>NC_137689.1:24926723-25376723 GCF_963989245.1 Nansenia antarctica | reverse complement strand
TGAGGTCTCTAGTGTTTATGAGGTCTATAGTGTGAGGTCTCTAGTGTTTATGAGGTCTCTAGTGTGTATGAGGTCTCTAGTGTGTATGAGGTCTCTAGAGTGTATGAGGTCTCTAGTGTGTATGAGGTCTCTAGTGTGTATGAGGTCTCTAGTGTGTATGAGGTCTCTAGTGTGTATGAGGTCTCAAGGACGGACCTGAGTGCTCTCGTCGTGGAAGCCCTCCAGGAAGCTCTCCAGCAGCTCGTCAGCGTTGTCGATCCTCTCGGCGTACTCGCCCACGATCCAGATCATGGCGGCGCGGGCGTCCGGCTCGTCCAGGGAGTCCAGGTTCTCACACAGCGTGGCGATGATGCTCTCATACCTGAGGAAGGAGAGAGAGAGCAGAGGTGAAGATGGCAACTTACCGACACATCGCATGTTGGTTATTCTTGTCTGACCTGGAGGGATACAGAGGTCATGTATGGTCCAGGAGGAGGCAGACATCGGAAGAGGAGCTCGTTGTAATGCATTGAATGGATCGAGGAATAGTCTCGAACCAGCGTTTGATACATTTACATTTACATTTACATTTTTGGCATTTAGCAGACGCCTTATTCCAAAGCGACATACAATCAATACATTTCACTAAGCAAGTGAATCATTAATCCACCAGTCGTAGCAGGAAGAGTAATCCAGCTCAGGCCCGGGGCCATTGGCAGTCTCTGTGATAGAAGGAAAAACCTTCTTCTATCACCTTCTTCTAAACCTAGACTTTTTTAAATGTAATTATTTTATATATAGACACTGGAGAAACAGAGAAACAGTACAAGGGGGGCAATAGAAGTTTTAGGGGACACAGTAAAGGGGAAAAGCGGGTGTCTTCAGGAGACGCAGTGCTGGGGGCAGTAGATGTCTCAGGAGGAGCAGTTAAGGTGTCAGGAGGAGCAGTTAAGCAGTTGATAGCGTTTCCTCATTCCATTCCAGCATTAAAATAAGCCCTGTCCTCTGATGTCTGCCTTTGGCTTGAATCCAAAATGATCTCATAACGGTGTCGTCGTGTTACGTTCTGAAACAAGCTCCATCTCGTGTCATTTATTCTGCCCCTCTATCTACCAAATGTAGGCTACTGTCCGTTCGCCGAATCCGGTGTGGATTTTTAATGTTCGAAAGCTGACTGGATTTAGCAACTGTAAATCAATGCACGCGGGGTGTCCTCTGACGGGACAGCTACTGATCTGTTGTGCAACAGGGCGCATGCAGCGGACGTTGGAAACGTGTTTGATGGATGCAAACAAAAGTATGAAAAAAAATAATGCTTTGACCGCGGTTCAAAGAAGACACCGCGATCACGTAAAAAAAAAAAAAGCCATTAGACAATTTTTTAATAATTGTTACAGGCCTACTGGTGGATAGATGATTCACTTAATTAGTCAAATGTATTTGTGGTAAGTCGCTTTGGATAAAAGGCGTCTGCTAAATGCCCCAAAATATCACATGTAAAACCTTTGTCTCATTGAATCTCGGAGATGCAGACAGACTTAAAAAATCTGTGTAAAATGTATAGAAATCGGGAGGACTTCATCACTGAGGGAAAAGAAGAAGAAGACCTACTTGTTGGGGTACTTGCGGAAGATGTCCCTGATGACGACGATGGCCTCCTGGACCACATAGTTAACCTTGGTCTGGATCAGGTCCAGCAGGGTGCTCACACAGCGCTCAGCAGATTGCTACAGGGAGAGGAGACACACACACACACACATTTTAAATGCTTTATTTATGTCCACATACATGTACAATATCTGAAGGATATAAATACTATCAGTGCATTTTGACATTATGAAAACAGTCAGTTACAGTAGTGCTGAGCCAACAACCAGTTATGCCTACACATAGGATGTTATTCACACTAAATGATGATTACAGTGGATTTGACAGATACAGTATCAATACTGTAAAACAGACAGCTCATGGGTACAAGAAGCACCGCCTTCTCCATATTGAGCGGTTACCAATATAGCAGATACTGAGCAGTACTTTGCTAACTGTTTGGCCCTTCTCTTAGATAGACCAGCCATTTGAAGGCCTCTAATAACAAACTTATGAACATGGCCCAGGCTGCCAAATATGAAAACTAAAAGTTTACATCTGTAACCCAGTTGTGATATGGCCTGCTCCAGCTGTTGGTATTTCAATATCTTGGTTGAAAAGGCTTCCTCTAGGCTATGGTCAAAGGTGCAGCCAACTTCTAGAATAAGCACCTCTCTGTGATTTTCATTGACTGCGGTTACATGCACACCATAAGTGAATCCCAAGTCACACGACAGAGCCCAACCCAAAGAAACCAAGCAGAGCTGTACTGAGCTGGGCAGGTTACACATCCACCATAATTGCGGAAACAGGGCTGGAAAAGCCGCTTCATCTCCGTGGAGAGCCACGGGTCATCTCGACCCTGTAGAGTGTAAAGCCCCTTAGATAAAAAAGCTAAAAGAGAGTGGAGGATCATTTCCTCCACCGTTTTAAATCTGTCAGACAGACCCTGAATGACCGAGCATGGTAGACAGTAGACACTTCCACTATGTGAATGGTGAGGCTGACTGGAAATCAATGACAATTCTTTCCACACAAGAGTGTTGGACAAGGGAAGTAAAGTAAGGAGGGGGTTGAGGCGGTGGCATTGATGACGTCTTTTCTCTTTGAGGGTGACTCTCACCTCCACTTTGATGGCGCACCGTCCGATGGCTCTCACTGCCTTACGCACAAAGTCCACGTCCACCTCGGTGGCGTACTCCTTCAGCTCAGCCAGCACCTGGGGACAGGAGACCAATGAAGAACATCTACACACACACACACACACACAGTCACACACGCAGTCACACACGCAGTCACACACACAGACAGACAAAGACACACACACAGATAGAAATACAGACACATAGAGACAGACAGACACACTCTCACTCTCACACACACACACACACACACACACACACGCACACACATGCAAATACGTATGCACGCACACGCACACAACTTGAGATGTGATACCTTTTGATAGCTGAAGTGACAGAATCTTTTTTGAAAATATAATATGCAGATATAATATCCAATATATATGCAGATATATAATACCCAAACTAATCTCCACTGTAAACGAACGACACAAGGTAAGGCTGAGGTTTGGTAAAAAGGCACCCGAGGCAAAACTGACACAAATGCCAATGAACGCTCCCCTGAGCTAAACCTACACGCTGCTTTACAAGACCGCGGCTCTGCAAGGCCTCTCGTATACTTTGAAGACGTGTTTACCCAGGGAGTCAGAGAGCAGCTCTGTTGGACTTTTAACAGCTGATTTACAGCATGCGTCTGAGCCTGCCTGTCTGTCTGTCTGTCTGAGCCTGCCTCCCTCTGACACACAGAACCACCAGCTCCAGACAGTGAAGGCCGCTCCTGAGCTGCCCGTCTAGACCATGCTCATTTAAGTCTTCCTTGCTGTCTGTCAGCACGCCAGTCAGAGCAGCTCGTGCTGATGAGGAGTGACGGAGAGGAATATGAACATGTCTGCTGACATTAGTCTTCATTTCAGGAAGGGTTGCAGGTTTTTTTTTGTATTGTTTTTTGTACTCTTTTTAAAAAAAAATCTTATTTCCTTTTTGTCTTTTGTCAACGGTGCTATGATCATGTTTCTCTTTTATGTTCCCATCTTTCTAAAACAGTGTTGTTGTGACACGGCACATTAATGTGAATAAACTTATTTGTAGTAAAAACATTTTTACTACGGTTCATGTTTTGCGAGAGCTACATCGTACCATGAGTATAACAGTATATTCCTGCCGTTAATATATCATGCTATCAATAGTAAATACATATGCTGCTGGCTGCTGGCTGGCCAAAACATGACCCATGGAGACTGACCAAGAGGGTCATGTTTTGGCCAGCCAGCAGCCAGCAGCATACTGGAATCTCGAGAAACAACTACAATGGAAAAAAAAGAAAAGAAAACTATCTTCTGGTCAATTATATAGTGTTTCTTTGTTTTTCTTCAAATTCTCATGAGTACCTGGGCAATGTTGGCTTGGGAGGCCAGGCGGATCATGATGTCCAGTTTCTCCAGTTTGACGTAGATGGGGTCGTTGTACTTGACAAAGAACACCTTGATCTCCTGCTTCAGGATCTCAGGCCTGGGTGGAGAGAGAGAGAGAGAGAGAGAGAAAGAGAGAGGGGTGAATGGGTGTGAATGACACCTCTAACAATCTGAAACCACCGAGCTGAGAGAAGGAGACGGCAAGGCTACATAGATAGAGAAATGCTGCCATCTAGTGGCACTGAGCACACAATAACTCCCAACACATCGCCACGGCATCATCGTAACAACAGTCTTATCTCATGTAATACATTGTTATCTTGTGCTCTCCTGGATCTGGCTCGATCTATACAAGACCAGGACCATGTGGGTTTCTACGGGTGGTAAAGCTGAGGACATTACCACCATAAACCACACACTGTTCTGCTCCAAACAAAACCTTATCTTGAGGATACAATATTTTGCTTTAGTTCAGCTCTGGACAACATGAGTTCCTACTGATGGTCTGTCCTTCCTTCCTTCCTTCCATCATTGCATCATTCCACCACTTTTACCTAATAAATCACATTAGGTCAATTATCTAATCATATTACAACAATATGTGTGTATGTGTGTGTGGCAACCTCCTAACCTTTTCTGGACGATAAGGTTGATGTTCCTGAGGGCCACATACTGGACCTCGGGCTCCCCAGAGAGCAGGGTGACCAGCGGGGGGGACAGCTTCTTCAGGAGGGTGTTGTAGTAGTCGGACTCCTTGGGCAGCAGCTCCAGGAACTTCATCAGGACCTTGACGGCCGAGAGCACCACCGCAGAGTTGGCGTGGGAGAGACGCGGGGTGACACGCTCACAGATGCTGAGAGAGAGCAAGTAAGAGAGAGAGAGAGAGAGAGAGAGAGAGAGAGAGAGAGAGAGAGAGAGAGAGAGAGAGAGAGGAGAGAGAGGAGGGTAGAGTGGAGGTGGGGTTATCAGTATGGAGGTCAATCAGGTTTGTCACTGTATTAAAGGGGCAATCTGAGATTCAAACAACAACAAAGCAGTCACCCCATCACCTTTTTTTCCACAGACTGACTATCCATAAGATCACAATGTTAACCATGTTAGACAGTGTTTGTTAACAGTTACATTGTTTACAGAATAAAACAAGCTCGTATTTTGGGTTCAGACAGTTGAACTAAGATCATACGGCTAAACACTCACTGAATGAATGAATGGTCTTTATTGCCATTGATATAGTACAGGTACCAAACAACGAAATTTGGGAGGGGGGGCTCCCCTGGTGCTAGGAAAGAAAAAAAAAACAAGAAGGGAAAAGAGCTGGTTTACATAAATAAAGGCTATGTACACTATCCACTATACTATACTATACAAATAAAACACTGTGCTGTACTCTATGCTATGCTATACCTATTCTAACATTTCCTATCTCTGAACCTTATGTACCCGAGGGTTGTCATATTGCACATAGTGTTATTGCACATTCATTTAAAGTGTCGCAGTTTGCAGGTTTGAAATGTTCACAGTTGTGTTTCAGTATTGCACTTGATTTCAATCTAGTAGCTGCCATCAAATTGTCTAGATTGTCCAGGGCCTAGAACCTAGGTCTTTGCTGTGTTCAGGGCCTGAATGGCCCTGGGGTAGAAGCTGAGCTTCAGTCTGTTTGTCCTTGCGAACATGGTCCTGAACCGCCTGTCCGAGGGCAGCCGAGCAAAGTGTTCGTTCCCAGGGTGGGATGGGTCTCTGGAGATCTTGTGTGTTGTACAGCTCTTCCAGAGAGGGGAGGGGGGCGCCGGTGATCTTCTGGGCCGATCTCACGACTCTCTGTAGCGCATTCCTCTCTGCGGCTGTGCAGCTGGAGAACCACACGCAGATGCAGTAGGTGAGGATGCTCTCCACTTCGCAGGTCTAGTAGTTTGGTCACTAGCCTGTCTGGAAGGATGGTGTTGAAGGCAGAGCTGAAGTCCACAAAGAGCAGTCTCGCGTAGCTGTTTCCCCTCTCCAGGTGGGATAGAGTGGAGTGCAGAGTCGTCGCGATGGCGTCCTCTGTGGACCTGTGGGCTCTGTAGGCGAACTGGTATGGATCCAGGTTGGGCGGGAGGCGTGTGACTATGTGGGCCCGGACTAGTTTCTCGAAGCACTTCATGATGATTGGTGTGAGTGCCACCGGGCGGTAGTCGTTTAGGCAGCTCACCGTGCTTTTCTTCGGGACTGGGATGATAGTTGAGGTTTTCAGGCAGGGTGGAATGGTGGCCTGGGACAGGGACTGGTTGAAGATGTTGGTGAAAACCCCGGCCAGCTGGTCGGCGCAGTCCCTCAGCACTCGTCCCAGGACGCCATCCGGCCCTGAGGCTTTCCTGGGGTCCACCGCCTTCAGCACACGTCTCACTTCATGCTCTGTGAGGGTGAGGCTGCTGAGAGCTGGAGAGAGTGGTGTTTGTGTTGTGGTTACCTCCGTTCGCCCCTCGTCGAACCGGGCGTAGAAGGAGTTCAGCTTTTCCGCCAGCAGGGGGTCGTCCTCCGCGGCTGTGAGCCTGTTGGCTCTGAAGTTTGTCATGTGCTGAACCCCCTGCCACACCCGCCTGGAGTCGTTGCTCAGGAAGCATTCCTCAATCTTCTCTCTGTGGTCTGCCTTGGCCTCCCGGATGCCACGCTTTAGGTTAGCCCTGGTGGTGCTGTACAGCAGTGTGTCCTTCGCTGAGAAGGCGTTGTCCCTCTCCTTGAGCAGTTTTTGGACCTTCACAGTCATCCATGGCTTCGTGTTGGGGTAGACCCGGACACGTTTGTCCACGGTGGCTGAGTTGGTGCAATTCACTATGTGGTTCAGAACCGACGAGAACTGTTCCAGGTCCTCATGCTCATATTCCTGCCATGAGGTGTCATTCAGGCAGATCTTCAGTGGAGCGGACCGTGCTGGCCAGGTTCTGACAGTGAACACTTTATTAGGAACACCTGTACACCTTCTCATTCATTCGGGTGGTGTAATGGTTCACAATCATCACTTGAATGCCACAGCCTATTTGAGTATTGTTGCTGACCATGTGCATCCCTTCATGGCCACAATGTACCATCTTCTAATGGCTACTTCCAGCATGATAATGCACCATGTCACAAAGCAAAAGCCGTAAATATCTAAAAACATGGACATACCAAACTCATATTGCCCCTTTAACGTATCTGTGTTATGTTTTATTTTGGTCATTTAAATAGACGCTCCAATCATGAGCGTTGCAAAATCTGGTGGTTAACATGCAAATAATCAAATATTCAGACTTGACCCTGAAAACATCCTGTGATGCTGTTTCAGCCTGTGTGAGTGTGAACACTGTTTCTGGGGTCGTGGCCATGGGCAGGGTAGAGGCCATGGGGAGGGTAGAGGCCATGGGGAGGGTAGTGGTCATGGGCAGGGTAGTGGTCATGGGCAGGGTAGTGGTCATGGGCAGGGTAGAGGCCATGGGCAGGGTAGTGGTCATGGGCAGGGTAGTGGTCATGGGCAGGGTAGTGGTCATGGGCAGGGTAGTGGTCATGGGCAGGGTAGTGGTCATGGGCAGGGTAGAGGCCATGGGCAGGGTAGTGGTCATGGGCAGGGTAGTGGTCATGGGCAGGGTAGAGGCCATGGGCAGGGTAAAGGCCATGGGCAGGGTAGAGGCCATGGGCAGGGTAGAGGCCATGGGCAGGGCTTCTCAAAGTCTGCATCCGGACCGAACGGCAAGTCAACACGGACCCAGCCCATACCTCGTGTTATGTTATGAAGTGGAACGTTTTCTCTAGTACACAATTTCTACAACGAGTGTAAATGTAGTCGTATGAATATGTCAGAAATAAATATGACTGACTGTCTGAGCCGTGTCTGTAGCGCTAATCTGATATTTATATGTAAATGGTAAACGGACTGCACTTAAATAACGCATTATTCCCAAGCGCTTTACAATGGCCTCTCATTCACACAACAATGCCGGTAAGCTAATGGAATTGCCCACTTACGTAAATGTGTTATTCTACATGTATGCACTTTATATTGCATGTTTACAGACAGCCCCCATTACACTTCACGCATTTCTATTTTGAGTATAAAAGACACGAGATCACCTGCAGTCAGCTGGAGGCTTCCGCTGTGTTCTTCAGTTGGCAGTTAAGACCTGAACCCTGGACAGCCACTGAGGACCACTATTGTGTTTTACATGTATTATTTCAGGTGGGTAAATATCACATACGTTTTCATACAGTTTGTCAGTAATGTAGTTTTTTTTTTTTTTGTGTTCCGTTATGCATTTTAGCACTGTAGTAGTCTGTAGTTTGTTAGCAGTATTTGCGCTAGCTTGTTTGAACATTTTAGATTTTTATATAATACTGTGATTTTGATCTTTGCAGAACAATAGTTCAAAACAATTTCAATTGTCTTTATGTATATAATGTTGACAATTGTCCAAATATGATTTTTGTGTCAGACCCCAGGAAGACTAGCTAATGTCAAGGCATTAGCTAATGGGGATCCTAATAAATAAACAAACAAACAGAGCATTCCTTTGTCAATGAGGTGCTGGGCAAGAACAAAAAGCCCTTCTCTGATGCAGACGTAGTTATGGAGTGTTTGGATGGGATAGCTGAGGCTATGTTTGAGGGAAAGGAGAAACAGGAGATGTCAGAGAAACTCAAGCAAATACCATTATCCAACTGCACTTCCACCAGGAGAACTTGCGGGCGACCTAGTAAAGCCGTTAACTGATCAAGAACGCACAGTGCATTTCACTTGCTGTGGATGAGTCGATTGACAGCACTAAGCCCAGCTATATGTGTCTTAGTCAGATATTATTTCATCAAGGTAAAGGGGGAATTCTTTGGAGACTTAGTGGGCCTGACCCACTCCATGGCCACGCTAGAGGAGAGGACATTCATGAAGCCATCATGATCTTCTAGGCCACTGAATGGTTTTCGCAGCAGCTTGACCAATGAACATTTGGATCAGTGTCTCCGTCTGGCAATCACACCTTTTGTGCCGAGGTTCAAGCAACAGATTGCAGGCAAACAATCCCATTTCTCCCACTAGGCTTGAATCTATTTTGACTGCCTTGATCTTGAGTGTATGTCGCTTAAAAGCTATAAGTGAGCTGATTAAATGTTATTTTGTTAACACCAATCATTCCAGACCTCTGTCTTTTATCCTCTTGAATAAAAATCAGATGCGGACCTTTGAGTAATACGTTTGAGAACCCCTGGCCTTGGAGATAGTGAGTTGGGACTGGTGATCAGAAGGTCCTGAGTTCAAATCCCACCTGGGAACACCACCACTAGTGTGCCCTTGAGTAAGGCACTTAGCCCTAAGTTACTCCAGGGAGACTGTCCCTGTAATATCTAATTGTAAGTCGCTTTCGATCAAAGCGTCTGCTAGATGGTTAAGATATAAATGTAAATGTTCCTCCTTGCCTGCCTGCTCTCTCTCACCTCTGGGCCTCCCGCTCGTCTTTGGGGTTGTAGTTGGACAGGCAGTCCAGGATGAAGATCTGGCCCCACTCTGTGCACTCATTAAGGGCCGTCAGCAGCTTGTTGATGTTCTGGGGGTTGAGGTCCAGCAGGTTGCTGTTGGGGTGGGACTCGCTGATCTCAGACAGAGCTGCCACCGCATTGGCCACCACCTGGCATAGTTCAGACACGTTCACTCATTTATTTGTCTTTAACACTTTGACCGGCTTGCATAAAGGTATACGGACAAAACATAAACTCAGGTGACACTAAAACATCTAGAGCAAAGACTTTCTCATAGAATTATGGAATGGTGAGCAACTGAATAATTGGCCCTTGTGTCAACTAAGTGTATTTCCAAATATCACTGTAATATTAGACAGAAAACGTAAACCTACATTTCACGGATAACGACAATTACAGAATGCAAGATCAATAACATTTTTTTTTATCAGAATCTCAGGCAGGCACCCTGGGTAGAGGTCTAGTTCACTGGGGTCCTAGTGCTGCCACCTAGTGCTGCCACCTAGTGCTGCCACCTAGCAGTAGTACCATGGGGTTGGAGTCGGCGATGAGGTCCCTGAGGGAGTCCAGGAAGCCCTGGTCCTCCACCATCTGGGCGTTGATGTCGTGCAGCTTGGCCACGCACACGGCTGCCGTCTTCCTCACGTAGGGGTCCTCGTCCTTCAGACACTTCCTCAGCGGCTCACACAGGTACTCTGTGATCTTGTCCACACGGATGCAGCCCATGGTCCGCACGGCTAGGGCCCGGATGAGAGGGTTGGCATCCTCACAGTCCTTTGGTGGGGGGGGGGGGGGGGGGGGGGTGGACTGAGTTATATAGCACCTTATTCCAAAGCGCTCTTCTTCTTCTTCTTTTTTGTTTTACAAGGATATGCTAATATTTGCCACTATTAGAAAATATGTTTACATTTTCAGTGTGGCCAAATAGGGCAGAAAAGCACAAAACGACTTCACCTTTAAGATTGAGCAGTATAATGTTTCAAATGGCATTATTGAGAGCCATCCCGATAAATCGGCCTCTACTGACATTATTGTCGTTGGAAGGAGTAAAAATTTCGATTTCTAAATTGACAGGCAGAAAATATACAATTTGCCATACTTTTTTTTCTTTTCACAATTTATTTATTTGTTTATTTAACTTTTATTTAGGCAGGGAGTCACATAGGACCATGGTCTCTTTTCCAAGGGAGCCCTGAATTTACAATTATACATCACACTGACATCCAAATAGTAATCTTACTTCCTGGAATAGTTTAATGCATTCAACAAAACTATTATGAGAACATTTCAGGAAGTAAATGTAGGTTTGCTATTAGGATATCCATGAGAGATTTTTTGCGGAAGTAATAATATTTTGGGATCATGTCAACGGTGGACAGATTTTTTGTTAATAAAATGCCCCTTTAAGCGAACGTTACCTTGACAAAGCTGTTGACAGCCATAATGGCCATGTCAGGCTGACTCTTGGCATAGTTCATCAGGTACAGGTAGACCAGCTTCTTCAGCTCCAGGTTGTCAGTCTGCATGCAGTTGACCACGTCTGGGAAGAGGGAGCTGACAGGGAGAAGGACAACAGGGACATCATCAGTGACAACATCTCCCAAGTACTTGGAGAGTGGAAGGCAACAAAAAATCCATAATAACAACATGTCTTTCCTTTATCGCTCAATCAATCTCAACTCCTAACTATTGACTAGGCATTCACTTACTTTAATGTACAAGGTCAGTAATCATTAAACTTATTGCTAAATGGGCACTTTGGTTGAACAGGACATTCACATACAGTGGGGGAAAGTATTCAACACATCAACAATTTATTGAAGAACTCATTAGTGGCATAAGCTGGTTTAGTGCTTTTTATTACTGTGTTCAATACTTTTTTCCTGTGTCATTCCACTTCATTGCACATAGCTTTTTTATGGATTGGAATGTTACAATTTATTTAGCTGTGTAGTTTTATTGAGTTAACATCAACATCTGGTCTAAATTTCATGTGAATATCTGCAAAGGAAATATGTTGAATTAAAAAAAGGTTAATGTGTTGAATACTTATTTTCCCCAACTGTATAACACCTTATAAGATAATATGGGCTGAATGGGATAGACAGCACACAGTGACCTATCAGGCAAGAGCATTCAACTGTGTACCTCACATCCTTCCCCACGGTCATGGCAGCAATGACCTTCTTCACAGCCTCCTTCCTCTTCTCCTTCTTCTCATTGTTCAGCTCTGCCTTCAGCTCAAAGATCTCTCCTGTAACAGGCCCCAGGGGCAGTGTTAGCATCAGTGCAGTGAACCAGCAGTGCCAGCTCATTTGTAATTCTGGTCAATGACAACTCCACTTGCACAGCCAAATGCAATAGAAATGAATGGAAATGACATTGCAATGTTTTATCACAGTTGTTACAACAGATGTCTGTAATCAAAGCATCCTGTCAGAGATCTTCAGTGTTTCCCCTACAATTGCCTTGGGGGGGCGCCCAACGGAACCCCCCGCCTCCCCAAGAAAGAAGAATTATTACGGACGTAGACACCAAACATCTGACAAGCAGGCTAAAATATCTGCGTTTTTTAAACGCACCCAACCCGAATCTGTCGATTGGCAACATGGGCTCGTTGGTAAAGTCCGCTCGTTGGTAACGTCCGCTCGTTGGTAACGTCCGCTCGTTGGTAACGTCCGCTCGTTGGTAACGTCCGCTCGTTGGTAAAGTCCGCTTGTTGGTAACGTCCGCTCGTTGGTAACGTCCGCTTGTTGGTAACGTCCGCTCGTTGGTAAAGTCCGCTCGTTGGTAACGTCCGCTTGGTAATGTCCGCTTGTTGGTAACGTCCGCTCGTTGGTAACGTCCGCTCGTTGGTAACGTCCGCTTGTTGGTAACGTCCGCTTGTTGGTAACGTCCGCTCGTTGGTAACGTCCGCTAGTTTCGTAGAGCCATAAAATATTTTGCGCGAGTGTGTGCGCGCGACGCGAGACAGTTTTTGCCGTGTGAGATGTCTGCAGATGGAAAGTTAGCACATCGAAATGTTAGCAAATATAATTGCTGAGTGTTCTGACAGAGAAAATTGGTTAAAATTGGTCGTTATTATCGTGACTAGAAAGTGTGTGACTATAATTCCATGGTGTAAATAGTCAAAGAACTAGCAAGCTAGCTCAGAGGTGATGAGACACTCACTACACTGGCTCCCTGTCTCATTCAGGGTTGACTACAAAGTCCTTCTTCTCACCCAAAAATGCATCAACGGACACGCACCTCCCTATCTACAATAACTCCGTACCTTTAAGAGGTGATAACCACTAATAAGCTGCCAAACCAAAAGGTCTATCATATCAAAACATAATCTAGGGATGTATAGGAATAAAAAAATCACATCTAGAATTTGCCCAGAATTTGGTAATGAAAAATGGTTTGGCCCAAGGACTATTTATGGTAATACCATAATGGCATATTTACAGTACATGGACAGTGGATTGAAGCATTGGAAATGTCGTTTTTTTATACGATTTTTTTTCAGGTGAGAGAGTAAAGTCAAAATGACATTATCTGACTGCATTGCCCACAACAATCCAATATTACATTATAATTATGTTATAAAAGACAGGGATGTAAATTGATATGGATCAATGTACCTCTTATTAGATTATAAATACTCTGGTTGTTATGTTTGCCTTTTGGTTGACAGCAAAAGAGGGAGAGAGGAGGATAGAGAGGGAGAGAAGGAGAGAGAGCAGGATGGAGTCGGCACTAGGGCTGCCACAAACGATTATTTTCATAGTCGACTAGTCACCGATTATTTTAACGATTAGCCGACTAATCGGATCATAAATTACAGCTTATCGCACAATTACTCAATCGCTCTTATTTAGCTATCATCTTCTAAATCAGCTTCTAAATTTAGCTTGAAGTTGTTAGTTGTTGTTGTAGGCATGTGCTAACAAAAAATAAAGACAATTAAAATGATTGTTCACTCAAAAATAGATATTTTAATGAACTTTGCAGATTTATTTCTGGCATCACTTGCATGTAATGTAAAGAGTAGTAGAGGGTGCAAACTGCTGAGTAAAATGAGGTAGGCTAGGCACTAGGCAACCAAAAGAATACAAAAACAAAAATAAATACTTGTACAGAGTACAAAAGTTTTGCTTTGCTTCACTCATCTCATAGTAGAACGCGCCTTCTTAGCACTGTAACGTTAAGACAACATTTTTAGCTATTTGATAAGTATCGCTTTGATGACAACGTAAAATAATGTAAGAAGGCTTTTAACGTAACGATATCGTTAGCCAATAACAAGCTAACTAGCTTACCGAGACGAGCCATCGTCTTCCTCGTCATCTGCCACAACGTGCTTCCTTTTTAGATGCTCGCGCATCATAGACGTGCTGCCATGATAAGCGAGTTCAGCTTTGCCAATTTTACATTTTACATTCTTTTTTTCAACGTTGTGGTTGACATGCTCCCACACTTCAGAGGTACGAGGACAGGAAGACATTTCTCTGTTTGTTTTTCCGGGGAAGTCACGTGTGCCCCGGATGACCGACACTGCGCATGTACATCAAAGACACTGGGAGACGCTAGCCAGTGGCAGCTTCAGGGAAGAAAAACGAATGCTTATCGAATGAAATGAATGGTCTTTATTGTCATTGATATAGTACAGGTACCAAACAACGAAATTTGGGAGGGGGGGCTCCCCTGGTGCTAGGCAAAAAAAAAAAAAAAAAACGCTTATTTCAGCTCCAAAAAAACATGCGACTACGGCGATTACCAAATATGTCAGCGACGATTTTGGTAGTCGACGTCGTCGTGACTAGTCGACTAATCGTGGCAGCCTTAGTCGGCACACCAGAGAGAGACAGCAAGAACCAGGTGAGAAGGTGGACAGGTAGTCAAGACCACATAAGTAAGTAGCCTTGAGAACCGATGGTTCTGGAGCCTAATGGCCCATCTCCTGTTTCCGTAGCGTGAGGCGGCTTGATGTACAAGTACACCCCCTGGACATGACGCTGGTATGTCGCAGGGTCTTACCCCCTGGGGGGGTTGGGGTCCATGCCACCCCCCCAAGGCAGCAAACTTAGGGGAAACACTGATCTTGCATTGGTGATTAATGTCAAAATACCTATTCTTACATGTGGACTCATATACAAATCTATCAAGAAAGAGGGATGTATAATTGGCATTGTTGAAAATAGTGTTTCCAACAGTAATGATGGACTCACCTTTTTTGTTTGTTGTAAAATATTTGGAGTCAGTCATTGTTGCCGTTCCTCAAATCTGCTGTAGGGAAATGTGTATGCACAGCTTTAGAAAAACACGTACGTAGGCAAAAAAACAGGCACAGTATTGGCGCTTTTCCACTACAGGGCCGACCCGGGTTCTTTGGCACTTTTCCATTGACCGGCCCGGGTCGGCACGGCACGGTAAAATAGTTCTTGTTCGGGATGGGTAGCGAAAGGTACCTTTTTGCCAGGCTGCATTGTGACGTGTTACGCTGCACACCGTTGATTGGTCAATGGAAATCGTCATCCCATGTTCACTGGCTGTGTTCGGAATAGCGTACTAGCATACTACTCATACTAGATATGACGTAGATTTTGAGTATGTAGTACGTTCACACTGTACAGTATGCGAGATCTGAGTATGCGAGAAATTTAGTAGGCGAGCAGTTACTTCCTGGAAAATTGAAGTCGGTTACGATGGACACTAGTAGGGCTGCACGATTAATCGATTTTAAATCGAAATCGCGATTTGAAATGATGCGATTAGCTAATCGCAAAGCCTGCGATTTTTTTTTTTTTTTTTTTTTTTTTTACCAGGAAGTCACATTGAGATTAAAACCTCTTTTGGAAATTTGATCAGCACTCATGGAATGCCTCTTGTCCAATCAAATTACTTGGTCTCTTTATGACTTCGAACCCGGCGCTCTCAGAGCGAATTTACGAACGCAGGCATAGGTTGTGTCACGACAGTCAGTCCAATTATTATGAGACTTTGGGCTAACGTAACGGAGACAATTAGACACCACATGGCTTACTTGGACGTATGATAAACGTTAGTATGTTATAATTGCGACAGGTAAGTGTACAATTTCACTATACTAACTGTACCAGCCAAGTGCATGTCGGTGCTGTTAGTCCAGCCTTAAACTTAGCTTAGCTAACTTGTAGTCTTCGAGACGGTAGCTTAGCTTAGCTACTCATGCTAACCCGGCGTTAAAGTACAGACACAGAGTTGACAGTCTCAGCAACCTGCGGGTTGGTGCAGGGCTCGACAGTGCGACTGTTTTGGTCGCATTTGCGAGTGAATATATTTCTGTGCGACTTGGAAATACATTCAATCGCACCAGTGCGACTAACTGCTGAACTACTGTCATGCGCAGTCAAACCTATGTGTATAAGCGATGAGGGAATGAAAACAGTGAACAGAAACGCGTGTCGCAGAAATGCTTCACGCGAGTCCTATATGCTTAAAATTTGCATAATGGGTATTATGGGATACAGCTCTCATAGTTCGTAGCGCTGTGTTTTGTTAGCCGCTAGCTGCTAGCAGCGGTTGCTTCCGGTTTCATTACAAAGAGGTTAACCCTATATGTGCCTGATGTCTAACATTCAAATGACTCTAACTTCATCTTTTTTCGGATTTCAATGTATGACACATCATTTGAAAGTTTATGATCCGTAGTTCCAATCCACAACACGTCACATTTGAAAGTGTTTCTGTAATTTTTTTACATTTGAAAGTGTTTTGTTTATATATATTTATATTATACAATTTACCAGTCTGGAATGTGTCTAAATGTTAAAGTTCCATAAGTATAAGCAAAATAAAGTAACAGTTTGTAAATAAATAGTAGCATTTGAAACAAACAAAAAAAACGAACCGTGAACCGTGACCCAAAAACCGAGGTTCATACCGAACCGTGGGCCAACTGAAATTAAGATTCTTACTTCCCCTTTACATTGTGTGAGTCTCCATTTTTATTACGGCCAAGAGCCGGTTATGATCATTTTGATATGTTATGATTATGATAATTTGTTGTCGTTGTTGACGAAAATTGCGCAATTTTCATTGTGCTACTGAAATTCTTGGTGTGCTACTAAATTTTTCAACATGGTAGCACAGTGCTACCTGGGGAAAAGGTAAGCGTCAAGCCCTGGGTTGGTGTTTATATAGTATAGCAGGCTTATGGATACATGGAAGTTAACTGTTCTGTTGTCAAACATGAATGTGTCCTGTATGCATAACCTCATACCATTCGTTCATACCAGCCGGCTTTAAAGACGCAGAGGTTAGCCTAGCCTAGCCGTGGGCTGAAGTATGTCACAGATTCCTAAGTCAAGGTGACGTGTGTCTGTGCTCCATAGTCAGAGACCACCATTCTATCATTCATCAGTTCGACTGTTGACCGAGTCATCTAGATGTGGTCCTTTCAGTTATAGTCACAGTGTATCCCCAAATGATCATTTTAATAGCTGGATCATCTTAGAAAGTAGCCACCTGTCTAGATGAGATGAGGTTATCATATATACAATTCATATCTTTTAAGTTCTCATCCTTGCATTAGAATTAGAGCAGTTAATAGTTTGATGGTATCATGTGGTAATGCTCTCTGAAAATAGGTGATAGACAGATTCATCCAATCACCTGCCAAGTATTTTTTGAAAGTACCTGCCCTTTTCCAAACAGCTTCCAATTAAGCTTTCCTAGATGGTTGTGTGAAACAAACCACCTGAGTCAGGTTAGTAATGCTCCATCACATGTTTTAATCTGAAGCTTGATTTTAAAGCAACCCAACTTTAAAGCAACCCAATGTAAGTTTAGTTCTTTCACTCGTAGCTCGGGCTGTGGGGGTGCTAGAGGAGGGAGCCTCTAAGTCCCCTGAAGACGTACAAACAAACTGCACGTTGATACGACCTTCCTAGCCGGAGATATGGCCACACTTTACAAAAACTCCCTTTTTTTTTTTTTGCTATTTAAAAAAATAATAATCGCAAATTAATCGCAATCGCGATATCTGTCCAAATAATCGCAATTCGATTTTCCCCCCAAATCGTGCAGCCCCTCGGGTCCTATTTCCCAAAATGCATTTCGCGTCCAGGGTTGCAGAGTTGCGTCCAGGGTTGCCAGATGGGGTGGGTTACCGCCGAATGGGCTACTTGATTTTAAGGTTATAGAAAGTTTAGGCTGTAAATTGTCAATCCCATCTGGCAACCCTGTGCGCTTTCAGCCTCGTCAAACTGCGTCATACAAACTTGTCATACAGCTTTTGTTTACATTGTCCGATAGCCTGGGGACCGAAAGCTTGCAATAAACATCGTTTTTTGCACATATTTGAGTGTGCAGATGCTGCTTTTTTGCACTCTATTTGATACTCTTCAGCTGCAGCACCCCAGCTAAGTCTGATCACGGATGAGCGGTGGTATTTTCACTATACTGGGAATTAATATGTATTAACAATAATTAACATTAACATGGTGAAATGCATTCTTAGACATGACCACATCGATTACAAATATGCCACTTGAAATGCATGAAATCCAAGTTTATTTGTGTCTTACACACATGTTCACCTAGTATTTGACTGTTTGTAGATCCCAGTATTGATCCCAGTATATTCAACAGATTTCGCTCTCGGAAAATGTCACTTACTGTTTCTGTAATAACGTATTAATAAAGATTAGAAAAATTATGATATGGTTATTAACCATCATATTATCTTAGTTTAATGTAATTTCAATGCATCATAGAACTTTTATTTACAACAAGCATAACAAAAAAAATCGCTATTATGGCGATGTCCTGTGCCTATGCTGTTCCTCAGTCCAGCGGCAGTCAAATGCCGGTAGATTCGCGTCTTGCTCCCTTTAACACATGTCGGCGTTTCCCTGGTTGCGAGATCTAAACTATTAGAACTGAAAGCGGCAGGTAACAGGCACGTAACATCCATATGCTGTATATATAAATAAATATATTTGACTACCAGCAAGACACCGGAGCACTCGTATCTATAAAGAACGCGGAGATTGTATGAGCCCCGCGTCAGTCAGCTTTTCTGTAGAAATACATCGCACCGTTATATATCTAACGTTACATGTTTTAAGGCTGATCTGTGCATGATAGTGCTGCATTATGTTGATCTGTTTATATCGATCTATTCTTGCCAATTCCTTATTACCAGTGGAAAGGGGGAAGGCTAAAACACTTTGAATGGAATAGATAGGACTTTCCGTTCAATGGAGGAAGCATGATACTCGCTCAGAGTTCATCTCGCTTTTCCCCCCGTTGATGTATTAAACAATCTAAGCAATCTAATCAGAGCAGTTGTTATTGTGTAATATTATTGATGGATGTGCCATTTTTGATGGAGAGCAGTGAGCGGATGACTGGATGTGAGCATGTATTTGACTAATGCCGATAGATTCGCGTCTTGCTCCGAAACCGGAGCTGTCTACAGCGGATTCTACAGCGTTCCTTCAAACTATCGTAATTCATGAACTATATGCCCAATCTAAAAAATTCAAACAGTTTCTGAAAGCAGAGAAGTTGCACTTTTTGAACAGTTGAACTTTTTTAGGCTTATTACGGTAGTTCACCAACAAAAAAAGCACAGTGCTCAAAGTGTCAGGAGAAATAAAAATAGAATCGTGTCGGCATTTCATGTCGGCATTTCCCTGGTTGCGAGATCTAAACTAGTCTACTAGAACTGAAAGCGGCAAGTAACAGGCACTTAACGTTACATGTTGTAAGGCTGATCTGTGCACGATAGTGCTGCATTTTGACATAATTCTTATAGCGGGGGGAATCTTATGACACGTAACTCCTCCTACAGTCCCGGGTCGCTCAGTATAATGGAGAAGCGTTTCTGAAAGTACGGCACGGCACGGCACGGCTCGGATACAAATGCGGCCCGGTTCGGGTCGGTAGTGGAAAAGCGCCATATGTATATCACAGTCATATGATACCTAACTGCAAAGGAAATTATTATATTATATATATATATATATATTATTATATTATATTAATTCTGACAACTAAAGATGTGTTGCTGAAGGAGAACTATGCACAGACATACGACATCATCCAACCCATTTAGTGTGAAAGATGTCATTTTGTTTGTTTGGAGTACTGTACAACTATCAGCTATCAATTAATATGTTGGGGAGGGTTGGTAAAAGTGTGGCATCAGTCAAGATGGAGTATGGTTTACTTGGATTTATTGATGCATGTTTGTCACAAAAGGTAGGCTAATGTGGTTTGATAATGTGTGTGTGTGTGTGTGTGTGTGTGTGTGTGTGTGTGTGTGTGTGTGTGTGTGTGTGTGTGTGTGTGTGTGTGTGTGCGCGCAAAACACAATTAGCAGACAGGTTCTGCAAAACACAAATAGCATACAGAAAATAGTAAGGCCACAATGTATAAACTAATAACTTAATAAATAATCAACAATTAAGGCAATCTCTACAGCCTAAAAGGACACAAAATCATATTATTTTACATTGTAATTAGGCCTACAACCACTATGAAGTATAAACTCTCTGAACAACACATCCACATGTACACATGAACACATGAACACATGAACAACAGCAGCGTGAATTGACACGTCGTTATTGACGCACAATTATCCCAGAGAAGGGAGCCTCCGCCGTCACGGGAACCAACATCCTATGTATGACTATATCTATATGATAACAACACAATGACTATATCTATATGATAACAACACAATGACTATATCTGTATGATAACAACACAATGACTATATCTATATGATAACAACACAATGACTATATCTATATGATAACAACACAATGACTATATCTATATGATAACAACACAATGACTATATCTATATGATAACAACACAATGACTATATCTGTATGATAACAACACAATGACTATATCTATATGATAATAACACAATGACTATATCTATATGATAACAACACTATGACTATATCTGTATGATAACAACACAATGACTATATCTATATGATAACAACACAATGACTATATCTATAATATGATAACAACACAATGACTATATCTATATGATAACAACACTATGACTATATCTGTATGATAACAACACAATGACTATATCTATATGATAACAACACTATGACTATATCTATATGATAACAACACAATGACTATATCTATATGATAACAACACAATGACTATATTATCGGTATATGATAACAACACAACACAATGACCTGGCCCATCACACAGACACCATGGTGATATGGTGGCAGACCCTCTTCCTCTAACAGTGACTTGAATGTCACGACATCATCTTCAGCATCACTTTCACTAGCCAGCTAGCTCACAGGCTAGCAAGAGTAGCATCTGGCTCATTTGCTGAATCCTAAACCTTGCGTCTTACTGGGAATATAACACATGTTGCACAACAGTATACATAGCTGTAACTATGTACAAATCATTGCATTCTCATGGCGTTCTTAACTTGGGTGTGACCCCCACAGCAGCCAGTGGAGGAGGGGAACTGTCAGGCTAGGCTAGGGGGGTGTGAGAAAGGCCTCGGTGCTATTCAATGCGAGCTGGCAAGAAAAAACAAATATTAAGAAAGATACAAAAAAGGTATACATACTTGCTTTGATGTAATATGACAATAACAATATGGGACGGTGGGGTGGACGAAGCTCGTCGCTCTTGTGGAATTGGAAAATTGTGTTTTGCCTCTTGATTGCCGCAGAGGGATAACCGTGGAAAGATGGAGCACTCCCGGAAAAACAAAATGAGGTGAAGTGGCGGGACGTTGAACTGTGCAACACCACCGGAAACGACTTCATTCAGACCGGAGAAAGTCGGACATTGTTTACAGGGGGACTCGGAGCCTCTTACTTTCTCTTTTGGACAATAACCACATCAACGGCGTAAATCGTTCGAATCAAGGAATGTTTCTCACATGTAGTAGACATTTATGAAAATAAGTCATGTTTATATTTCTGCAGCTTTAAGGGTAAACTAACTTGCTAGTTAGCAACACTTTAAGTAAGTAATAGTATCATCAACCCACGACAGCCCCATGGCGGAACGCGGTGCACACTTAACCACTGCAGCTGGAGATGACAGGCCGTCCATATTCGAGGTCCTGGCCCAAGACTCCCTGATGGGGGCCGTCAGACCAGCTTTACGCCACGCTGTGAAGGTTGGATCACGTTAAACATCTGCACATACCACTCCTTGTGGCAGTCGAGTTAGGCTAGTTACTTTACGAGCTAGTGGGGGGGACTGAGTAGGTTTTGTAAATTAGAATAATAATATTACTAGGCTGACACACTACGTTATGAAAGTCCAAACTGCAGAATGTAGAATGTATTTGGAATGTATTGTGTTATTTTGTGCCATAGACATAGTGCCGGTGATGATGAAATCGTCTTATCCTGTACATTTCTGCCCACAGGTTCTAGCGGAGTCCAATCCTTCACGCTACGGAATCCTCTGGCAGAGATTTGATGAGATTTACGTGTCACTGGATTTACTGCTGCAGCACCATTTCCTATCGCGGACTAGCGCGTCGTTCTCAGAGAACTTTTACGGCCTGAAGCGTGTCTCCAAGTCCTCTACTGGGCACGAGCGCCCCGCGCACCAAGGGCTATGCGGGAAATCGCACTGGCGCTCCTTACTCCTGCTAGCCCTTATGCCTTACCTGCGCAGCAAACTGGAACAGGTACTGGCCAGGCAGAGGGATGAGGACGAGTTCTCCATCCGCCTGCCACAGACCCCCCTGCAGAAGATGTACAGGGCCTTCCTGGCTACCTACCCTTACGTCAGCATGGCGTGGGACAGCTGGGTCTTCTTACAGCAGTTGCTGTATGTATTTGGCCGCGCCAGGACTCACTCGCCGTTCCTGTGGCTGGCCCAAGTCCGCCTGGCTCACCTCACACCTCACGACATCAGGAATATGGACCTCAAACCAACCACTCCCTCCATGGTCATTGGGTCAAGGTAAGAATGAAGGTGTTACATTTGAGTGAACTTAAAAAGGTAATTGTGTCACAGTCGGATGGCCTCTAACAATCTGTCTTTGTTGTGTTTCAGTGTTGCTGAGAAATTTCGCAGACTGTCATCGACCGTGGTGGGGGGCGTTGCTGTGTCTCTCTCCACCAGCCTCTCCCTGGGGGTGTTCTTCCTGCAGTTCCTGGAGTGGTGGTACTCCTCAGAGAATCAGAGTACCATTAAGAGCCTGACCTCCCTCCCAACACCACCCCCTCCCCTCCACCTCCAGGACCAACTGGCACAGACCACCAGACACGGCAAAACCTGTCCACTCTGCCGTAAGGTCCGAACCAACGACACGGTCCTGTCGACTTCCGGCTTCGTGTTCTGTTACAGATGTATCTATGTCTACGTTAAAGCCAACCAGAGGTGTCCAATGACAGGGTATCCCACTGAACTTCAGCACCTCATCAAAATTTACTCACCAGAGAACTGAACTGGCTGACTTATGTTCTACTTTACTATCCTCCACTGACTATTACCAAATAATTTTTGGAAGGCACTAACAAATCATGAGTCTACTCACATCACCTGAAATGCTTATTGAGGTTTTCTATCTTAACATTGTCATTTTTGGGTTGTTGCATATACTGTATAATTGTCGATAATGTTATACTAATATTGAATTGAAAACCTTTATTGTCCCCATTCATAATAGTCTAGAATAATTTAATTAATAATTTTGCCATTTAGCAGACGCTTTTATCCAAAGCGACTTACAATTACGAATTACAGGGACATTCCCCCTGGAGTAACTGAGGGCTAAGTGCCTTACTCAAGGGCACACTAGTAGTGGTGTGGTTTCAGGCGGGATTTGAACTCACAACCTTTGATTGATTGATTGAAAACTTTATTAGAAGATTTGCAGAAGTAGGTACATGAAAGTACATATTACATACAAGGTCAACTAACAGGATAAAAACCCAAGAAAGCCACTGGCTTATTTCAATTGGGGTCCTTGATTCTCAATTCATCGTTACATGTAAGACCGACAAAACAAACTAGTACTATCTACAAGATAATACAGACAAATAACTATTACTATCTACAATATAAAAATACATCCATCCGATCACAAGTCCAACTCACTATCCACTAGACCACTGATGCCTTCTAATAATATTTGTAGAGGGACCAATAATTAAATCAGACACCTCAGAGCCTGTCCTTGTTTCTTTTGCAGTAGCATCCTGAGGAGAGCAGTCATGATTTATGAGCCTTTAATAATAAAAACAAATCTCCCACATTGCAGTAGTGGGTTATGTCTACCACACTGTGGCAGCAGTTTGTTGTGCTCTGATAAGTGTCCACTAAAACACAGGGAAAGGTTCTGGACCTCAGACTATAATCACACTTTAACCAGAGTGACGTAATGCATAGCATTGCCCTTATGAGGAAAATCCCCAGCATGCTATAGATTTGGAGGCACATGACCACCATTGCCCATGGAGCTAGAATGCACTTGAAGTCAGATTTTGGACCTCAGACTATAATCACACTTTAAAGAAGTAGAAGCCACACACTTAAGTTCCAGATGTAACAAAATGTGGTTTAATACCAGGATACTTAGGACAACAGTTTCAGCCGTAGCCTTTGTCAAGTCTTAAATGGTGGCATCTGAACTTGTGCGGCTTCTACTTCTTTAAATTGGATTTTGTTCCGTTGCCAGCACCTCGCTTACATTTTCTGCGGTGTGTGCTCTCTTCTTTTCTACTATATAATCACACTTTAACCAGAGTGACATAATGCATAGCATTGCCCTTATAAGGAAAACCCCCAGCATGCTATAGATTTGGAGGCACATGAACACCTGTTGCCCATGGAGCTAGAGTGCAATGGAAGTCAGATTTCAGAGGAAACTTTATTTCAATGTCATCAGTTAACACAACACACAATTTCAAAAGTTCAGGCAATGTGTATTTTGAGTGCAATAGGCATTTAACCTCATGACATTAACATTTAGGGCATTTAGCAGACAGTCACCTTTGTCCAAAGCGACTTACAACAATAACAAATACTTAATCAAATAGAAAACTAGTACTCGGCCAGAATAAAACAGTAACATTAAAACATAGGATATGAGACCTGACAAAATAAAGTATTATAAACACAAGGGGGGAGGAAGTTGGGCCATTTTTATATACATTTCTAAAGCAATATATTCTTTGAAGTTGGAGATGAGATGCTACCATGGTAAATAAATAAGTTTGCCAGACGGCTGGAAAACCACTTCAAGCTATTGAGGTCCCTGTGGACTCATTCAGTAAATAGCAAAGCCATCTGAAAAAAAAAAAAAAGCTAAATGTTAGAGGTAGTGTTCAATACTACTATTCACAATTAACAAGATAACAAATTATATTAAGATGAAAACATAGTCCCACTTGTTAGCCCAAAATGAGGCATTGGAAGTAGCTCAGTAGATAGGACAGTCATTAGTGTTAACCTCATCAGCTTGTTCTGTTGACATCAAACAATTGCTCAATGAGAGACGGATCAGCCAAAATCCACTGAAGCTATATTTACTATGATCTCATCTTGAAAGGTCCAAACAGCCACTTTTCATTAAACGTTATCTGCAATAGATTATATTTAGCAACAGGTCATGAACCCAAATGCTAATTTAGTGGAACGTGGTCCATGGCTACAGAGGACAGCAAATATGATATGGGGGGGTTGGTTGACTGCCACCCTCCCTCCCACCCATTAAGACTACATCAGCTAGAAAGTCTTGCTGAAGTCAGGTCCGCTGTAAAAATAGCAGAATGCCATTTCCTCTGCACCTCAGGGCGGAGAAATCCAGTTGACATATCCACCGTAAGAAGACTGCAGAGATGGATCCATTTATCCCCAAATGTCCTCCCACCAACTAGTTTACTGCAAGAAAAAGGTTAAAAGTTCACTGATGAGTATTAGTTGAAGTTCAGATATCCGTAGTGGAGAGGCAATGGGAGGGAACATAAGACCAGAGTGTTGGATCTATGTACTATTCTGTATAGACAAGTGGTTGTTGGTTTAGGTACATACCTTGAACTAACAGATGGGTGATGCTTTCAGAAGCCAGTCATGTTTAACAGCTCAGAGACAAGAATACAACTTCAATATCACATCTTGGTCAGAAACACCCTGGAGTGTCAATACCATGTCAGGAAATTCCCTCATCTCGTCATTGCTTGGCATCAACAGCTACAGTATCTGCATGGGCCATGCACACCATCACAGGGTTATCTTATGAAAAGAAACAAAGGACAAACCTGGGAGAGCAGCATAATAAAATAATAATAATAATGTTTTATTTGCCATGCAATCAACTTGTCCATCACTTGTTGGAATGTGGCATTTTTGCTCTAGGCACAGGGTCAGCCATAGTCAATGCGCCCGGAGCAATTAGGGGTTAAGTGCCTTGCTCAAGGGCACATCCAGCCCCCTCCTGAGGCAGGGATCGAACCAGTGACCTTACGATTGCTAGCCAGCCTCTCTAGCCCCTAGGCTACCGCCGCTCCCTAGGCATACCATAACCGTGGTAAGAAAAGTAACCATACATAAACAGGTCCCTCTGATCAACTCCTTCTATTTCCCTGTAACGATAGAAGGAAAAACAGATTCAGTTATTTGAATCTCATCTACTCAATTCCACCTCAGGATGGAGGTGGTGTGGTCTGTGGCCCTCAGGTCAGGTTTAACAGCTCAGAGAGAAGATAGCTTCGATCACACCTCGGTCAGGGACACCCTGAAGTATCACTACCAAGTCAGGCAGATCTTCGTCATCATAGCACAGCAACATTAGGATCCTGTTTACAAGTTGGACGTTCGGCAGAGTCTTTGTATGACAACAGGTCACTTTCTCTATGATTATTGCTTGGTTTTAGATCATTGTTCAAGACATGGAAAGTTAATATCCAACTGTGCTACACATGCTGGAAGAACTAATAAGACAATACATACCGTGTTTGCCTTCCTGATGCCTTAGCAAAATACTTCATTTTAATTAAAAAATGTTTTCTTAAAATCATTTTAGATGCTGACTTGATAAACTTCTCATCTGTGGTTTAGAGCCTTCTCATGAACACAACTGAACCCGAAGAGAACAAGTAGACTAAAACTTGATTGTATAATTACTCCCCATGTGTGCTTGGGTGAACTATCTGCCCCATTGGCTGTTCACTCATTTGTTTAACGGTTTCCAAGCTATGTTAAATTAAGGCAACGCTTACACAGCTGTTGTTTCATTTAACAATCAAAGGCTACGATGATAGCATCTTGTCGTGGAGAACCTTTTCTCCCTCAGACTTGTGCTATCAAGGTCAAGGAAAGGTTACTAGGAAAGGATGGATTATTCCATCAAGTTGCTAAAGGACAATCCAGGCTTATTTTGATAAATCCCACGAGTTTGATAAAAACATCCAGCCTTATTTTGTATAAGTCTCAGGAGACTTATCAAAATAAGCCTGTATTTTCCTTTAGTGATGTTGATGGAATACCCCCCAGTTCCTTTTCTATTGAAGATGAATGTTCTATTGCTGCAGCCCTGGAGATATATATAATTGCCAATGTTGGGGCTTTTTTTATTCCGATATCATCCAGCCCTATTGAGACAGGCTAATAGTAAAGGATTTTCCATTGGACCAATTACAGAGAGAGACAGGAAATGAAACAAACTGTTTATCATTTGAGATAATACATCTCAGGGTTAAGTAAATGGAGGAAATGATGTCAAACTTGTTAGTAACATTATCTTTTACAAGTTTTCCAAATGAGACTGTTAAGCACGAGCTGGAAGGATATTAGAACAGAAATGATAACTTTCACATACCAGCTCCAACAACTATATGTAGGGTGGGCAGGGCATTGTAGCGTATACTTCATTCATAAATGTATTGATACAAGTTACACATAGCAGGGCATGGAAATATCAACAAAATAAGATATGTCTTTATTTAACATAAATTAAACAAGATTTCAGACAACATGAAAATCTATCCCACAGAACATTTTAATAGACACAGAAGTGCACAGAAAGCAGTTGAAGCAGTTTAACACAACAATAACATGCCACATATCTGTGGCTAATATGCCACAGTTAAAAAATAGCCCAAATAAATGGCACACTGTAATTTCACACAAATTGACAGAATCCACAATCCTTGTTAAGTTCCACATAAACCTCAGACTTACAAAACCTTTAGTTTGGTCAAAGAAACAACTTTTATACACCAAGTACTCAGTTGTGTTGGCACTTAAAGGAAGTGTGCACAAAGGGTTTTGTACATTAAGAGGATAGATGTTTTCATTGTATACACAAAGATTCAATGTGACCTGGGGGTTCCATCAATCTTGCAAGACTTCAAAATAAATCTAGATTTTTCTTTAGCGACGTTGATGGAATACCCCCCTGCTCTGAAGCAAAGGACGTGTGTGTTTAAGAAGCACAATCTCACAAACAAAACCAATTTTGCGTATTAACCCCAAAACCTTTCACACCCGTTTCGGAACTAAACTACAAGTGCACTTATGTCTTTTCTTCTCACTGTGAGAGAAATAGGGGATTCTTGGTCAGAAACCTGTTTTTCTGGAATGTTATCCTCACATATTACATTTCTTCCTTGAACCACAGAAACATTTCTATTTACATTTCCTCACCACTGAAGCCCACAAGAGCTTTATGACTTAAAATATCCAATAAGCATGGTAAATTAAGTGCACTGTGCTTGTTCCGTTGCTACGTAATATACTCAGTAACTGTTATTCCTAGTTGACATCTTTCCATAATAAGTCATAGTGCAAATGATATTAGGCCTTTGTTATTATAAGCAGCCTCTCTGCTACAATAATCCTATTGCAAACATATTCAGACTTAGATATATTACACTGCCATTCTGTTGTTTTGAATATAACAATCTGACCACATAAAACATGGATGTAGACAGACCTTAGACAGTGTGCTTGCCAACATTAGTCAAACAAAAAACAGAGGTATACAACAGCGGTTATGTACAGGAAGTGGAGATTGATAGAATCACTTATTTTCTCATAAGCGAGGCAGGCAGCAACACCCAAAATGAAGACTGCAAACAAAATGGAAACTTCTTTGGTGGTCATTATTTTGGGTGTTGCTGCCTGCCTCTCTGATGAGAAAATAATTGATATAGTTGTCCTGTGTATGCACCCCATTCACTTATGAAGGCCATTGGTAGCGCCAGCATTTTTATATTTTGCCAATAATATAATTTGTCACTGCTTGTGTTTGTCTTGCTATATGCGCAAATGTAACCGTTTGATAAGCACATCAATTATTACTACGATATTAAGTTGGTGTGTGAGTGGGAAGTATGTTATTGGTGTATAGCAACCATTTACAGTGTAACTTGAATAAATACAGTAAGAATAGTCATTCAATAGGAAAAGACTGAGGCACCTTTGTTATTTACAATATCCATATGACACCATAGAGTAGCGAAACAGGTTTCACTTACAAGTGGGAAAAAGCTTTTTGGAAGCAAAATGACACAGACCGCATTCCTAAATTAGCTCTGAGAGCACTGGAGCGTCCACGTGGACGCTCCGGCGCTCTCAGAGCTCATTTACAAACGCGGCCATAGTAAACAGGCCTGGATGCACAATGGATGCAATTAATGTCACCCGCTTAGACACACTCCCAGTTCTGATGGCCGCAGTGTTGCTCACCGCCTAGCTTATCCTTCTGAGTACACGTTAAGCACATGTGGTGAAGTTTGACATTCGTATTCTTCTCACCACTTCATGAAATATGGACAGTTGGCACAGCCGGAGAAAAATGGATCAATACAGATCCTTAAAAGGGGCAATCTGGGATTGGTACTACCATTTTTTTTATTTAAATGAATGATAATTCATTCATCTTTGAAGAATATAACGTATACATGTCTGATGAGCTTAGTTTAACTGTCTTACCCAGACAGAACCCAAAATAGAAGCTTGTTTTACTCCACGGTTTGTAAATATGTAATTGTAAACACCATCAAAACATGGTTAAAACTATAATTTTGGACTGGTTGGCGTTTGCTGTCCAAGCAAGGGAGAGGCAGAGAAGCCAACAGTAGTCTTGTGAGGGAGGAGGGAGCCAGCCGCATACAGGATGCCCCAGACAGTCAGTCACCCTATGGGCCTGGCCAGCGCACCGCCAAAGGACGCCACGGAGAAGAAGAAGAGGAGATGGAGGAATCACTGGTGGCGGCGCAGGAAGAAGTTGGTAACGACTGGCGGGGGTGGAGTAATAGATCCGCCCCACCCTGAAGCCCCGAACCCCCCCGCGCCCCCTCTCGAGGAAGAGGACTGGGACAAGGAGACGAGCAACCTCTCACCCCCGGACTACCGACCGGGGCTGTATGGACTGGATCCCTACGGCCCTGAGGATGTGGTGTCTTTCGCCCTCCGGGGGGTGAGCCTGCAACACACCGAGCCCCACCTCCACCTGCCAGGTTATGCCTACCAACCAGCGCGCCACCACGTCCACCCGGTCCCCTGGGTCCCCCGCGTCGGCTGCATCGTGGACGGCCAGTTTGCTGACGCTGAGGAGTAAAGATGAGGAGTGACGGTTGTGTTTCGGTTTCATCCCGTTTTAATTATTATTATTATTGTTATTATTGTTATTATTCCGATTTTTCGGTTTTATTTTAGTTCCCTCTTTCAATTCTGAGCTCTTACGAATGATTTTAGTTTTTTTGTTGTTTCTCTTGTTGTTTCTCTTCTGCTTGTTGGTAGTGATGATAATGGTAGTGTTTACAGTTTGTTATATAGCATAGATTTCAAACCGGTGAAGTATCTTTTGTATTCTCATTTTAAACAATGCTCAGCCATCCACTACCCATCTCCCAGATTTCAGCCAACTGACAGTACTGGTGAATGTTAGTAAAATAGTTGTCCTGTTATCCCGCTGTTTGACCTTAAAACGACAATAAACTACTAATTATTTTTTTTTAATATATATATATATATAATTTTGATATCATGGATGGTCAGTCCTTGCATCCGTTGTTTTATGAGCGGTAACATTTCTCCAGTCTCATCTCTCAGCTGTAAGTGGAGGTTTGGGGGTCTGCTAAAAAGAGTTCAAGGAAGGCTGACAAGGTTGAGGGGAGTGCTTGACCCATAGGGGATCCCTTAAAACCTCCCATATGCAGTGGAAGATCGGTACTCATCGATGCCATCATTTAATCGCACCGAGAGTAGAGAGACAGGTGACCACATCACACCACCAGTAGGCCCCTCTCGTGTCCGTCCAGCAGCACTTTGATCTTGTGCAGCTCCTCGATCTCCTGGTGGTGGCGCTCCGTCTTGTGGCCCACCAGCGAGCGGTAGAAGTGGATGGTGAACACCACAAAGATCACGCCCACCGGCACCATGATGATGGTGGAGGCCAGCGCCGCCTGCCAGCCGCTGTGCTCCGGCGGGGGCCTCCCGGGGGCGGTGGTGCTGCTGCAGTTCACTTTGGCGGCCAGTGTGGCGCCCCCCTGCTGCTGGGGGACGATGGCGCCCGAGTCCACGGGGAGGAACTTGATCCAGCAGAGGAGCACCACCTCGGCCAGGAAGAGCAGGATGCCCAGGGCCGTGGAGAAGCCCCAGGCCAGCTCGATGTAGTGGTGCATGCGCTCGTGGGGCGACTCGCTGACCGAGTTGAGGTTGTGGATGTTGCTGACCGCCTCCACGTTGGGCAGGATGCAGGTGCTGATGAGCAAGGCGAACAGGTGCACGGCCACCAGCACCGTGGTGCACACGCTGAAAGCGATGAGGAGGGCGCGCGGGTAGTTGTACTGCATCTCCAGCTGCACCTCCACCATGGCCACCTGGCACACAACCACAACCACAACCACAAAATCAAAACCACCACAGTGAGCAGTGGGGGGAGGGAGGGAGGGAGAGGGAGAGAGGGGGCTGACATAGATCTCTTGGTTTTCAGAGCGGTTCACATGCTATTAATAGCAGCCTCTTGAGCAAGCCTTTCCCTCTGAGGTTTATCTGAAGTATGTCTCCACTCCAGTAAACGATACAGTCCAACCAGGACAACTTTTAACAGCATTGGCCTTCCCATAACTCCTGAACTAATGACAAAAATATTTACTTGGGATTCGGCCTCTGGAAATGTTTTGAATACAAGCGCACACACACACACAATCCATCTCGTGTCAGACAAGGGAAAACCGGTAAGGATTAACGCAGCAATCTCCACAATAGATTTCCCTGTCCTAACACAGCCCGCTTCACATGACGATGCACAAAAACACTCAGCGAGTGTGTGACTCACCATGGCGAAGCCTGAGAGCAGCGCTGAGGTTCGGCTGGAGGCCTTCAGCTTGGCCCGGCTCAGGTACAGCTTCCTCCAGGAGAGGGCCTGGACTGAGTGGTGGTTGGACGACACCAGCTCCAGGTAGCTGCGGCGGACCCAGTCTCTGTAGTCCATCCCCCCGCCATCCTGTCTCTGCTCGGACCCCCCCGGGGCTGGGGAACCCATGGGCACGTTCAGCTCCCTGCTCATGGCAACTGGTTGTTGAGAAAGAGGAACAGACGTTAACTGAGGGACAAATGGAGAAAATGAAAATGTTTCATAGTACATTGATACACAAGCACTACACACTTCGCTAGAGTTGTATACAACCGAGGTAAACGTTGACACTTTTATGGGATTCAAGGTGTTAAGAAGAGCACTTTGAGTCTGACTTTCCAAGGGTTCTTCGAGAATGACAAATGGCTGCACTTCATTTACTTGGCTGAGTTTCCCCTGTTTTATCTGTAGTTTTTACTTGGCTGAGTTTCCCCTGTTTTATCTGTAGTTTTCATCTTATCAACAGTTGAAAGCAAACAAAGAGAGACATGCCTGCAGGAAGACAGGCTTACTTGAAAATTACTATTCACTTTTCTAAGCCTTTAATCATTTTTGAAATGATTCCTTTAAACTACCTAAAAAGGAAAAGTATGTGAAGTTTTGTGGTTGTTTTTGTGTGAGGTGGTTGTCATTTGTTTGAATACGTATATTTCTGTTATTTCAATAATAAAACATAACTAGGCTAAATAAAACTGTCCCTTATGTGACTAATGAGAAAGTCTATCCGCCTCCGACTCGTCATCGAAATGTGAGTGAGTGGCTGGTGAAGACAGATCTGGTTACCCTGGGGAAATAACTAATTTCTAAGACTTGAACTTGACGTAACATACTTTTCTTTTCTTTTTAAAGTGTGAATACATGCTGCAGGCATTGCAAGCAAATTCTCTGGGTTCTCTGATGTCGTTTAGTCCTTCTTATAAATATGATTGAGTGGCTAGACAAGAGCGGTAAATTGGCTTCAATTCCAACAGTCCAAATGCATTTATTTACAACCAGCAAGCGAAGCTGAAAAGCCAAATGACAAAGTGAAGTTTGATAGAAGTTTGATAGCAGCGGACAGCATTGTACCAAGCTGCGTCTGTCAGCCAAGCTGCTCACATCTGGAGCAGTGAAGTAACTAGCTAGCAACAATCTCACGAATGTCGAAAATCACGATGGCGAGCAATGCCAAGTGAGCAAATGAGCTGGATATAGCTAACAATGTTACACGGATAAGTCTTAAATTATACAGCCCTAATGCAAAAATGATCACTACAGCAATTCTGAGAATCAATGGTTTGAATGAGTCAGTCTGGGAACTCGGCTAGCATCGCCTAGCTACATGGTGTGGTTCAGATAGTCCGCAGCAAATCCACCGCTCCGGGGTGTTTGAACAGATGATTTGATTTTGAACAGATTATTTAGTTTACCTTACTGCCAAGACGTCCTTTGGGCTATATCATCCACAAACCTGGGCGGACTCAGTCAGATTGTTTATGTAACTAAGGCAGGTGATGAAGAGCCTTACTGTATAGCTAGACTAGTTAAGACTGCAATAATATTCTGTTTCCTCCTCCTCCCCTCTTGTTTTTAAGAATTCAGAGGGGTATTCCATCAACGTCGCTAAAGGACAATCCAGGCTTATTTGTATAAATCCCGCGAGATTTATAAATAAAATCCACCCTAATTTTTTGTCTCGCGAGATAGAAATAAGATTTCCTTTAGCGACGTAGATGGAATACCTCCCTGGTCACGTGATGAGGGTGTGGCTGTCTGCATCCCCAAAGAGATACGTACTGACATCAAGGTGAGCAGTCTGAAGTGAGTTGATGTAATAATGTGTAATGAGTGAAGAGGTCTTTTCAGTCCAAGCAAGATACACAATAATGTCATGAGTACTATACTTTTTTGGGGGGGCGGGGAGAAACTGCCAACAGTACGCAATACTGTATCTATGCATGTCCAGTAGTCTGTCCCTGTGTGCTCTGCTAAACCAGTGGTTCACAACCTCCTGTGGTCCTTGGTTGATGCTGACCGATTGAGTCAGTTCAGTTCTCACTTCTCAGGGCTCATTTTTCATTCGAGCTGTTAAAAGAGGAAGATGCTACACCTTGATGCAAACAAGACATAAGGATGTGGATTAAACACAACTTGTCTACCTCTCTCCAAGAATCACTAATTTCTGATGGAATATAAGGTCGTGTTTCTGCAAGCCTAAATAATCGACACAAGACAAAGTCAAATCAATGCCTTTAAGAAAACTTGCATTCCTTGCATTAAGATGAACTCAATTCAACTTATTGAGAGATTTGTTGATGACATTTTTGCTTTTTAGCTATTTGAAAAGTGTCATAGCAAAGGGTCTGAATACTTACACACATGAGGTATTTCTGTGTCAATTTTAATAAATTAGCAGAAATGTCTAAAAACTGGTTTTCACTGTGTCAATATGGGGTATTGTGTGTGGATTGATGCCCATTTCCTTTTATTTAATCAATTTTAAATTGAGTCTATAACACAATAAAATGTGGGAAAAGTGAAGGGGTGTGATGACTTTCTATAGCCACTGTGTGTATGTATGTGTGTGTGTGTGTGTATATATATATATTATCCTACATTTTGTAATTGGATAAGCTGCTACAATCCAAAGCGTCTTTATCAGGTTTCAAAAGCAAGGTAATTGTTGATACGTTCATAGACTGAGGAAAGGTTCCTCTATCTTCTTCCTGGTATACACACTTATTTCAGACATTACGTGTGTGCAATGCTGAATTGATTTGGACAAACCAACAACTGTATTGCCATTATGAGTTAGGTCTTAAGCAAAATATGTGAAATGTCCAAATCCACCCACAGCGTTTAATAATGCCCAAGAAACTATAAACAATTACATGTATGGGGGGAAAATCATCAACAAACCAGACAGATTAATCCACACCAGTGCATACTGCCAGTAACAGCATTCCATTATTTGGCCGTATATCCAAGGAGAATTAAATTAAATACAATAATATGGGTGTATTTTGACAGACCACTTAGGTATGCCATTGTCCTAATTTCCAAAATATGAATAAATGATATAATGATATAAAATAAGAGCATTATATTCCACTTTATTTCATACTAATATCATATGACATAATGCTGTTCTTTTGTTTTTTGTCAGGGTGAATCTCTTGCAGCTCTATGCCAGCAGAGGGCAGATTTGGACTGGTCACATCCAATCCTTCAAGAGACGAATGCAGTCTGTCAAGGAAGAATTCTCATGCTAGAATGATCATACCCCCCCAAAGCCTACACATCACATCACAGGGAATTTGTTGATAATCAGGTGCCTACAATCATGTTAGAAATCGCCTCACTGGTGCTGATGTTTGTAACTTTAAGGACTTTAAACTTTAAAATGTAAGGATTACATGCCAATATCCAGCATTGTGATGTCAGTCCAGACCACATGGCTGAATGTATACATTTCTAATTCATCATGCATCTCAAATGTCAACCATAAGCCATACGGTAAGTTTCCTTAGTTTGACCCTTCTCGGAATGTGATCAGAAAGGAAATTCGCAATCCATTTGAAATATTGACATAGTTTTTTTTTTGTTTAACACTTTTTCTGCAGAGATAAATAATCAAAACATGAATATAAACAATACTTCTTTCGGTATATTGAAGCTCTAAAGTTATAGCTCAGCTACTATGAAGACACAGCAAGTAATAAGCATTTCCAAGAATCAATTTGTTGTGCAAATGTTAGACTAACTAAAATGTTAGGAGTGTGAAATTGTTTTACAGACAAAGACATGGCTGAGCAATGGCTAAGTAAAATCAGCATATGGTCATAAGGACCAGCAGCACACAGTAAGGCAACTGAACATCTCTGCTTGTTTCCATGGCCAGAGAGTTAGAAAAAATTGTGATATAACCGAGAGTTCACTCAAAGTTCATCTTGTGTGTTTTTCTTTTTTCTTATTTTTTTTATTTTATAAATCTGAGTGCTGTTTGACTGGTGTTTTGGCAGTTGTCTCCATGGTGTCCTCCATAGGTGATTCAAGAGGTCCTTAGAGAGGGAAGCTTCACCCAAACTGCAAAGAGCTTGACATGGTAGCCACTGGAGTGTGAAAGCAGAGACTCCTCTGGATGTCTTTCCAGCTTCTCAAGTCCTTTAAACGTCTCTTTATATTTGCAACATCAGTAACTTACAGGCAGACCAAATGAACTTCATTAAGGCTGAAGATTTTTTCCCCCCTCTTTTTCTTTTTACCACAGTAACATCAACACTCATCACCATGCACTCTCTCTCTTGATCTCGTTTGTTCAAAAGTTCACAAGCCCTCACGCTGCTTAAGAAACGGGGCCACAGGGAAAAAAAAAAGAAAAAGACGAGAAAGTGTCCATTTAGAGTCTAAGGCGAAAAAGGTAACTTGTAGAGGGTGAGTCTGTGAGGAGCCATCTGACTCACTTCTATCACTGATGTGGACCAAAGAAGAAGTAGCCTAGCCAAGGCTAGCGTTGAAATGACCAGGCCCCCCCCTAGTGGAGGGGGCTGGGAAGGGCGGGGGTTTCTCAGACACGGAAGCTCTCTCCCTTGCCGTCGATGTGGCGCAGGCGTAGGTAGACGTCTGTGCCGATGCCCTGCATGGACTGGATGGACAAGGAGCCGCCCAGGTACTCGGCGTAGGCTCGGGAGGTAGGCAGCCCGAAGCCAAACCTGCACGACCATGGAGAGGAACAACACTCAGAAATAGACCAACACAAATGCTAGCCTTACATACAGTGGCAGAACCTTTGCATCACCCCCAATTCTCAATAGACGTAAACTAGAAGAATGAAAGCGGGTGCACGTCTGTCCATTATACTTAACACGGCACACAGAGCAGCACCAACTGAGCAGCGTGCCAATGAAACACTGCATGATGAGAGCAGGATCGACAGAACCAATGCCACACAATGGGGCAGAATTATGATGAAAGCACATCAATTCTTGTTCAGGACAGGTGAACATTCATTCTCTAAAATGGCTGTAGTCAGGTCAGATGAGTGATGACTCAATGATGGCGTGGGTGGATGAATGGGACGGTCAACAGTGGTGCCTATCTCGTCCTACCTACCCGTGCATGGGGCCTTTCTGGGGCCCGCTGTTAGTGATGCTGTCGAAGAGGTTGGTCATGCGGGGGTCCTGGGCGCTCTCCTCGGCCGTGCTGTAGTGGTAGTCCATCACGTGGTCCAGGATGTGGTGGGCGATGCCGCCGCCGCGGTCTGAGATCCTAACATACCAGGACGAGGACCAGAGGGGTTACAGAAGCTCACATCAAACACTGCCCCTGGGACTCGACACCCCCCCACCCAGCCCCCTCCACCCCCAACAGGAGGAACATTGCACCCCCACCCCCACCCCCTCCCCCTGCATGTTCACCTTTTATACAAACACAAAAAAAGCACTTAATACACTGACCCGTTTCAGTGTTAGTCAAACATTTTAGCCTCTGTAAATTTGCCCAGTGTAAACAAACGGTCCAGTTACACTTCTTAATCACGGCCAGTTCAGTGAGGCACAGTCTGCTCTGACTCGGCTTTTAACAGAGGGTCCTGTTGCCATGACTACCCCTCTCTGGGCCTGATAAGCCCATTGGCTGAGAAACCCCCTCCCTCCCAGTGATGACGGTTGGGTGGGTGTCAAGTTTCCCATTCAATGACTGGGAGTCTGGGACTCCGGTTGTTAACCTTGTTAAAAAAGACTTTCACTAGAAAGAAGTGGAGAGGTCATAGGGAGGTTTGTGAGCCTCACTTTAGTGAGGTGACAGCCAGCGAGACAGTCAAGCCACTCACCTGATGACAAAGTCTGTGTCGTTGTTGGCGATGGTGACCCCCACGTCGGGGACGTTGTAGGGTGTGTCCAGGTGGCTCTCCATGGTGGCCCTGAGGGGGGGGTGGGTGGGGGGGAATGACACAGTTCCAGTTGAGGTCAAGGGGAAGTTAAAATGAGGACATTTGCATTCTTGGGACTCGTGAAATGTGACACTAAGCAACTCGGAAAGACTTTCACTGGTACTACTACATGACACTCGCGCAATGATCACACCGTGAGACAGAGCCTTCTGGGAAGAGGGATCATGTTCCCTCTTGTCGACTCGCACACATTGATACATTGGATTAGAGGAGAGAGGAGGTCAAACTAGGGAGAAGAGCTGTGCCAATGCTCTTAAATGGCTACCTGTGAGGACAGGACTGGATCACTAGGGGGGTATTGATGAAGTGTGCCGCCCAGATAAACATGTCATGAGGGGACATGGTGACTGAGGAACATCCCTAGATTACAGCCCTTGGTTACACAGCTAGTGGGAGAACACAGACCAAACAGTGTCTAAGTCTTTGTTCCCAGAGTTCAGTGTCACCCGTATGAATCCCAAAGGAATGCCGCTGAATTTAAGCCAAGACCTCCTTCCAAAAACATGACATTCCCAGCCAGGGAACAAACACAGGGCCCAACGGTGATTGTGTATAAAATGGCTGTCACAGACCCACAACAACACCCTGAGTATGTGCAACCAGGAGAACGTTGCTCATAGAAGTTAAGCAGAACATTTCTTAATTCTTAAAAGTCCAGTATGTCATTTAAAAAAAAGAAATTGTGCTTAATGTCCACGAGTAGTTAAATTAGTAGTGATATCACATGATGAAGAAAATTCAGTTTTCTGTGCTTTTGAGAGGGTACAGATGATCCCCTTCACGTACACTGGCTGAATGCCAAGTCAGCAGAAAAAGAGAGCTCTGAACCATCCCTTTTAAGGAGACAAAAAGTGTGTGTTCCTCTTTTCTAACCCTCTTTTCATTTGCATAAAAAAAAAAAAAACACCACCACCAAAACCAGACGTAACTAACAGAGAATGAGTTTCAACCAATGAAAAGGGTTTAAAGGATCAGTACTCTACGTTGAACAACAACTCTATACGTTGAATGAAGCCCTCGTGTTGCCCTGACAGGGATCGTAAATCTGCTGAAAGCACAGTTGCAGTCGTGGCTGACTTCCAAGAAAAAAACACATAGCACATAGATAGCATACACGTGATCTACTTTACCACAGCCCCAGAAACACTCACTGTGTCCGGTGTGGAAAGCAGAGGGCTCAGTTGTTCAAAACGTTCAACTTTTCTTTTTTGATCCATCTATCTATCTGACTGATTTTGAGTCGTATAGGGGAAATCAGCCAGCTCTTTAATCAGGATCCAGATTAAAAGTTTTGAACAACTGGGCACAGAAAATCAGGGTAAAGGGCAAATCCACCTAGCTTACTTGGACCGTACAACACTGTGGAATACCTAACCCCCATTCTCTGGAACTATAAACACATGATCAGTCCACAGTTGCCTGAGCAACTCTTTCATAATCCCAACCAATGACTATTCAGTTCCATGCACGTCTACTCATTCAAGCTAGCTAGCAGTGGGACCACCTTGGCGTGACCCTCTGCATTTCTACCCTCGTCCTCTTACACAACGCTACCCCTGAAAGAGGATCTGCTGGCCTACTTCTGGTGGCTGTGTTATTGTAGTCCGTTGTCATGGCAAATCAGTCATAGATCATCCTAAAAAAATCCCCCTATGAACGCTGATGCAGGCGGATTTAGACAAAGACAGTGATCGTTTGATCTTGCGAGTGTGAATGGTGGTCAATGCCCCCCCCCCTCTCTACATATTTACAGTTGATGTATGAGCATGCCTCGTTGTCGTTCAGAGAACAGATGCCGAACTGCAGACATGTTTGCTGTGATTATATGACTTGGCCGTAGGCAGCCATCACTCAATGCTCGTCTCATTCACAGAACAGCATGGGTGTCTTGCACTGTTTGTGCATTAACGCGATGTTGTGTGCACGATAACGGTTCTCCCATTTAATGTCCAATATCTAATAACTCCTCCAAATCCGATTTATCTTAACTTGAGGGCATGGTAAAATAGCAGGATCCGATATGATCAATTGTCTGAGACAACAATTATTTCCAATTCTTCTCTGATGGGTGATGATGGAAGACAGACAGGCGATGCCATGCTGGATGGACTGGTATTTGGGAGGTGTAACACATTAGAGCTGTGACATGCTGACGAATGAAACAGGTTTGATGGATACAGGTTTCACAATGTTATGTTTAAGGTTACTTTAGAGCATTCTTTAAAAGCTTTCTTTTGGTACCCCGACACTCAAAGAGTTGTTTCTGGTACCTCATGGCGTTCTTCAGCAGCTCTGGCAGGATGTAGTCCAGGGGGAGGGGGATGAAGGGGAAGCGGGCCGCCACGTGGCCGTTGATGCGCACCCGGGGGGAGTTACCATACTGGTGCTCACACAGCCGCCTGCAGAGGACAACAGGAAACATGCAGTCACATGACTTGAATTGGCACAACTCGCAGTTCCACACTCGTGTTACTCGTGCGTTCGTGCGCAACACATAAGCGATGGTTCTTAACTGTACTTGAGGAACGACATATATATATATTTCACCTCAGTCCTCATACACTCATCGGACACTTTATTAGGAACACTATACTAATACTGGGTAGGGCCTTCCTTTGTGGTGGCATTGATTCCACAAGAGTGATTCCTGTGAGATTCTGGTCCATGATGGCATGATTACATCCCAAAGGTGTTCTGTTGGATTCAGACTCATGAGATCCAAAGTGTGACTAGAAAACATGCCCCACACCATTACACCACCTGAATGAATGAGGTGTACATGTGTTCCTAATAAAGTGTTCGGTGAGTGTAAGTTCTACATGACTTGGTAGGAATACCACTGGCTAGGGTCATTATGAATCAGTCTCTACTGCCTCTCAAGCAACTTGCCTGTATGATGGTGGTCATACTGAGTATAAGTGATGGTGGTCATACTGAGCATACGTGAAGGGAGTGGACTAGAAAGGGAGGTCTGAGATCCTGTCTACTCTAAAGTGCTGATGGCAAATGTATTTGTATAGCACATATTCATACTCAACTAAATGCAAATTCATGGTGCTTTACAGAACAATAAATACACTGAAGTGCAATAACATAACATTTAAAAAGTTCAATCAAGTAACAATCAAAACCCCAAAAAAACTAAATCAGTCAATAACAATTTAAAAGTTCAAATTTAAAAGAAAAAAAAGAAAGGAAAACAAATCAGTCAGTTAAACCGAGCTTAAACTGTCAACATTTAAAATACAGTCAATTAAAAGCTGAACAGAACAGATCTTCAGCCTATTCTTAAAGATTGCTAAAGATGGGGCTGACGTAATGGTATGTGATCGTTTGTTCCAATAGATATAGATAGATATAGTTTGCATAGTGAGCGAATGCCCCCTCTCCACTTTTGGTGCTCACTTTTGGAACAGTTTAACAGCCTCAGATGATCTTAGGGATCTAGCAGGTTCATAAGGCACTAATATGTCAAGGATGTATTTTGGCCCTAAACCATTCAGTGATTTGTAGACAATGAGCATGATTTAAGAAATCTATTCTGAGATACAGGGAGCCAGTGTAAGGATCTCAGAACGGGGGAAATGTGGTCAAACGTTCTAGTTTAGTCAGAGTCTAGTTTAGACTCTTGCAGCAGCATTTTGAATAAGCTTTAATTGTCTAAGTGCCTGTTTGAGCCCTGAAAAAAGGCCATTGCACTAGTCTAGCCTGCTAGATATAAATGCATGGATATGTTTCTGATCATGCATGGCCAAATAACCCCTAATTCTCGCAATATTTTTTAGATAATAATAAGCTGTTTTTGTTGTTGACTTAATGTGGGAGTTAAAACTTATGTCTGAGTCTAAAATGACACTGAGATTTCTTTCTTTTTTGGGGGGGGGGGGGGTTTTCAGATTTTATCCCCCTTTTTCACCCAATTAGGTAGCCAATTGAACCCAACCTAGCATTCAATTATCCCCTGCCTATTGCGTAGGATCCACCGCACGACCCCGTGGCCGGCAGTCCCAGAGGAGGGCGCCAGGCAGACTAGCTGACTGGCTCCTCGAGCCCAGTACCGTTACTCCAGCACCAGACGGGGGCGGTGTTGCGCGACGGATCCTTGTCCGGAACTACTCCTATACCGCCCTCGGGAGCGGCCGCCCAATATGTCGCTCCCCGTGTGTGCCCCAGCCATATCCGGATCTGGCGAGCTGGGATACGATCCCAGTCCCCGGTGGGCAACTTGCACTAGTGGCCAGTGCTTAGACCGCTACACCACCGCGGGGCTGACACTGAGATTTCTAACCTGATCTTTACATTGTAGGGAAAGAGCTTCTAGACAAGCACTAACCAGCAGTCTTTAGTTTTTGACTCCAAATAATCTCAGTTTTGTCTTTATTTAATGGTAAGAAATTCTGACACATCCAGTTATTGATTCGATCAATGCAGTCCATTAGGGAACCAAATGAGGATGTAGGATGTCGATTCTGGTTTATAATTGAGGGGGGGGGTCTCTCTGACCATGGGGGAGAAGTGTAGGGTGTACGTGGACAGCCCTGCTGATTCAGGGCCTGGCACCTTTGGCACGGAAAATCCGCATTAGTGCCTTTGTTCTGATGCAGCCAGTACCCATCGGCTGGAAAGAGTTTGAGGAAGGGGGGGGGGGGGGGGGGCAAGAGGGAGAGAGCAGCTGCGCATTCCTAGAGAGCTGATCTGGGACAACAAGTGCACATATAGGCTGCTGAGGAGTGTTTGTGTACACTGGGACTGGGACACACACACACACACGGTTATGACTTTGAACTTCCTGACACAGCACAGCAATAGTGTCAGCCTGGTAGCCTTCTTGACAATAAAACTGCCCATCTTGTTGCCATATCAACAAACCATTCATTTGAGTCCCATTGGTTGGTTTGTGAGGGTGAAAATAAGCTTGTTGAGCGAGATGTACCTCAGATTCAGAAACATATCAGAAAGATATAAACAGCAAATAAGAGTCAAATTAATGAGATGAAGGGGAAACTAAGTGAGAATACTTAAAAAGTACAACATTATGCAGAAAACAAACACTGTTGATAAAATCTGGACCTTTACAGTCTGGGAACAATGCTGGAGGGGACATGCAGCTCGACAACAATGTTCACTTTCGTTTTCTTCCTGTATGCCGTATTCTTACAGATTGCTTTTATTATTATTTTCTTTCTTCTTTTTTTTCAAAGATATTTATTATTATTTAATTATTATACGTTTTATTTTATTTTTTATTTCTGTCCCAAGCATACCTGTGGGTGGGGGGGGTTAAATAAATAAATAAATAAAAATGTAAACAAAGACTGCTATTACTTCTTGTCACTTGCCACTGACTGGTTAGGTTACAAAACTTGGTTTTGTGTTTGTTCTCTAAACCAGACAGAACATTGTAAATCAAAGCTGAGTCACCAAACCGAGAGAGAGAGAGAGAGAGAGAGAGAGAGAGAGAGAGAGAGAGAGAGAGAGAGAGAGAGAGAGAGAGAGAGAGAGAGAGCAACAATGAAACTTCGAACAGAGACCTTGAAGTTCAAATAGAATTTTGACCATCTATTTGCGGTTATTTAAAATGTTATTTAAATAAAATAAAATAAAAAGTTATTTAAAATGATTAAAAAGCAATGATATCTACAGTTATGGTCATTTGTCTGACTGTTACCGCTCAATACAAAGCAAAAATGCCTATTCATCTGATTTAAACAGGACGCAGACAATCCAGAAGACAAACCCACTGACTCTCTCTTTGTATTTGGTTGTTGCCCACCTTCTCTCAGGTAGAACACAGTCCTGTAGTCTCGTATTCAAACTTCAAAATCTAAATCATCATAGGCTACCATGGACCACTGATACGGGAACACAAAGGCCCATATAAACAGTCCTCAGTAGTAGCCTCAGTGACACATCCGTGCATGACTCTTATCAGCTTATCACACAGGCAAGCAGGAGCCAAGGCAGGGAGTCACCTGAGGGTAAAGTAATGCTCAGAGTAGGGTGAGATCATTCTGAACCAATGTAGGTGATGACAACACTCACCTTGCAAAATCCACCCACTTCTCAATGATCTTTTTCGGGGAAAGTCGCCTGCAGATGATCCCCACAAAGTCAGGCTGCAACAACAGTGGGAAATGGAAGAGGTGATTAATATGCTTTAAAAACTCTAAACTGAGAGGTTGGCAAAACATCTCGATCTGAAAGGAAAGAACAGTTTGTTTTTTTGGACATTTCTGGGGGCAATGTGTCATAATAATTAATAATAATTAATAATTTTGCCATTTAGCAGACGCTTTTATCCAAAGCGACTTACAATTACGAATTACAGGGACATTCCCCCTGGAGTAACTGAGGGCTAAGTGCCTTACTCAAGGGCACACTAGTAGTGGTGTGGCTTCAGGCGGGATTTGAACTCACAACCTTCCGATCACAAGTCCAACTCACTATCCACTAGACCACCACTACCCTGGTGGTGTCATGTCACCATATAATAAACATTTGGTACAAGACAATATGATCCATCACACCACTGATTTTAGTAGCAGCCAAAGTGTTCAGGGAAGTTTCGGATAGAAAAAAACCCCTAAAACAACGAGACATTTCAGTGATTGATTGCAGCCAACCGGTAATACAGTCGCTTGAGTGATTTGTGCCGTGAGACAACAGCAAGAAACCCCAGCAGGGGTGTTGGCTATGAACGACCTGAGTCAGTCAGGGAGTCACTCCAGAGTCCACAAAACATGCTTCATCATCCCCCAGCACCGGCACAGACATGTTATATATATAGACCTTGGGTCATATACTAATATTCTGAGGCCCACTTGGGTGCCGCACCAATCTCTCAGGTCACTGGAGCAGAGAGCTGCCAGAACCTGCTGACTTCTTTGGCTGCAGGGGCAGCAATTGGTTTAAACAAGGAGGATACAAATACGCTCTGTTGGTGAAAGTCATGGGGCCAGCAGACTGCACTGACTTCATTCAAATAGTGGCTTTGTCCCAACTCACCTGTTGGGTTTTTCTTTTTTTTAACTCACATGGGTGCTGCTGTGGGGGTCTGGAACATGTCAATTGTGGTAATCATTGATCTGCATTTGTGCACTGGGAGTTACAGTGGTAACATTGATATCAACTATAGTCTATCGTGTCGCTATTTTAAAATAACAACTATAGAAGATACTAGAAAACTATGTATATTTTAAAAGAAAATAGATCACGTTTCTTCAAGTGCTTTGAGTTGCATTCATGTACGAAAGGCGCTATATAAATAAAGTTTCACTTCACTTCTTGCAAAACATGTCCAAAGAAAGGTGTACACACACCCCGCATACAAAGAAGGGTGTTGTTTGTAGACTACAGTACTGCTCTAATCCTGAACACGGTACCAAAGCAAGGCCATCTCCATGACGACACGTTAGATTCAGATAAGCACCTCCTTGCCAAAACATTGTAGGTATGTGCTGCTACTCAATGTTCGATTGACATTCACACTTGAGAACATTTATTTAACAAAAAGAAAAGTGTGCAAAAAAAGAAAAGTTGTTCAGAGACGTACATTTTCTTCGTGCAGGGAGAGGTGGTGCGTGGCCAGCATCCGGATACCCAGACGAGAGGTCAGGGTAGTGTCCAGGAAGTTACGAATCAGGGTTTCATCCTAGAACATAAACAAACTCTCTTTCAACAAACTCTCTAAGGGTGGGTTCACATCTAGCTAGTTGGTCAGGGAGCGTTTCCCCCCTAACATGGTTAGTTTGGGCATAAGTAGATTATCTAGATTCCATTAAGAATACACAACGCTATTTCACCCTGCACTCACCTTAATATAAATCGGCTTGCGAGGAGTTTATGCTCATGCCAATAGCTGTATAATCCGTCTCATTAACAATGCATGTGGACATCACAAAATCACAAAAACTGTTAGCAAGCGTGTGGTGTTGAGGGCGTATTCAGAACCACAGAAGACCTGAAGATCGTTTGCTCTGTCAAGATTGCAGTGTGACCCTAACCCTAATCCACCCTAAGAGCATACTGTACAAGTGGAACAATCAGAGGATTACATTATACAAGGGGACAAAAAAACGCCAATCTATGCCAGACACGTAAACTAGATTGATTAGCAGAAAGGCATTGAAACAGCTGTTCTAAAAAGAACTACCTAGGAATGCACTGAGGTGACCTTTCTGGACCGATACGAATCTCCGATATTCCTCTGGCCAGATCGACTGACAACGATTGAAAATGTTTCACAGTGGGGCAATGTTTCACAATTTCACAACGGGGCATGTGTTCCCCACATTTTAACTACTATGCTTTCTGCTTGTGCAACTTCAGTTTGAGTGTTTTTTGCTCAGACAGCTCTACAATATAAACTCTGAATATCAGTGATAAACTTCAATGTCGAGCCGATATCTTGTTTTTAAGACATTATCGTCTGCCAATACTGATATGACGACTGATATCATGCATGCCTAAAACAAGCTGGATCATAAATGAGTTGCAGTAGTTCATGATTTGTGCATCAAGCAGGGAGCGGTTACCTGGATGTGTCTGCGACACTGGCTGAAGCCTTCGGCCAGCAGAGTGACCACGTCCTTGTGGTCGTCTAGAAGGTGCTGCACCATCTTGCTGTACCGAGTGTCCGTCTCCTGGTCCTTGATCTGTCAAAAATATAATCATCATTTAATTTTTTTATTTGATTTGCCATGCAGTCAGTCAATTGTTGGAATTTGGTATTTTTTGCTCGAGGCACAGGGTCAGCCATAGTCGTCGCCCCTCCAGAAATGAGGGGTTAAGTGCCTTGCTCAAGGGCACATGCAGCTCCCTGCTGAGGCAGAGATTGAACCAGCGACCTTCCAATTGCTAGCTGGCCTCTCTAACCACTAGGCTACCGCCGCCCCGCAAAAGCATGACATCAGTGGAGGCAGCGTGAATCCAGACAGTCGTCAAATGTTTGACTATTATCACAACGAGCACTGAGGTCAATTCTATTGCATTAACCCGTTATGAAATGGACATGGAATTCTTTCATCATAGAGCAATTGACTTTCTGAATTGAAAAGATATTACCAGGAATCGGCCAAATATCTGATCTCAATGTTATTCAGAGAGGAAACATATTGTTTTGTGAGAAAACAGAAGTTGGTATGATGTGGTGTTGAAAAGGTACAAGGCACATGTCATCACCACCAAGATTAAATGGGCACCAACATGTTGCAATAAAACACCCAAACTAAAAATAGAACAATACCTATTTTACTTAAAGCCAGTGTGGATTTTCTCGGAAGTTAGCCTCAGTTCATCACAATGCTTTGTTTACTCTAAAGTGTTGTTGTTGTTTAGCATTATATTTCAGCTGGTTGCGATCATCTGCAATTTGCATTTATATTGCACTTGGGACAGATCAATATGGAACCCTTGAACTTGGCCTAGCCAACCCCCGCTCTCTGGGTGTGTGGACTTGGCCTAGCCAACCCCCCTCTCTGGGTATCTGGAACTCACCGCTGGGAATTCGGTCAACTTGTGGAAGGCTCTAATGTAGAGTTCATGCTGCAAGAGAAGGAAAGGGGTATTAGAATTCCCCTCGGGGGGACTGGTGGACTGATAAGTTATAACCCCTTGTTACATAACCCTCCCACCCCCACCACCCCCTGTGTTTCCCTTAGAGGTGGGCCCCAACAACACATGGGTGTACACGTGCCACGGTCTACTTTCCAGGAAATCACCATTGGGTCTCCCACATTGCACAGCACAACAGCTGAAATCCTGACAAGATAGGTCCCTTTGATTTCTGGACTGAATTAAATGGATAATGTAACCACAACATAGACCTAACAACTGAATCACACTGCATAAGACAATAACACAATAACAAGAAAAACATGAACAGGTTGCACATGACTGGTTAGCCCTAGCATGTGTTTTGAAACCTGTATCTCTTGGAACAACACCTGACAATAGTACAATTTCCTACGGTTTGCTATTTTAACAAATGACCCGAAGAGGAGTGTCTGAGAAGTCTATACACATAACTGGTTGACACTCTTCTCTGAAACGTTTGACCCCAAGAGGCACTACTACAGGCACTACTTAATAAGAAGAGCCTGGCGGTGTCAAGAGAGGAAGAATCTGGGTAAAAGTTCATTCAGACTCTGAAGGAGTAAACCGTCCGGGGAGAGGTGGGTGGGTAGGGAATCGTGAGGGAGGAGCATCTCACACTGTAGTATATGGCGGTTCAATAACAAAGTAAAGCCCTCCCAGAGACACATATATTGCCTCACAGTTCAACTCCATAGGACAATAACAAGGCCTAACTTTCAACACACATAAACTGCTGATGAAATAGAATTGAATTGAACTGATGGTTCTATTGGCATAGAGTGACGGGGCTTTGTTTGCCTCAATAACAGACTGGCTGTCAAATTCATGTAGGAACTCAAGACATTTAGCTAAGTGAATGAGCAAAATATTGTAACAGGGTGTTCTCAATGAGAGTAGAGAGAGTGAGTGGAAGCTATGCCCCAGGGTTGGTCTGTGCCCAGTGGAAGCTACGCCCCAGGGTTGGTCTGTGCCTAGTGGAAGCTATGCCCCAGGGTAGGTCTGTGCCTAGTGGAAGCTATGCCCCAGGGTAGGTCTGTGCCTAGTGGAAGCTATGCCCCAGGGTAGGTCTGTGCCTAGTGGAAGCTATGCCCCAGGGTTGGTCTGTGCCTAGTGGAAGCTATGCCCCAGGGTTGGTCTGTGCCTAGTGGAAGCTATGCCCCAGGGTAGGTCTGTGCCTAGTGGAAGCTATGCCCCAGGGTAGGTCTGTGCCTAGTGGAAGCTATGCCCCAGGGTAGGTCTGTGCCTAGTGGAAGCTATGCCCCAGGGTAGGTCTGTGCCTAGTGGAAGCTATGCCCCAGGGTAGGTCTGTGCCTAGTGGAAGCTACGCCCCAGGGTAGGTCTGTGCCCCAAGGTGGGTCTGTAGACTCACCACTTGGAGGATGGTGGGGTTGCAGCCGATGATGAAGGGCAGGCTGCGGAAGCCCTTGATACGGTGGGCGATGCGGACAGGCAGCTCCTTGTGCAGGTACTTGGCACTGCTCTGTGCGCGCACACACACACACACACACACACACACACACACGAGCAAGAGAGTGAAAACTTAAGTAAAACACTTATTAACTAATTAAGTCATGACTTTTACAATCCCTTGAGCCATGTTTATTATAGGGTCAATTAACATTTCTATGCAGCATACCAGTGTATCAGTTTATCTAAAGATAAATTGAGTAATATACTACACCACACTAGTGCCACACTATGTTCAGGGCAGCTTGACCTCTTCTACAATGACAACAACAATACCAAGAAGACGGTGGCCAGAGGTTTTCATTCTGGGCAACACGATAGATATAAAATATATAATATATAATATATATATATATAAAATAGTTAGCTTAGTTACCAGGATGTGGTGTCCTTCTGGAGACTTCCCAGCATAGAGAAGGGTGGTTGGTGTCAGTCGGACTGAGGCCTGGGGAGAGGGCAGCCGTTACAGGAAACACACTAACGCAGGTCAACATGACCTGTTTGAACAGGCAGAGTCACACCCAACAGATTAGGATTTTATGAGGTATACCAACACATTTCTTTTTGCCAAAGCCTTTATAGGGAAATTAGGCTAATTTCCCCTATTTCTGCAAATGTAGCCTAATCAAAATGTACAGTTCTTGATAACACTAAATAAAACAGCCATATTTTGGAGCCAACTTTATGGAATTTAGGACCTCAGACTTTTGGATGATTGAGAATCAATGGAGAAAGAACATATCCTGAAGGTTAAGCATCATTAACGGTTCAGCGTTCTGTTGCTCAAATGAGCAAACAGTTTGTAATGAATTTGCTACAGTCATGGGCAGTTCAACTTGTCAATTGCTGATGTAGGTTTAGCACAGTGGTGGTACAATTATTTGAGTGACCCTGCAGATTTACCACCTCGTCAATGGATGAGTACTGGTACAGACCTGATCTGACTGGAGTTTTCCCAAGTTTTGACCAAGTCATTGATATCTCCATGTCATGCTTTGACCTAGCCACGAATGACTTAAAACATTGTTGCAATTGCATATGATACACACAGTTAAAGGATTAACGTTGGGACTAGTATTATTTTTGACATTTTCACTTGGGTGTTGTAGACAAAAAAAAAAATCTCGGGTAAACGCTAGAGGGCCAAAGTGAGTTCCTCTCTTGTTATGTTTACTAACTTCTCGCCTCTCAACGGTACTGAATATCCGAACTGCCATGTTAGCTCAACTTTCTGACCTTGGGCCTGACCTGTGACATGACTTAGCAGCTGAATAAAGACTTGAGCTGCGGTCATTTGAAGAGGTTTACCAGATGAAGAAGTGCAAGGTTAACAACCTAACATGATCCATACCTTTTCGGCAGCAGCATCGATTGCAGACTGGTTGTAAAACGATGTCACTGTTTTGGACCTCTCTCTCGCCAGTTCTGAATATCCCTGCTGTATCGAAGAAGTTGTGCGAGATCTCTCAGTGTCTGTCGTTGAGAGGGGGGCGATGGTTTTCGTGATGGGGGCCAGCAGAAGCCTGCTGACCCTGGGGCTGGTGATAGCACCACAGCCCAGCATCTCGAACGCTGTACCTGTCACCCTGCGACGCATTTTGGAGCTATCTTTCTTCTATGAAAGAGAAGAGGCCTGTCCTGGAGGTTCTCGAATTTATTTAATGGCCGCCTCAGTAGGCCATTACTGAGTTACACCCGATACCGTGCACAAAAGCACGTTTCTGATAGTCGGATAGGGTACAGAAAGAGCTTTATACGAGACTGACCAGTGTGGAACGGTGTTTGTTAGAAGACGCGTCCGTCTGTCCAATCGCAGGAGGGCAAGGCGGAGGAAGGGGGCTAAGCCCCGCCCCCCGTCTACTGTACGTGCAGCTGGGTGGGTGCGTGGGAGAACAATGAGCAGTGGGGACACTATGTTCTTTTCCGTGGCAAATGCATGGATGGGTTTGGTTTGTTTGTACAGAATGAATTGGCGGTTTTATCCGTGCTACGCATTCATGTGCAACAAGTTAGGTAACGCATATTAAATGGCGAAACAACTACTGTTGTTGTAAGTTGTAAATGTAGGATGTATTGTAAGTGATAATAACCTGACGTTATAAACTTAATAAATCGGCAATAGAACCTCTGATGCTGTTTTTTCAAGTAGCTGTAACAGACTAGGAGGGACCAGAGTATAATCAGAAAGAGCGTTTTTGCCCCCATGATGGAGCTCTTTTAATGGCTCAAATGTGTTTCAATTCCAGTGTCCTTGTCTACCAAAATCACGATTTATTTTCTCATTTTGATCAATAATGGCAACAGATAAACAAGAATATCCTGTGTAACACATTTTGTATGAGGAAAAAAAATACTTATCCAACATAAGAAGACTAAATATAAAAACAGTAAAAGTGAAATAAAATAGAAAAACTAAATTACCTCCATATATTGTATACAGGCATCACCAAAGCATTTCAGACAACAATACTTTTTATGCGTCAGTTCTGTAAAAGGTAAAAAAAAGAAAAGGACCCACACCACACTTGAATACACACAGTATTCATGTCCATGAATGTCAATGTCCAAATTCTTCATCTTGTTGCAGATGTCCAAGGGAAGTTGAGAGGGTGAGGGGTCGCTAGGAGAGAGCGGAGTCAACACAACACCAGACCTGGTCCTTACGACTCCACTCTCTTCCACACCACGGCCATGTTCTTGTCACTCAAGGCCACCAGGTATCTGAGATCAGGATCCATGGCCACGCTGTTGATAGACGGCCCTTCCACTGGGCCCTTCCCCGTACTTACAGGTGACGGCCATGCCAGGACCTGCAACCCCCCCCCAAACAGCTCATTAGTAAACAGTCAAATAACAGTAACCATTTTACTGAATTGACTGAATCATGCACAGGTAGAAAAGCTGGAGGTTGCCACATACTGGCCAATCTACACCATAAAAGCCGAATTTTACCCTGTAATCCAGTGGATTTTCGACACATAAAAATCGACACATAAAATCGACACGTAAAAAAGTGTTTTAAAATGACCTCTGAGTCAAGATATCTTGCTTTGAATGCCCTGATCTTCCAAATTGCCTCCCAAGATTGCCTCCCATGGGAGGCAGGTATCTGATTCTGACCACCTGTAGTCACGTAGTTAATTTAGGAACTAGTTAACCCGATTCTTGTAGCACTGAAGCAGGTGGTTGATTGACTGTGTATCCCCATCTCTAAATGTAAGGGGTATCCTATGGTTGCCTATTGGTGATGTGTTATGATTGACTGTGTATCCCCTTGTTTAAATATAAGGGATATCCTATGGGATGGTGGGGGGGGAGGATGGCCCGGGGGCACGCGGGGGGGATATCCCTTATTTTCTGGAAAATATCCCTTATTTTCAAATCCCAATGTTGACAGGTATAGTAGACAATACAAATCATGACATGTGAGCATTCAAGGCTAACATCTAAAACACTGTTATCGTCTGGGCCTAGTACTTTAGAAAACAAGTAGTTCTAGTATGGATAAAATGGAGCCCGCACCTCTGTGGCAGAGATGGGTTTTCCACTCTTGAAGTCGGCCTGGAGCACGTCGCTCACATGGTACGTCCACAGTCTGCCTTTGTCGTCACCACAGACTACGTAGCCTGCGCCTGAGGAACAACACATACAGCTGAGCTGAGAGGAAATTTACATTTCTTAATTTTGAAAGCAGGCTGTTATGTCTGGTGTTATGTTGACCACAAAACAAAACAATGACATCACAGACACACCAAAGTGTTATCAAATGGATTTGGGACTTTGCTTGAATTGTCGCTCAGCTGACTTTTAGGGTTCAATGATCCCTCCTGTTATATAATGTTGCTTGCTTTGGCAATATTTACATTTGGAAATCAAGTTCATCAAGGTCAATACATTGACTGAATTGAATAGACTCACTGGGGCAGGTGGCGAGGGACAGGTAGGGGATCTCTGTGCTGGACCACTGGAGTTCAGCCAGGATCACAGCACACACCTCCTTCTTCTTCTTGTTGGGGTGCTGGGCACGTGTACCACTCCAGCTCCACAGGTAGATAGCACCCTGCATGTGGCACTTTGAGGCTGACAGAGAGAGAGGGATAAGGGAGAGACAATGAGTCATGGGAAAGGTGATGTATGTGTGTTTGTATATACAGTTGTGGTCAAAAGTTTACATACACTTGTAAAGAACATGTACACTACCGTTCAAAAGTTTGGGGTCACTTAGAAATGCCCTTATTTTTGAAAGAAAAGCACTGTTTTTTTCAATGAAGATAACATTAAATTAATCAGAAATACACTCTATACATTGTTAATGTGGAAAATGACTATTCTAGCTGCAAACATCTGTTTTTTAATGGAATGTCTACATAGGTGTATAGAGGCCCATTTCCAGCAACCGTCACTCCAGTGTTCTAATGGTACATTGTGTTTGCTAATCGTGTTAAAAAGCTAATGGATGATTAGAAAAACCTGGAAAAGCTGAAAACAGTTTTGCTGGTTAGAGAAGCTATACAAATGGCCTTCCTTTGAGCTAGTTGAGTATCTGGAGCATCACATTTGTGGGTTCGATTATACTCTCAAAATGGCCAGAAAAAGAGAACTTTCATATGAAACTCGACAGTCTATTCTTGTTCTTAGAAATGAAGGCTATTCCATGTGAGAAATTGCCAAGAAACTGAACATTTCCTACAACGGTGTGTACTACTCCCTTCAGAGAACAGCACAAACAGGCTCTAACCAGAGTAGAAAGAGAAGTGGGAGGCCCCGGTGCACAACTGAGCAAGAAGACAAGTACATTAGAGTCTCTAGTTTGAGAAACAGACGCCTCACAGGTCCTGAACTGGCAGCTTCATTAAATGGTACCCGCAAAACGCCAGTGTCAACGTCTACAGTGAAGAGGCGACTCCAGGATGCTGGCCTTCTAGGCAGAGTGGCAAAGAAAAAGCCATATCTGAGACTGGCCAATAAAAGGAAAAGATTAATATGGGCAAAAGAACACAGACATTGGACAGAGGAAGATTGGGAAAAAGTGTTATGGACAGACAAATCGAAGTTTGAGGTGTTTGGATCACACAGAAGAACATTTGTGAGACACAGAAAAAGTGAAAAGATGCTGGAAGAGTGCCTGACGCCATCTGTCAAGCATGGTGGAGGTAATGTGATGGTCTGGGGCTGCTTTGGTGCTGGTAAAGTGGGAGATTTGTACAAGGTTAAAGGGATTTTGAATAAGGAAGGCTATCACTCAATTTTGCAACGCCATGCCATACCCTGTGGACAGCGCTTGATTGGAGCCAATTTCCTCCTACAACAGGACAATGAACCAAAGCACCAAATTATGCAAGAACTATTTAGGGAAGAATCAGGCAGTTAGTATTCTGTCTGTAATGGAGTGGCCAGCGGAGTCACCAGATCTCATCCCCATTGAGCTGTTGTGGGAGCAGCTTGACCGTATGGTACGCAAGAAGTGCCCATCAAGCCAATCCAACTTGTGGGAGGTGCTTCAGGAAGCGTGGGGTGAAATTTCTTCAGATTACCTCAACAAATTAACAGCTAGAATGCCAAAGGTCTGCAATGCTGTAATTGCTGCAAAGGGAGCATTCTTTGACGAAAGCAAAGTTTGAAGGACCAAATTATTATTTCAAATAAAAATAATTATTTCTAATCTTGTCAATGTCTTGACTATTATTTTCTATTCATTTTGCAACTCATTTGATAAATAAAAGTGTGAGTTTTCAATGGCAGTCTTGAGTTTCCAATAATTTCTACAACTCTTACTTTACTGTGAGAGTGATTGCAGCACATAATTCTTTGTCACAAAAAAATGTTGGTTCTTTTATGAATTTTGGTTCTTTTATGAATTTATTATGGGTCTTCTGAAGTTTTTATAAAGAAAAGGAAATATGCATTCATTGCATTGTTTTTGTTTTGCAGTTAGGCCTATACCCTACCTCATAAATGAAAAGGGATTCTTTAAGAAAATACAGTATTTTGTAGTTTTTGAAATAAATAAAAGTCAGTCATAATTTCCCTGCAATGTCATTTTGGCAAAAAAAAATGTTAATACCAATCAATCATCGCTTGAATGCCACAGCCCATTGCTGAGTATTGTTGCTTGTAGAATCAATGGCGCTTAGGTGGCGTAGCGGACTAAGCGCTGACCATGTAACCGCAGGGTTCCCGGTTCGATTCCGGCCGTGAACATATCCTGCATGTCATCCCTTCTCTCTCTCTCACCCATCCTTCCTGTCAAATCTCTACTGTCTCTGTCACAATAAAAATGAAAATATGAGGGGGACTTGATGATGGGACATAACAACAACAAAAAAAAGGATCAAGTATTGAGGCTGTTTTGAGAGTAAAGGGAGGCCCTACCCAGTATTAGCATAGTGTTCCTAATAAAGTGTTCGGTGAGTGTGTGTATGTATAGCGAGATATAATCAGTCAAAATTCAGGTCATCCTGAAAACGGACAAGAATAGATGGCCTAAAGTGTCCCTGATGTCAAACACAAATAGAAGCACTTCACTCACCTACGATGTCGTCTGTCAGAAACCCCAAACCGTCGATAGTGTGGTAGTTATGGTGCTTGTCCTCCTTCTTGTAAACAGGGAACGTGATCTCCATTTCCGCTGACCTGAGGAGAAAAAAAAAAGGAAAGAAAAGGAAAGTGACACATGGTCCATGTGGCAGCAGTCCAATCATTAATGCGCACACATGCTCGCTCACACACACACACACACACACACACACGTGCGCACAATCCTGATGAGCACTCACCTCTTCATGGTGTTTTTATTAAGCTGGATGTCGTAGCATTGCAGCCCCTCCTCACACGCTGCCAGGAGGTGTGTGTCGGGGGTGGCAGGGGGCAGACAGAGGTGCAGGGGCGTGGAGGAGGTCTCCAGCACCAGAAGCTGGCTGGTGGGACAGAGGGGGGAGCACAAAAGGTCTTCACACAAGGGCCATGAACAGTCCTGTTCCACATCAGACTTTTATACTCTTAACTTATTGGAGAAAACTGGGGTCACCACTTTAATACACTGTTAAGTCACAATATTTTAACCAGAATGCATATAAACTTCTCTTTTAACGGTTTTCAGAGGAGGATCCCAATAAGCAGCAGTAATTGTCTGGAGTGTGGAGGTACAGGCCACCTAGGTACTATGCCAAACTCACATGACTTTGAAATTGTATTCTTTGTCCACTCCACCAATGTCCCACATCACAATCTTGTTGTCGTATGACCCAGCTGGGGGAAAGCAGAGAAGAAGAGTTTGAGGAAAGGGTTTGCAATATATTATTACAGTCAAATACACTTTTATATACTTTTAAAATACGAAAGTCTGCCACACCCTAACCAGCCCCACGCACACTACAAAAATCAGAATCAGAATCTTTTATTACATCAATGTACGGGTACACAGAGTAAAGTTCTTGGGTTCAGGCTCTTCGACAGTAGCATTATGTCAGAATACAAAATGAATAATAAAATAAACAAAATCAACAAGAGCAGCAATAGCAACAATAATAGCAATAGCAGTAGTGCAAAAAGATGTGCAGGGTGAAATGACATGAAATACACTATCATACGGTAATATGATAATGCAGTATGATAATGAAAATGTAATATGATAATGCAATGTAGTACAGATATGGAGCAGTACAGCAAGTTCAAGTAATCAGGTAGTGTGCAGGTAGTCATAATTATGCAGTGGGGGTGATTTGGGGTGAAAATGAAACATGAACATATTACAGTATTAAAACTGCTACACACTACTGGATTACTTATACCATTGGACTAACTTACTACCGTACTGTAGTGTATTATATTGCATTTCATATCATCGTACCTAGCACAGCATTGCAAAGCCACCACTTTTTTACTTCATAAATGAAGTTTTACTTATTATTATTTAGGGCTGCAACTAACGATTATTTCAATTATCGATTAATCTACCGATTATTTTTTTGACTAATCGATTAATCGGACAAATGAAAAGAACAGATTTCTTTTGATAAAATTTTTTTTATTTAAACTTTTTTTTTTATTTTTTTTTTTTACATTTGTTTTATACATATACATGTGCAAAATAAATAAAAAATAAAAAATATAAATAAAAAAGGCTTTGCTACATCAAATAGGTTTAACAACCTAGATTGTTTCAATAGAAGTAGTTGAACGTAGTTGAACTCTAGCTAGAACAAGAAAATGCTAGTTTAAAAATAAAAATAAAGTGTTCTTGTGTCTCAGTGGTTTTCAAAGTGCTTTCAACCAACAATTTCAACAGTCTCAACTGCACAACTTGAACCTCAAGTCTGTCTAATCCACTCTCCTCTTTCTACAGGAACTTTGCATTGCAATGCAGAAAGGTTAGCATGTCCACATGCTCCTGGCTAAGACTAGCTCTCTTCTTGGAAGCTATGTTGCCTGCTGCGGAGAAAAGCCGCTCAGATGGTGTTGAGGTGCCAGGGATGCATAAGTAGGACTTTGCTAGCATAGCCAAGGTGGGATATCTATCCTGGTTAGCCTTCCACCAATGTAATGGACTTTGTTCCTTGGCAAGGGATTTCTCTCCAAAGTATGCGAGGACTTCATTCTTCACTTGGCTGGTGAGATCTTCATTTTCCCGCTCTCTACTCTCTTCTTCACTGCTGTTTTCAGAATCGAGGAGTGAGTCAAGTAAAGAGACATTTTTAGGTTCAGCAGCTGTAGTAGAACTGGTGGTGGAGGAGGCAAGGGTTTGGTCGCTGAGACTGTCATGCTGCTCCTGCTGCTGCTGCTTCTCATCCATCATCTCCCTTCTCACTAAGAGTGCCAGTGTTTGGACTTTGCTTTGCACATTCAGGACTTCTTCAGGTGTTAAAAACTTAAGTCTCTTGAACCTCGGGTCCAGGGCAGTGGAGAGGATCACTGTGTTTGGTGCCGTGCCTGAGAAAGAAGTCTCCCTCTGCCATCGCTGTTGGAGCTGCTCTGTAGCAGTGCGTTGGAAAGCCTGCACCGGAGCTGACTCGATGGTTGCACTCTGGGTGGACTTCAACAACCCCTTCACAAGTGGAGGTACTGCAGAGATGGTGATGTACTTCTCCCCACTCATGAAAACTGTGGCGCATTCAAAAGGCTCAAGGGCTGTGGAAAGCTCTCCCAGCAGGTTCCACTGTTCTGGTTTCAAATCCAGGTACCTTTTGCCCCTCTGAGTGACAGATGAGTCCGACAGCGTTGCTGTGACAGGCCACCTTTGCTCAAGCAGTCGGCTTATCATGTAGAACGTGCTGTTCCATCTTGTGCTTATGTCCTGGACAAGCCTGTGCTCAGGTGCGGCCATTTGTTGCTGTTTCTCTCTTAGCTTAGTGCAGGCTAGCTCGCTTCTTTTAAAATGCTCCACCAGACACCTTGCAGCCCCAATAGCTTTGTCAATGCTTGGGTGCTTCAATGCAGAATTGATCACGAGTTGCAAGGTATGGCCAGTGCACCGTACGGACATCCACCCATGCTTCTCCTCCAGTATGTTAGCTGCAGCCACAACATTGGCTCCATTGTCATGCACAATGGCGATGATTTTGCTAGGAGGAATTTCAAACCTGGTGGTTACTGCCTCCTCCAACCACTCTGCAATGTTGGATGCAGTGTGTCTGTCATGCAGTGGCATGGTGGTGAGGCAAATTGACTCCATCTTCCAATCATCTTTGATGTAATGACATGTGATGCCGAGGTATGCTTCAGTGGCTACACTTGTCCACACATCAGTGGTGAGAGCAATTTTGCTTTTGTTGGCCTTTATTGCAATCTTCACTTCCTGGGATGTCTCTTCATATTTCTTCTCCATCAGCTTGGTAAAATGGGTCCTAAATAATAATAATAATAATAAATGTATTTGTAATGCACTTTACATTCTAAACAAATCTCAAAGTGCTACAGAGAAAAAATGTGAAAATGTAAAAGTTAAAAGTTAGAAACCCTACCTTGAGGGTAGAGTGTAACCAGGGTGGAGGGTCTTGACCATTTCTCTGAAGCCGTTATCTTCCACCATTGATAGTGGCCTCATGTCAGTCACTATCATCTTGAGGACAGATAGTGTCAAATAAGCTGCTTGCTGTGGTGTGCATGGAGCTTTATTCCCAGTCAAGTAGCCAGTCATAGTGAGTTGTTTTTTTCTGAAATGAGACAGTATGCGTATGCATAATATAGCATATTTTAAAACTCAATGCATGCATTGTTTTAGTTTGTTGTATAGCATGCAATGTTGAATTCATGAATGCGAGCAAACACTCACTGGCTATCGCATTACATTAGTCATTTAGCTGACGCTTCGCCAGACCTCACAAGTGCGTCTCCTCCATACTAATACAAGTGACTATGAGCATACTCCGGTGCTGAAGGCATAGAATGCGAATAGCAGCAAGCTAAAAATACAATAGGTCATTAAGAGGGAGAATCTATTAGATAAACGATAAGAACTAACAGCCTACAGCTGTGCCAGTGAAACGAACGATCCTCACTTCAAAACGCAACGTAATATAATTACCCTGCTGAGGCTGAGCTGTCTTCATCCATCACTGTCACGTGCTTTCTTTTGAGGTGTTCTCGCATCACCGTTGTGCTCCCGTGCCATGAAAGGTCGGTTTTGCATATGTTGCAGCAAACACATTTTTCTGGAGCTTTTAAAGTGAAGTGCTCCCACACCTTGGACGTCTTCGTTCGAGTAGTTTTCTCCGCCATGATTTAAATGGAGCCGGGTCGAAAACTCCGGTACTTACACCGCCGCGACACACCTGGCACTGATTGAGATGAGATCACTTCTTCTTCAGGGCAGGCTACGCAGTACGCAGGCTAATGTCGCGCAGCTGCTGCCTCTCTGTTGGACTCCGCTACTGCACGTTACTCACGAGACAGCTCCGCAAGACACAGGAAGTAGGTTTGAATGAATGAATGAATGGTCTTTATTGTCATTGCTATAGTACAGGTACCAAACAAGTTGAAACAACGACATTTGGGAGGAATGGCTCCCCTGGTGCTAGGAAAAAGAAAAAAAAAACGAAAAACGAAAAAAAAAAAAAAAAAAAAGTTCTGTTATGGAACAAGACCCAACGAATCGATAATGGAATTCGTTGCCAACGAATTTCATTATCGATTATTATCGATTTAATCGATTCGTTGTTGCAGCCCTATTATTATTGTGTATTTTGTGTCTGAATGCTGCAATGTCAATGTTGAGTAACCGAAGCCAAAGAATGTTACTCTTGTATACTTGTACAGTAAGATGAAATAAACGCTGATTCTGATTCTAGCTGATGTGCTTGTTATAGAGTAGGTTGTCCTACAAAGACATTTAGATTTAGTAATCAAAAAGTTATAACCAAGGACTTTCATAAAACCTTGATACAAATTTGAGCTTTTCAAAAATGCCGGTCGAGAGAGGACGCTGGCGTTGCTTGTTCGCCGCTTCTCCGCCCGAAATCTAGGTGTAATTGCAGTATACAGAGTAGATTGTCCTATAAAGACACTTAGATTTAGATTTAGTAATCTAAAAAGTAATTAGACGCCTATACTTTCTTTTATCTATTTTTTTGTTTCTTTTTATTTTACTACTCTATCTTTTCAGTTTGTAAAGCGCCTTTGAGTGTCTAGAAAAGCGTTATATAAGTCTAATGTATTATTATTATTATTATTATATAGTGACTTACAGTCTACCAGTGGATACTTGAGTGTCTGGTGAGTTGGAGCATGCAGGTATGGAACCCATTTGCATGGCTAGGGCCTAGAGCCAGACTCTGGTGCATTATACACAGGTTTTTAGTAGTGAGTCATTGTAAAAAGGGAAGAGCAGGAAGTGGTCACTCACTGTAGAGGAAGTTGCCCTGGCGAGGGCTGAAGCGGAGGGTGGAGAGGGATTTGCGGCTCGCCCGGAACTCGCCGTACGCCATGTTGGCTCTGGGGTGGAGCAGTTTCACCACGCCCCTCTTCCCCCCCGCCGCCAGTATGCTGCAGGGCCGCACGCAGCCGGCCCCTTCCTGGGACATCAGCACTGTCGACCAGGCCAGGGAGAAGAACTCCTGAAACATCACATCATCTATTACATCATCTATTTTGATTCCAAAATTGTCAAAATTGTCTAAACTTTTTTGGGAGAGGATAAGAAAAAATACATTCACACGGATCAAAGGGGAAATTAAAGTATAACAATGGGCAGAGGTAGAAGTTGATTTGTGTAAGAGGTTGCAAGAAGGTTATGATGCAAGTATGGCACATACGCCCTCCGGTGGTTAGAACTGGTAGTACACAAGAGAAGAGGTACTGACCTCCCCGGACACTTTGTACTTCTTCATGACCAGTCCAGTCTCACAGTCGATCAGACACAACGACTCTCCTCCACAAGTGGCCACAACACGAGTCCCTCCGCCACCATCAGCTGTAAAGAAGAGGAGAGAATGCAGAGGGAGCGGAGAACCTCCTGTTGGCATTTTTACTGAAGCACGAAACGGTTTCAGTTTTCAATATGAGATCAAAGTTCTCACCCGGCTCTCATTCCCTTTAAATTATTATTATTATTATAACAGAATGTCTCTTTTTTGGTGGGATGGATACCTCACTCACTCCCACCCTTCACTCAATACTCAACAAACACATGCACACACACACGTGCAGAAACACACACATACACCAACACACAGATGGGGGTAGATGGGGGTCGTACCACTGTTGTCTGCCGGGGGCTGGAAGGCACAGGCCCACAGCTGGGTGCTGAAGTCGTCAGGGCTGTCCCGTTTACTGTGGCACTGCAGGACGTGGACCGGCTTCAGACTCACTGGCTCCTGGGGGGGTGAATTAATGAGGTGATAATATGGGAGATGAACAGGGGGGTGATAGTTCCTGTGTTCATCAACGGGGAGCTAACGACTGCCTGATGAGCAGCCAATCAAGCAGCACGCTGACATCACAACTCTCAGAGACGTCATGAATAATAATGGATCAACAAGAAATGGGTGAGAAGTTAAAACCTTTCTGATTATTCATTAGTTTTAGTTTTACTTTACGGCTTACATAATTATTGTTCTATTGCCCCTTTTGCCATTGTCTTTTAAAATTATTTTTGCTTAGCCTATATATTGCTGTTTTGCTTACATATGTTTATTGTTGTTTTCTATGCACCAACCTCACCAAGTAAATTTCCTGTATGTGCAAATATACTTGGCAATTAAAAAAAATCTGATTCTGTTTCTGATTACATCAAGGGCGACATATATCCCAATCCACAATCAACCCAGTGCACGCAGCCCTAGGTCTGAAAGGATTGGATGCATGTGCGCACTATGGCAAAAACTCTCCCTTCACCCTCGACGATCCCTTCAGATCTATAAGAGGACCATGTACAAGTAGGGGGGGACAGTTGTTTTACAGATCAACGGTCAATGGTCAAAACGCCACAGACGTCACTGGTCCCCCTAGCTGTAAGCTGGTAGTGCTAGTTGGCTTACCTGAGACTTGGAGTAGATCTTTAGACCGGGTTTCCTGTTGATTTCTCCCTGTACCCGTGCACATTTGGCAGGAGTTCTGCTGCGTTCAGCCTGTGGTTGTGGCGTGGCGTCCAGCCCTTTGGGCTGCTGCTCTCTCTGGCCTCTCCTCAGAGGGCTGGCTGGGGTCTGCGCTGCTGCCTTGCGGGGGCTAGCGGTGGTGGTCCGGTCTACTTTCTGAGGGGTGCTGCTGTGCAGGCGGCTGGACTTGCGAGGACTGGCCTCAGCCAGGGTGGGCGTGTAGGCGCTGGCTTTTGCTTTCCTCTGGGGGCTGGCCGTGGTGCATTCCGATGCTGAGGCAGTGCGTTTTCTCTTGGTTGGGGTTGATACACTCTGAACAATGGAGCAAGAGTCATGTCAATGAGGGTGGCAGAGATTGTGGATATCTTCAATGTATGACTTGTGCTATATAAATAAAGTTTGATTGATTGATTGATTAATTGAATGAATAGAGATGTGAAAATCGATAATGATACCGGTAGGTGAAAATATACAATGATTGGAAACTAAACCCCCCTCACTTGTATTTTATGTTTAGCAAAAAAACAGCAACACAGTCTGTAAGGCTAAACTGTGTGATGGTGGCATATCTGCTGGAAGCTTACACAGTTCTCCTTGGTGTCAGCAGGCTCCTCTGTCTCTCCGTCCTCCTTATTTGGCTCCATCAGAGAGCGTAGGTACTCCTTAGCTATCATCTCCACCTAGAAACCAGTGAGAAAGTATTATTGTTATTTGTACAATAAGAGTATAACTTGATTGTCCATCCGAGGATGGAAATGTGCCTTTGGCATCACGATGCAAACATTTTGAAACAAATCATATTATACACCACATCATACCTATTTTATTTTATTTTTTAAATTAAAAAAGAATAATCCGGTCAACTTTTATTCTACCAGTTGTCAAAAGGATTTGAGCACATTCCAGAGACAAGAGGGATGAGGAGTACACATCAACGACCTACCCTCCATTTAGTGTAGTCGCTCAGTGAGCTGGGACCGTATTTGACCTGCTGACGTGCTGCGTTGACAAACTTCTTCTCCACAGTGGCCAGCTTTTCAGCTGTGGGGGGGTCAGGGAGACTGAAGTTGGTCTCCCACACTGCCACCACCTAAACAACATCCAAAATATCATTGTGATGAATGAAAGCCAAATGCAAAGTGAGAGGGTTCAAAGACAAAGTGCCAATTTGGCCAATGCTGCACAGTAGGCCATCTGGTTTTGTTAAAAACCACATAAAGGAGAACATTTGGTTGCTATGAAGAGGTTCGAGACAATGCATGCGCAGGCATTTTTATTCAATTGATGGCCCATATACCCTGGTCCTGAGGATCTCACTGCTGACGTAGCGAATGTGGTTAGCTGTGGTGCTAATGTCTTTCCCATTATAAACCCTAAGCTTCGGCAGTAGGATCAGCAGCTTATAGTCGTCAGTCACCTGAGAAAGAAACACAAGTTCCAATAGGTAGTCAGTCAATGTGAGTGAAAATAGAAACACACATTCAATTAGGTATGAAATGGCCTATAAATGCATATAATATAAACACATCAGCAAAGGGATGAATGACAAAAACAGACTGAGATGGAATAATGGATAAATAACAAGGGGAATGATAAAGGGGGGGAAATAATTGCTAGAACAACACAATTCATGGCAAGAGTGACTGTAGGCAGAGGGAGAGAGAGGACACATAGTTCACAGTAGACTCTTACTGTGATATAAAGGTTGTCCTCCATCTTCAGCTCCTCCAGGCTGGTCAGTGAGGCCAGGGTGGTGACATCCTCCATGTCGTTGTTGCTCAAGTCCAGAGTGCGCAGGGAGGGCAGGCACAGCACCCGGGGCACTTCTTCCAGACGGTTCCCAGACAGGTCTAACTGTTCCAGGTTTTGGAGGCGAGAGAGCAGGGGGACAGGCAGGTCCGGGCACCTCAGACCCAGCTTTGAAAGACTGCAGGAGGAGGAAGAAAATAAGGGTCAATGCTGTTGTAACAATGGGATGGGGATAAGCTGCCATCTAGCTTCCAATATACAGTCAAACAATGGATGATGTTACAAGCACAACATAATAAAATAGTAGGCAAGAGAGTACTGTTACATTCCAACATAAAAGGCTCAGCCCAGAAGTCAACGTCAAGAACGTTTCTTACCATAGGCTTGAGACAAGTATGTTAATAGATGAACAACATCTCGCAGTCACATTCCTAACGTATATCTGTGTAAATGCGATTCACTCCATTCGCTTTGAAGCCATGGCCTGGTATACGCGAAAGGAGCTAGAGAGCCCAGACTTACTTGAGTGTTTTAATTTGTTCCAGTTTGGTCGTTTTGGGAGTACATCTCTCCAGAAGAAGTTTCTCTGTTAATTTTTCCATGACCGACCTGTGTGGGAACAAAGAGTGAAAGTGAACACTGAGGAGAGTAGCTTGTAAGTTATGTCTGCCCGCAGAGACAGGGGCGTAGCTACAGGCATTGTTCTCGGGAGGGCGATTGAAACTGGAGGTGATGAGTGACCATTTAAACCCCCGCAGAGGTAGTTGTTGGGACGGGAAGCTATCCAGACAGATGTTGTACAGATAATGTATCGATTCTTGAGTGGAGAGTGTGGGGTTGCTCAAATCGTTCCAGTCACAGGTGAGCTACATTATAAACTTGGTGAAACCACGAACAGAACCAAATAAAACGCTTCAACTCCCTTCCCGCTAACTAAGGAGATTAGAGCAGTTGCCAGGTCATGTACGCTAGCTACCCCCTACCATAGATATGATATATCTATGCCCCCTAGCTACATATATATTCTATTTCTAAGCCCCCTACGCCGTTCTTCCGTGTCTGCTGTGCTGCATGGCTAACGTGACAGGGGTAGCTTTAAGTCACATTTAGACATGTGACACATGTTTCATGGCAACCCGTTAAACTTTTGAGGAACATTTAATTAAAGACATCTTTTTGAGACTTTTTGTCATTCAATGCGGTGGAACATAGCAAGCTGTTTGATATTCAACTTGGACATAGCGGTTGTTGCTGACGGTACTTACCAATTCGCAGATTCCGTCACTTTCGCGGGGAAAAACTTGATAAGCGTCATAGTGACGAACGCTGTTTCCGGTAGGTAAGGTGATGACCGCCATGTTGAGTGTGGCAACGGAGTTATACGTCCTCTCCTCTATCTGTTATGACTAAACTCTGAAAAACGTATGTTTTCCCATCGATTATAGACGAAAAACCTGACCCTGAATAATTTCAACAACAGATTATTCAAAGCATACATTTTGATATAACTAAAGGGAAAACACGATGACTTAAATAAAACACAAAGATGAAAATATGCTCCAGATACTGAAAGCCTTTATCAATACTACACATTCAGAAACAACAAATGTGCATTTTGTACAGGTACAACAAAATGTTTAAAAGGTAGCTCAAAATGCATACAGCATGTCCAGGCACCGTACATTTATGCATGTGAAATACAGAAGAACCATTTGGCCACAGGCACTGAAACTGAAATCACTGTGTGAATCCTTTCAACCCAGCTCCCATTCATCTCTACAGCTGCAAGAGGGTGAAGGAGGAGATGCAACTAGGCCTTCATGTGTTACATTCTACACAAGTACTATGACAGCAGAGAGCGGAGAGAGATTTTAAGGTTACATTTGCTCAACAATTAAGGACAATAACAACTTTAGTGTCTGCTTTCAAACAACCAGGGAAAACATTGTGATTTTGGGGGCCCAATGTTACAGTGCAGATGCCAAGACTAAACGTTTTTGTGTAAATATTGAATTCACTTTATACTGGTATCCCCTGGAAGCTCAGCGATATGTCCAATAGTTGAGAGCCCTGCTTTTCCTGTTCTCCTCCGGGCATGAAGTTGGCAGACAGTTCCCTGTAGGTACAGCACACCCTGCGCTCATGAATGTCATGTCTATAAATGGCATGCTTCCATCGGTGGCGTGCTTGGCCGTGGACCACTATTAAGGATCTACGAGGCAGGTGCACGGCTACCCTGACCTCCCCAGCCTGTCCCAGCTCTGCCAGGCCTTCCTCCAGGGACATGGTGAGGGTGGTGTCTGACAGCAGGTTGACGGTGACCAGACGCTCCCCCCACAGCCAGCTATCATCCAGGTGTGGGTCAATGGCAGACCCGCGTTGGGGGAGGTAATCCAGATTGCACTGCTCCACTGGTTGGAACCCTGCTAGTACAGGCTCTTGGGACATCCGAAGCACTAGATTACGGCTGATTGGAGGTAGTCCACAGAAGCCAGCTAAGCGCACTTTCTGTTTTTTGAAGTTCACTTTGGGCCCAAAGTCCTGTAAACAAATGAATTGAGGGAATTGTTAACTGATTTTATGAGTGACATGAGTTGTCAGTGTCTGTTAGGGCTTTCACACCTCCAAGGAACCGTTCCCGTTCTGGAACCTCCGAACCTTGGTGCTGTCTGGCGAACCAGCCCGCGTTCATATCAGTGTAATCGGAACCATCAGCGTCATCAACGTTGGGTGACGAAGGGGCGGGATAAACACAAATATCACAAGACGGCAGCTACTTCACTGGAAATGAGGATAATATCTGCCACTAGAGTATCTAAAATAAAAATAAAATTCTGCGAACCAACTTTTCAGGCTCGCAACCAATTTATTTTCAGTCTGAACGCGCCGGCCGGTTCCAGACTAGGTTCGGGAACGCGAACCGGAACGGTTCTTTGGCGGTGTGAAAGCCCTATGTATGTGTGTAAGTTGCTGCTTGCCGACTGAGACTACTTACCCAAATGCTTCCATATAAAATTGCTGGAAACAAACATTGCCCTACCTAAGTAATGTGAAGCATTTTGTTCTTTTTGCTTTGGATTTGAAATCAAACAATTACTATGAGGTTAACGTAGAGATTTCTCAGCTTTTATTTGATGGTATTTGTGTACATATTGATTTGGTTTCACCATTCTGAAACTACAAACTTTCTTTATGCATACTAGTCAGGGTACCCAAAAGTGATGGGACAGATTTCTCAAATGTCAAAATTAAGCATTTGTTTAGTAGTTGGTTGACAATCCTTTGCATGCAGTAACTGCGACCAGACACTGGGTGTCTTCTTTGGTGATGCTCTGTCCTGCAGCCATCTTCAGTTGTTTGTTTTGAGGTATTTTTGCCTAAAATCGTATCATCAGGATGCATGTTAAATTGGATTTAAATCTGAAGATTGAATTATATTCATTCAATTTGGGGGCATTTGCTTGTACTTGAGCAGACAAGATGTTTTCTGCCAGTTCTACATGCCCTAACATTAACACCCCCCCACTTCACAGATGAGGTGGTATGCTCCACACCTTGTAATCAGTAACTGGTACATGATAATTAATCTTACCTATGTGTCCACAATACCTTTTTCCAGACCTCTCCAGGCTTTTTAGTGGATGTCTGCCTTGGCCTACAAGCCCTTTTTTTTAACGCTGTTCCAGACTGTTGGTTTTGGCAACTATGTTTCTGAGTTGTATTTTTCCTTCAGATTTCAAAGGCTTCCTTGACTTGGTCTCATGTTAATAGTCACCAATGTCAGCCTACAATCAATACTAGACATTGACAGCTCTCTGTCTGCACAAATGCTGATTTAGCAGAAACACCTGTCAAGCCAATTGTCCCATTACTTTTGAGGACCCTGATAGGGCCACTAAAAAGTGCTGTATTTCTGAATAGTGAAACCAATGTACGCAAATACCATCAAATAAAAGCTGAGACTCTCTAGTGATGGTTTGATTTTACATCTAAACTTTTGGTGTGTAGAGAGAGAGAGAGAGAGAGAGAGAGAGAGAGAGAGAGAGAGAGAGAGAGAGAGAGAGAGAGAGAGAGAGAGAGAGAGAGAGAGAGAAAGAGAGAGAGAGAGAGAGAAAACAATCCATCACTGTCCCATCAGGGGAATGTAAGTAACGAACCTGTTTCCGTCGACCAGACTGCGACTCTTTCCAGACGTCGAGGTCAATGATTGTGATCAACTCTTCCTCCTCCTCTTCTGATATGAAGTTATTCCACAGATGGATTCCAGGAAAGGGTAAAGTCAGCTGCTCGCCGTCATTTCGCACGGCTAGTCTCAACAGTGGGTCATAAATAAAATCATGTCGTATCTAGAAAGACAACACATGTGTTAGCTAGCTAAATAAACGTACAATATTCAAACATTTAGCTAAAAAGTACAGAGTTGACAGTGCCACAGGGGATCTACACCTATTGTGAAGCTATGCTATGATAGTAGTGGCAGTTTGCTAGCCAGTTCATGACTGCAACGACCAATACTGCGGCTAGCTCAGTACACAATCTTACCGTTGGACCATTCTCGTATAATTCTCCTTTTCCATTCACACTTTCGCAGAACAAACAACTCCGTATTCCCTTGCAAGCACAGCTGGTGGTTGTAGTTACCGCAGCCATTAAACATGTGTCCTTCACTTAATCGGATCCCCCAATTGCCAGTTGCAAAAAGGTTCCACATACCCTAGGAGCCTACGGTAAAACCGAGGTCAGATCCTGGTTTCCGAACATTTGATCAAATGTGCTCGTTCGGCAATGTGGTATCACTGTGTAGTCATTGCTACTACGCATAGTGTGCTTTGGTTATAATTAATCGGTGAAAAATAGTTATTACAAGCATTATTTATTTATAAGTAGAAAAAACAACAAACCATGACAATCAGTTGGCAAAATAATCATGTTGGGGTTTTGCTAAAACTCAAACATGTTGATGTGGATTTGTACAAACAACAGTATTGGAAACACATCCATGAAATGATGTGATAATGATGATGCGGTCGATCCTTTTCTGTGAGAATCCTGATTTTAAAAAAAAGGCAAAGTTCTTTGTATTGAGGACTCAAAGTGACATCCTCTGCAATGGAACACCGATCTTCATTCTATCCCCTCTTGCTTGTCCTTGATCGCGACCTGGAACATAAAAAGGCATAAAAGAAACATGACGCACCATGTAGCATTGATTGGCACACCTGAAATGCACATTCATGCAGTTACCCACATAGGTCTTTCTTAACGGTATACACACCACACATGTCATTTGCACATGGCAATTTAACCTATCAATTAGGCTGAAATGCATGTCATGAATGAATGGTCTTTATTGTCATTGATGTAGTACAGGTACCATACAACGAAATTTGGGAGGGGGGGCTCCCCTGGTGCTAGGGGGGAAAAAAACTAAAAACAAGAAGGGAAAAGAGCTGGTTTACATAAATAAAGGCTATGTACACTATACACTATACAAATAAAACTGTGCAGTACTCTATGCTATGCTATACATATCCTAACATTTCCTATCTCTGAACCTTGTGTAACCGAGGGTTGTCATAGGGGTTGAGGGTTGTCATATTGCACATAGTGTTATTGCATAGTGTCATGCACTTACCCTAAACCTCTCCTCCAACAAAGACAGCTCACTGATCAGATCAGTGATGGCGTTGGTGAAAGCCTCCTGTGGGCTGTAGTCTGGAGTGGTCTGGACACGGATAACTATCTTGTGCTCCAGAGGATGGGGGACCTTGTAGCCTGCAAAGAGGACCTGGGGATCTTTGAGCAGTTGTCTGGTAACAGAAGAATAAAGTTATGAGAGATGCTTAAGAATGATCAATGCATGTTAAGAAATACAAAATGAAACGCTGTCACTTGCACTCACTGTCTAATGATGTTCCCAAGCGTATGGTCCTCTTTGTTCAATGTGAAGAGGCAGGCATTGGGGACTTTTGTGTCTTTAGTGATAGTAATTCTGGAACCAAAACAAGGTGTACAAGGTTGACAAATCTAGCAGCTGAAATGAATGACTTAACAAATGAATTAACAAATGCATACACTTTCTAGAATCTTAAGTTATTGAAAAATCGGTGAGCAATACAAACAACGAACGGATAGCTACTATCAAAAAACGCAACTATAATTGTTTAGTTATGCTGACTAGCTACTGAGTAAACACAGTTGGGAAGATAGCGAGTCAGCTAGCCAGCAAGCTAACTACGCTGTTCTGTATTGCGAGGAAACGTCAACAAGGTAGCTAGCTAGCTCGTAGCTAATATGTTCATGCATTTGATCAAACTTACTTCTTTTCTCCTTCAAACAACAGAAACGACTCGAATGCCGGAGGTGCGTTCATCTTTGAACAGTGCTACTGACCAGAGAGAAGAGTGCGAACGGATGCAATGATCTGGATGAGGGACGAAATGTTGGTGGGACCAACATCCGATTTCAATTCAGATCAAATTCCAAAATAAAAGTCTCTAAAAATTAAGGTTGCACTTAATAAATACATATAAATACATATAAATGCATTAAATCAACCCACATCAATCGGCAGAACATGTTTTAACTTTACTCAGAACACCATTACTCTTTGACAGACCCAAAAAAGCAACTTATACACACACAAACATTTAATGTGAAGAATATTGTTTTAATTGTTTTGGTATGATTGGTAATTATACTTTCCAGTTTTACTAAGTGTGGGTAAGAAATTAATGGGGCGATTGTTCTCTGGTGAGAAAGGTTCTTTGCTATGTTTTGGGAATTAGACATAGCTTAGCTTCCTTCCATACCCTAGGAAACTGCCCCCATTTCAATCGACCAATAGGCTAGGTGCACAATCTCCACTACTTCCTGAAAGGCACCTGGCATGAACATATCCTGTCTCATCTATTGGTTTAATTGATTAATCAGCTGTGCACTGTGTGTTCCAACAGTTTATCGCACATCTGATTACATCTGACGGATTGATGGCAGCTGCTGGACTGAAAAAATCAGGTGTAGTGCTGAGGCACAAATATGTACATTTCAAGCCTGCAAACTGCGACACTTTAAATAAATGTGCAATAACACTATTGTGCAATATGACAACCCTAGTCGTCTATCTGTACAGTATAGTATAGTGGATAGTGTACATAGCCTTTATTTATGTAAACCAGCTCCTTCCCTTCTTGTGATTTTTTTTAAAGTTTTTTTTTTAAAGTTTTTTTTTTCTAACACCAGGGGAGCCACCCCTCCTAAATTTCGTTGTTTGGTACCTGTACTGTAGCAATGACAATAAAGACCATTCATTCATTCATTCATTCATTCATTCATTCAATTAAACCAATAGATGAGACAGGATATGTTCATGCCAGGTGCCTTTCAGGAAGTAGTGGAGATCGTGCACCTTGCCTATTATACAAATACCTCAAGGGGGCAGCAATCTTAGGAGTAGCAGCATACCTCAATAACATGTTGTCCATTAAATCATATCACGTAGCTTTTCCATCAGGAAGTGACTCTATCAATTGCATAACCATTTCAGTTGTTAACAAGGATATTGTAGCCTAGAAGAGAATGAACACATTTTGTTTAACATGATATTATTGTTAATCAGGTTAAGATTCTTTAGAGTTAGAAGATTCAATACTTTTTCTTAGTTTGTTAATTTTGCTTTCAAAATAAACGGCATAATGATTGGCAATGACATTTTGTTCCCAGCAAGCCTCTAACTGTATTCCATGGTTTTTTTCGAGTCATTCCCACACTCCATAAATGCATTTCTATAAAATGAGGTCCTCTTATTTCGATTCAATATCAATGTATTGTTGCGTAATTTTCTATAGATCTATTGGTCAGATTCTAATTTTGATCTTAAAGATACAGCTTTTGCCTAATTTCTCTCAATAAATACTTTACTAAGTTCCTCATCTATCAATGGAGCGGAACAGGCCTTAACTGTTCGTTTCCTAACTGGAGCATGCCGATTCATCACTTCGGTTAGAAGTTTTGTGAAGAATTCATAGGCGTGATCTATTCTAAGTTGTCCTCTAAATATGTTAATTCCCATGGAATTACAGCTAAATCCCTCTGAAAGTCCTCACAACTGAATCCCTTAAAACTCCTCTTAACTATTACTCTGGGTGGTCTTTTTGAAATCTTGGTTATTTTATTTATAGATACAATATCGTGGTCCGACCAACTAAAAGGAAACACACAAGCACTTGAACACTGTTGTGGTACACTAATACAAATCAGATCAATGCATGTCTCAGTACATATGCCATTCCTTATTGAAGATGTTGTTGCATTTCTTATCATGTTTCATATTGCATCCCTCTGTAAATCTCAGTAATTTGGTTTTGTTACTGTTCTTGTTATCGCTCCAATTAATATATAGATCTCCCATAAATAACACCTCCTTATTGTCATCAGTTGCATTATCTAAACGAATACATACCTCATCTAAATAGTTCACATTTAAGCTAGGGGGTCGATATGCACATCCAATTATTAGAGGTTTTTCATAAGGTAGATGCATCTGTATCCATCTAGCCTCAAGGTGACTCATTGCGAGATCATCCCTCCTGTTGAAAGGCAAATTATTTTGAATATATACATTGCCACACCTCCCCCACTCCGATGTACCTTTTGCAGCGCTTTGCGGTTTTGGGCAGTGCAGTTCCCGTACGAGACAGTGATTGACTCGGTTGTGCCTCTGAAGAAGGCCCCTAGGATCTTAGGTCCTAAGCCGAACACTTTGACCTGCCTGAGATGGTGATGTTGGCCTTTTTTCACCACCTGGTTGGTGTGTTCATCCCAGGTGAGGTGTTGACCCTCTCCACAGCAGACCTGTTGATGGTGGTGGGCTCTTTTGCCTGCCTCTTCTTCCTGAGGTCCACCACCAGTTCCTTGGTCTTGTCGGCTTTGAGAGCGAGGTTACTGACCTGGCTGTACTGAGCCAGGTGGTCAACCTCACTTCTATAGGCTGTCTCTTCGCCGTCTGTGATCAGGCCAATCATTGTCGTGTTGTCGGCGAACTTGATCACTGAGTTAGAGCTGTGAGTGGCCACGCAGTCGTGGGTGTACAAGGAGTAGATGAGGGGGCTTAGTACACAGACTTTGAGGGCTCCTGTGCTGATGGTAAGAGGGGCGGGGGTCTTAGAGACCATCTTCAGCCCACTGCGCTCTTTAGCAATAGCCACTTCTGCGTTTTGCTAAAGCGTTTTGCAGTAGAAAACGTGTGTATCACATCGTAGTATGAGTCCTCTGACTCATTGTTATCCTCGTCAAAAACAAATGACTTGAAGACGTGCTCTGCCTCCGGTCCCATAGCATAAATCAATGCACTGACTGAGATCCTCCTCCTCCTTTGCTAACTTTGTCCTATACCTCATGAAGTGCTGCTTCCTTGCGGCCCAGTCAGACGAACGGCCTAGCAAAGTTGAACGGCTCGGGTGGGGGAAAACTTCACCATCTCGTAGTTTTTTAAATTCTGACACCATGTGGCGTTACTCTCATACTCTCATACTCCACTACCATATAATAATAACTGACAAAGACAGCAGACAGTGTTTCAGTTTTATGTGGTATATCATCGTCCTATTTGTGGTAGTAATGGTTACAGGCTCATTTGTTGTACAGTAATGAATCATGGAATGTTCATATCACATGACATCTAATGACAGTAACTAGTTAACTTTTCACACAGATCGCCAGGGTCCAAGGAGCAACTAACGTTATAGCTTGTGGAATGGCAAGGAGCCGTATACCAGTTAATACTACTATAGCTAATTGGTTCCTCCACTGCAGCTACGAACGTTAGCTCTGATCTAACTCACTGTCTGACTTTGTTAACCAGAAAATGTTCACACCACAAACTCCAGACCCTGACAAACACCACACAGTTAGCTAACGTCTCAGCCAATCCAGAGCCTCCCATACAGGTCAGAACCATCTGTTGTTCCCAGAGACATGACTGGTAGATCATTACATTATGAACTAAAGCAATGGTTGATTCATTTGGCCAGGCAGATCCTTTTGTGGTGTTTTTGTAAAAGGAAACCAGTCATTATGCTAGCTTACATGCTTTTTGCCACACCTCCCTCGCCTGGAGTACCAGGCCCTCGCTGCACAGCGAGAAACGGAGGGGAGCCTAGCCGAGGTCAGGGCGACCCTCCTGGAGACCACCAACGCCACCAGGGAGGAACGGAGGGGAGCCTGGCCGAGGTCAGGGCGACCCTCCTGGAGGCCACCAACGCCACCAGGGAGGCAGAGGACAAGGCAGTGCAGAGTGAGGGCCTGGTGGACAAGCTGGCGGCAGCTGAGGAGGCTCTGGTCCTCACCAGAGCTGCCCTGCTGGATCTGGAGAAGAGCAGGGACGAGGCCTGCTTGAAGTTCTAAAAGGACAGAGACCAGTCGGGAAAGGACAGAGCCTCCCTCATGGCCGGCCACCTGCAGGCCCTAGCAGGCCTAGCCCAGATGGGGAGGGAGCTCACCTTGGCCATGGCGAGCCTGCTCGAGGTCGCCAAGACGACAAAAGCAGAGGCGGCTAAGAGAAACGGTCTCGTCTACCGTCTCTTTGAGCAAGCTCTCACAGAGAGGCCAAGCAGGAGGTGGCCCAGGCTAGGTGTGAGAAGGAGAGAGCTAGGTGGGAGAAGGAGAAAGCTTTCCTTAACTCCCATCTGCAGGTCCTTGCAGGCCAAGACCCAGCCTGCTGCAGGTGGAGCAGCGCAGGGCTGAGGCTGAGGAGAGGAGCAGGGTGGAGGTAGACTCGCTGAAGAGGGACCTGGTCACCCATCGCCATCAGCTGTGGCTCTCCCAGAACAAGCTGCAGCAGCTGCAGTTCCAGAGCAAGAAGCAGCTGGACAGCCTGAAGTGGCAGTTGGAGGTTATGAGGAAGGATTCAGAGAGGAAAGAGGAGAAAAAGAAGTCCAAAGTGTCCTACTTTAAATATTACACATTACACACAAAAAAGGTGTTTGATTGACTGACATTGAGACACACACACACACACACACACACACACACACACACACAGACAGGCACACACAAACACACACACACACACACACACACACACACACACGCACACACAACACACACACACACACACCACAACCCTTCCCAAACACACCCCTTCATGCCCAACACCCCCATCTGCACAACACACACACACACACACACACTTGCCAGCATTTCTTTAACAAAAGCAAGCAAAAAAAATAATGTGCGACTTTGTGATTTCATTACAAAAGTTAGTAATTAGTGTGCTTGCTGTAAGCAAATTCAACCAGGACTATATACAGTACACGTTTCCGACAGGTCTAAGAGCACCACTGGGACATGGCTACTGGCAGCCCTTTCTCTGACATGGCAAGACCACTCGGAAAACATGTAGCCTACAGATTTAACAATACACAGATATCTTACATCAACATGTTCATCTCTTCACACTGTCACTCCACATCTGAACATCTAAACCATAACATTAATAGTTTTTTCTGTTCTGGCCGTTTGTTTGTTGACTAGCTAACACAGTGGCTTGACACCTGGTTACCATGGTAACGGTCTATGGTCTAACATAGGGATGGGCAACTTGGATGGTGGTGGGGGCCACAGAATGTACTGGTGTAACAGTGGAGTTAGAAATATATGTGTGTGTGTGTGTGTGGGTGGGTGGGTGGGTGGGTGTGTGTGTACCCCGATCAATACCTCAGAGAGGCCAACTGGAGAGTGAGAAGCAGAGAGGAGAAGAAGAGAGGCTGTATGGGTAGGGGTGCCTTAGGGGATTTAAGGAAAAGTGGATGGGGAAGAGGCAGGAGGACGGTCAGAGGGATTACAAATGTGGACAGAAAACAGGACGTTGAGCAGATGGACTTGGAAGTCAAAACACCCATCCATACGATGCAGAGAAACTGCAGTGATGCTTATCTTGAGGTAGTGGACCTTCAGAAATGGCAGAGTGACCTTGAGAGGTGGCAGACGGTCTGCATGAGCTGCAGTGAGCATAGGAGGGCATAAATGTTGTAGAACGCCATGACTAAGAACAGACTCCTCAAAGCGAAGAGAAAACACTTGGTCCAGAGCTGGGGGAGTTACTCATATACAGGTTCTTGCAGGATGCCAAATCATGTGTCCTTAATGTGCAGTAATACAATATACAGGAAACAGTAATTAGTACTGTCCTGAAAGAGCTTCTTTGTTGTCTGTCATCCTCCAGTTCCCTGGAGGGTGCTCTGGCCTTGTGTCTGCCCAGACTGAGGGGCGGCGGTAGCCTAGAGGCTAGAGAGGCCGGCTAGCAATCAGATGTGCCCTTGAGCAAGGCACTTAACCCATAATTGCTCTAAAGGCGCCGACTATGGCTGAACCTGTGCATAGAGCAAAAATACAAAATTCCAACAATTGACTGACTGACAAGTTGATTGTACAGCAATAAATCAGTAAGTTAAAAAAGCTGTCCAGAGCTTTGCCGTATCCGAATATACTCCTGTGGTCCCCTTTAACATGCAGAATATCCCAAGGACCCCAACTCCTCCCCCCCAGAATATCCCAAGGACCCCAACTCCTCCCACCCAGAATATCCCAAGGACCCCAACTCCTCCCACCCAGAATATCCCAAGGACCCCAACTCCTCCCACCCAGAATATCCCAAGGACCCCAACTCCTCCCACCCAGAATATCCCAAGGACCCCAACTCCTCCCAGCCCTATTGCTCCTACGCCCCCATCACCCACCTGACCAAGAATTCTCAGAAGTTGCTCCAGGAGGGGGCAGGAGTGGCCCCCCAGGTAGATTTATTGTAAGACTCCAAAAGGCTTTAGATATTGAAATGTTCTAAAATTGTTATAACGAGATGAGGAGCTGTTGCCATAGTCTCCCCATCTAAAACCTCCTAGCCATGAATTATCTATGAGGTATGAGTGCATGTTTATCAAGCCTGTCTACTACTCTCAGCATGTTAAGGATAGTGAGAGGCAGCATGAGAAGAGAATTGGGAAAAGTGAGAAGAAAACCAAGAGTCTGGGGAAGAGGTGAGACAGATGTAGAAACGTACTGTTTATTCAGCCACGTGTCTCACTGACAGGATGGTCCAGTGGCTGCTGCCTAGATTGACCTGTAGGACACAGTAATGGACAACTACTGCTTTGAAGAAAAGCCCCCCCCCCCTCCCCAGACACACACTACCCCCACCCATCCCCACACACACAAACACATACTATCACACACACACACACACACACAAAAAAAGATTACACAAAATGTGTGTATGTGTGTGTGTATTTAATAGTCTCTCATGCCAAATGGAAGTGGCGTTGAAAAGAGACGCTATACTACATACTGGAGGGAATAGACCCCACTGCGGCTGTCATGGGCTAGCTACCCATGGCGGCAGTCTCCGACGCTGTTTCAGTTTGTTGAAGACACCCGCCAAATGCTACAGAAAGTCAACAAAGAAACATACCCCTAGAGCCTGCGAGAGCGGGGGCGCAAGATGGCTCAACGATTGACAACACGGCTACAGACCCAGGAACGGACACGACTACGAGCACGAACACGGCACACAAGACAACCGCAGCAGCAGCAGGACACTCACTTCAGGTGTGCACCTGTGGTTGGGAAAAAATGACATCAGCCAGGGGGTTGAAGATCCACCAAGGAAAGAAAGGGTGCTTGAGAAAGCAGAGACAAGGGCCTCGCATTGACCAGTACTTCTTACGAAGCAACCAGTCAAATCAGTCGATTGAAGCACAGCGACGGGACAAAAACCAAAGTTCGCAGAGCATCAGCACCCCTGTCACTGAGGAGGATAATACAAGCACAGAAATGCCGGTGGAGGAACCTACCCAACCACAGAGACCTCTTAAGGAGGAAAAGATCAAAGGGCACAGACCGAGTGTGAAATGGCCCAAAGCTGTTGAAAAGAGAGAGTGGGAAACAGTCAACAACGACCTGATAAAAATCCTGGAGCAACAAGTGGGCACAGCAGAGAAAAAGCTTGACCGGATCGGCGATATCATCTACCATTACGGAGAATGATGATGATGAAAACCTTTATTGTCCCCAATGGGGAAATTTTGTTGTCAAACAGCTTAGTAGGGCAGACAGAAAACATTCAATAAATAAATAAATAAAACAGTGCAGGCTCAATAAGTAAACAGTGCAAGATAAAGTGCTCAAGTGCATGTATAGTCCAAGTAGCAGTCTTAACGGCCTCTCAGCTCCAGGTCTCCCCCACCCTGCAGGGCCTGGTTGTAGAGTCGGAGTGCAGCTGGAATAAAGGACTGTCCAAATCTTTTTGTACTTTGACGGGGGAGAACAAATCTGTGCTTTGGAGTGAAAAGAGCGCTTTGGAGTGAACATTAGGAGAAGTGACAAAGCAACACCAGCGCCAGCCAAATCCAGGAGGCAGCAAGAGATCGAAAGACTGGTCAGAGAGAGAAGGCAGCTGAGAAAGCAGTGGAAGAAGGCCTCTGATGCAGAGAGAGAAGGTCTCATGCTACTCCAGGGGGACATCAAATGCCGGTTGGCAACCTTGCGAAGAGCGGAGAACTTGAGGAAACTTCGCAAGAGGAAGGAACACACAAGAACACGGTTCTATAAAAAACCCTTCAAGTTCGTCAAAGATCTCTTCGTTAAGGAAAAAAGCGGAATCCTGAAAACTCCAAAGCAGGAACTTGAAGAACATCTGGAAAAGGTCCACCAGGACACGAAAAGGCACGAACAGCTAGTCATCCCACATGACATCCCACCTATTCAACCTGCTGATGTCAACCTGGAGACTGGCCCTCCAAAATGGAAGGAAGTAGAGAATACAGTATGGCGCGCAAGATCAGCATCAGCCCCTGGGCCGAATGGAGTACCGTATAAGCTCTACAAGAACGCTCCAGATGTTCTATGCTATATTTGGAGGCTCATGAGGATAGTGTGGCAGAAGGGATTAATACCTAAGGCGTGGCGAAGGGCGGGAGGTGTGCTAATTCCCAAGGAGAAGGATGCGACAGACATCAGTCAATTCCGGCCAATCTGCCTTCTCAACGTTGAAGGGAAAATCTTTTTCAGCGTAATAGCACAGAGGCTGTCCACCTACCTGGTGAAGAACAAGTACGTCGATACATCCGTACAGAAGGCCGGCATTCCTGGGTTCTCTGGTTGCTTGGAGCATACCAGTATGATCTGGCACCAGATCCAAGCAGCAAAGAAGGACAAAAGAGACCTCCATGTCATCTTCCTTGACCTGGCCAATGCCTTTGGCTCAGTTCCCCATAACCTCCTCTGGGAATCCTTTGACTTTTTCCACGTTCCATCATCCATCACTACCCTAGTAAAAGCCTACTTCGAAGACCTGCAACTGTGCTTCACAACAGCCGACTTCACAACATCATGGCAGCGCATAGAAGTAGGCATCATGGCAGGCTGTACAATCTCACCCCTGGCCTTCACAATGGCCATGGAGGTCATCATCAGGGCCTCAAGATGGGTGGTCGGGGGTGAGCGAACTAAGAACGGGATCCGCCTTCCACCTATCCGAGCATACATGGATGACATGACCACTCTGACCACTACTGCAGCATGCACCAGGCGGCTACTTGGAAAACTGCAGGAGAACATCAAGTGGGCCCGGATGAAAATCAAGCCGAGCAAGTCACAAAGCATCTCTATAGTCAAGGGAGAGCTTAAAAACGTGAAGTTCTGTATTGGGGACGACCCAATACCAACAGTGTTAGAGCAACCTGTAAAAAGCCTGGGTAGATGGTACAAGCCTCAGGGACAAAGACCAAGTGCAGCAGCTAAGGCAGGACATCACCAACAGTCTGGAAAACATCAACAAGACCCTACTGCCAGGGAAGCTCAAGCTCTGGTGCCTGCAATTTGGACTTCTCCCTCGGGTAATGTGGCCACTCACTATCTATGAGGTCCCAATAACAACTGTGGAGAAGATGGAGCGAACCATAACTTCATATGTGAAGAAATGGCTCGGTGTCCCACGCTGTCTGACCAACATCGGCCTCTATGGAAAAGGGGTCCTTGAACTACCCATCACGAGCCTCACCGAAGAGTACAAGTGCTCTAAAGTAAGACTCCAGATGACGTTGAAGGATTCCAGAGACCAGACCATCAGCAATGCTGTACCACCCCTTATAACTGGACGGAAATGGACACCATCTGACGCGGTGCAGCATGCTACGTCAGCCCTGAGGCACAATGACATCGTGGGGCATGTCCAGCTGGGAAGAGGAGGCTTTGGCCTTGCAGCAAGTAAACCAACTTGGCGTAAGGCCTCAACATCAGAGAGGAGGAAAATGGTGGTCGAGGAGGTGCGCCGTCAGGAGGAGGCTGAAAGAAGCGCAAAGGCCGTCTCTCTTGCAAAGCAGGGACAATGGATGAGGTGGGAAGGTCTGGAAAGGAGAAAGCTCAGCTGGAGGGAGCTCTGGGGAATGGAGGCAAGCAACATCAGCTTCATCATCAGAGCTACCTATGATGTGCTCCCATCTCCAAAGAACCTTCACCAGTGGTATGGTGAGGACCCAACCTGTGCCCTCTGCCCAACTCCAGCGACTCTCAAACACATCTTGTCCGGTTGTAAGACCAGCCTCACACAAGGCCGCTACACCTGGAGGCACAACCAGGTCCTCAAGAGCCTGGCAGCAGCTCTTGAGAGCAAGAGGAATACCACCAACTCCTTGCCCTTGAAAGCAACCAATTCCATCACGGCACCAACATTCATGCGAGAGGGACAGAAAAAGTCCAACCATCCTCCAACCAAACCAGAAGCTGGACAGCTAGCCATGGCCCGGGATTGGAAGATGCTAATCGATATTGGCCAGCAACTAATCTTTCCACCCGAGATTGCAGCCACCACCCTTAGACCAGACTTGGTACTCTGGTCCCCTTCACTGAAGTCTGTTTACATCATAGAGCTCACAGTCCCGTGGGAGAATTCAGCTGAAGAGGCCTATGAGCGCAAGAAACTGCGCTACACAGAACTGGCAGCAGACGCTCAACAACGAGGATGGAAGGCAAAAGTCTATCCGGGTGAAGTGGGATGCAGAGGTTTCGTGGCTTCTTCCACCATTAGGCTGCTGAAAGACCTTGGCACCCATGGACAGGCTCTGCGACAGACAATTAGATCACTCTCTGAAGCGGCCGAAAGAAGCAGCCAGTGGATATGGATCAAGCGGAAGGACCCTTGCTGGGCTCAAAGAACAGCAACATGACCCGCTCACTAATCCCCCCCAACCCCCACTCCACTTGAGAAGCCAGGTCAGAACCCTCCAGGAGGAGGGTGAACAAGGTATGCGGTCAGCTCTAGGCCTGACTCAGGGAAGAGGACGCCCCTGCCTTGCATAGTCCCGTGGGCTGCGCCATTTACACAACCAGGCAATTGTCATGATTGGGCATGGGACACAAGCTCAGGCTTGATCACCCTGTAGCTGGCCGCCTTAGATGAGGGTGTCTAGTGTTGAAAAGGCCGAAACACCCCATGATTCAAAGGTACTCTACTGACGATGTGTCCCGAAATTGAACATCCTTCCCATGTCTGAGATACAGCTCCCATGCCACTCTCAACATCAAGGCAAACATCATGTGCGTACCATCCATTGGCACAATGGACAGTATAACATCACGTCCCGTGTTTCATGATTCATTCAGAGACTGATACACACTGATATCAATTCTATTTCATATCATACAATAATTCCAAACAATTAGAAACAAATGAGTTGGACCTCCTCGTGGCAAGGTGCGGCTGTTATAAAACATTCTTCTCAATAAAGTTGATTGCATTTTAATCGTATGTGCTTTGTCATTTATTTTAATCACTTATCTATTTATTTATAATCATGATTATACAGTATCTGTGCATACTGGTAGTAAAAACCAGTTGACTGGTTCGTGAATGTAAACAAAATTGTATCACTGTTTTGATCGTATTCGTCGTAGCAGCATTGGTTAGTTTTCAAGTTTCAACAAGGGCTTTTAGTTTGAAGTTTCAACAAGGGCTTTTAGTTTGAAGTTAAAGATGAATCCAAACCCGGAAGTTACCTAATTTGCTCTCCAGGCGGAACAGCGGTTTTAAAAAAAAATGCTGAAACATAGGAAGAGAACTGACAAATAATATCTTCCTGTATGTCTGTAGATATTAGACAGTGTGTTCGCTTAACGCGAAATCGTTTCCTTTCAATACGCCTCCTCTGTATATTTGAGTGTGTGCCCTTGGGTTCATCGAAGCTTGTCGCTAAAGATAACAAACGGGGGACAGATTGAACAACCAGGAGGTTGAGCGATGCAGTCTGTCTTTTCCGACGAGAGGAGAGGGCGGAGAATGGCTCTTTAATGTGCCAGCGAGCCAGCTAACAACCTCAACGTCACATCATTTCCCTCTTGCAAGCAAGGTTGGTGGTATTTCGTCTCTGTATTTTCGAACTGTGGAAATAGCGAAGAACCATTGCGGTTGTCAGTAAATACGTGTCCAGAATTATCATTCATTGACGGCCTCCAAGCCCGGGGGCTCTCCCCGGCCGGCGGCAGAAGCATGGCAGGAAATCCTCGGAGGGGCGCGGGACTCATCGGCTTGATGAAGGACGCCTTCCAGCCCCATCACCAGCCCCTCCAGCCTCACCAGCCTGCGGTGGTTGACAAGAAGATGGTTGAGAAATGCTGGAAACTAATGGATAAGGTATGTTGCTAACCAATTTCCTGTAGTGTTATGGTAAATTCAGTTTGAATTGTGCTTTTTAAATTGCATTAATTCAAATGAATTTGTGCACCACTCTCTATTGTTCTCACACCAGAATGACTACTCATACTTCTTAAATCAAGCATTGACTGTCGTTTCAAAAGAGTAGACACAGGAGAGAAGAGGAGAGTAGCTGGGTTCTTTCCATACACAGTGGTGGAATGAGCAATATTTGCCACAAGACCACAAAACATAGGCCTAAGTCGTTTTAAGAATTCATAAACCCTACTAGTGTATTATTCTGCTTAAAGTTTCCATGTAAGATTTGGATCTAGGACTACTGCATTGACCCCTCCAAGTAGCAACTGTTGAAATGCTGATTGAGCTATTTATTTTGAAGAGAGTCTGAAAGTTGTCTGAGAGGAAGACACTTCTAGTCTAAGTTTCACAACAAGTCTATTTTTGAAGTCTGATGAACTATCATGTGGCTGTTAAAACAGTATTCTTCTAACTCACTGAATTTAGTAGGCTACACTACACCTGATCTCTGAGGTATAGCCTAATATAATTAATACCAGCTTATCATACCATGCGTCCGTGCCTACCTACATTTTGATCTCCACAAAAGGTAAGGTTTATGGCAGTCCTGTGTAAAAGGACCCATCAGAACCAACATGTGAGATTCATCAGAGCATACCAAAGTGGGTGTCAATGAAAGCTAAGAGACTATACTTTTGGGAAATGAAGTTAGAAATACATTTCTCAACCACTGTCCATCATAAGATAAGCTACATCTTTGACTTCTGGTCAAACATTATGTCTAAGAAAAGAAAAAGTATTTAAAGGTGTTGAGAAAAAGATCAAATCTCATTAATGTTCAAGTATAGACCCCGGTCAATTAATATCAACACTGCTATTTAGTTTTTAGGAAGTGGTTTGCTTTTTGAGAATCATTGCCCAGCCTCACTCTGCCTCATGGGGAGCAAGCATAGTCAAAGTTAACTAAAGTAAGAAGCAATTAATTAGGCCTAGTGATTTAAAACCGGTAACAAATTGGTATCAGAAAGACCAAATCAAATGAACCCTTTTCATGGTTCTACATGGAACTTAAAAAGGTTCCAAAGGGGTTCTTTCACAGGGACAGCTGAAAAACGTCCTCATCTCATGTCTGCAGAAATGTAGACTTCACTGTTGTGGGGAAAGCAAGGCCAGTAAAGCACACATATATAGCGCAATAACTTCATTCAGAGTGATGACATATGCCTACATTTTGCACACTTCTGCAAAAAGGACATCATGGGGTTTATCTTCGTCATTAAAGAGCGTACTGACACAGATGGTGTGGTGTCAGATTAGACAGATTAGGATCCTCCCGACACCAGTTGCAAACAATAACGTTTTCATGCCATAGGCCTGCTTGTATTTATTTATTTAAATTATTTGTACAGGTTTTTTGCTGCTTTTTTCAGGTATAATGAAGAAAAAGATGTTGTTAAGAGTTTCAGAGGCTGATTTATGTTTCTTGTGTTTTGTCAGTTTTTATCAATTGACCTATGTTATATATCATTATATTAATGTTATATACAAGTTGATAAAAGAAGACATTACCTTGAAGTGAGCATCTATTGTATATTTCTACCTCCTGTGTGTCCCTATTTTGACTACATCATCATGTACAGAATGATCGAAACCATAACTGACATTTCTGTGGGGGAACCCTGCAGTCATTCTGTTACTGGATGTAGAACCATGACACTTACAGTAGCTCGACAATCAAAATACATTTTGGGGGAAACATGGTAACATCAAAAAGAATTATGAGATTTTATGGTCATTCCTTTACCAAACTTAGAGTCTTCACAGTTTTCTCAGTTGGAATTGTTAGAAGTAGTCCTTTGTTAGTAGTTGTATGGTTTCTTAACTTAGCTATCAAGGATGTTTGTTTGGCAAACATTTGTAAGTGAACATTTCCAGCATCATTGTTTTATCGTGACATTGCCTTCTTGTCCCTTTCCTTACTGGTAGCAATAAAGGAAAATAGCGATCAACAATAATCATCTTCAGGACTTGACTACTAGTGCACAGTGGCCTAATTTGGCTTTGCCTATTTGGATGAAACAGTTAAATTACAAACCTCAACTACTAGACTATAAACAATTGGCTTAGCGACAAGTAGTCAGCCACAAAGAATTCTCCAGATGCCATAAATATCCCGTTCACTCATACCCCAAATTGACACTTGCACACTTGGTATGTTTTTCCTGATCAGTTCTGACTGGGTCTCTTTCTCTCTCCTTTCATTAACTGTTTGTGCTTCCGTTTATTCTTCTGATTCAGTCCAATCCAACAACAGTGTTTATAGCACTTATAAAGCGATATAACAGACACATTCTGATATCACTTATAAAGCGAGCCATGACAAGAAAAAAACAGGCCTAACTCACAAAGGAACACATACTAAGCAAATCTACTATAGCCGTGTTTTGTTTTTATTTCAATTTATGATGAGTGAGTTTATTGCAACAAATTGCTACGCTATCTTCACCTACCTAGAGTGTAATTAGTTATTCTTATGCACAGGACTTCGATACAAATTTGAATTGAAGTCGTGTAATGGGTTATTACCTTCATGGGACTTAACACCAGTGCTTGGCCTAAAACAAGTCTTTTGTGTTTTCATCTCTGAGGACAGATCAAAAAAACATTCTGGACCATGGTCTTGGTGGGCCTACGCTGACCTCTTATACTAGTGCACACGTTTTTACCTTTAGACCTACTAGACCTACCTAGACCGACATGTTCTTGGCCAATACATTGATGCAGAGGAGGCTTTGCTTACACACAGACACATATTTTTGGGAAATCACATCTAGCGGTAGACTCCGCACAAAAAAAAAAGCACTGGTGCATTACCAGCCACTCTGGTATGTTCTACCCTTCTACAGGCATCACTGATCTGATTTTTTTTATCTTTCTTTCCCACGCAGGTAGTGCGTCTGTGCCAGAACCCTAAGGTTGCCCTGAAGAACAGTCCTCCGTACATTCTGGACCTGCTGCCAGACACCTACCAGCACCTGCGCACCGTCCTGTCCCGATACGAAGGCAAGATGGAGACACTCGGGGAGAACGAGTATTTCCGGGTGGTCATGGAGAACCTGACCAATAAGATCAAGCAGACCATGAGCTTGTTTAAAGAGGCCAAGGAGCGCATGTACGAGGAGAACTCCCAACCCAGGTAACATAGAGCGAGATGTTTTGTTGATGTTGTTTTTAAAATATGTTTTTAGGGCATTTCTACTTTATTGGGAGAGACAGTAGAGATTGATGACAGGAAAGATGGCTGAGAGAGAAGAGGGGTGGCATGCAGGATAGGTCGGTGGCCGGAATTTAACCGGGGACCCTGTGATTACATGACTGACACCTTAGTGTGCTACGCCACCAAGCACAACGAAATGTCTGAGTTTGTTGAAATTGTCTTTTCTTTAGTTCTCTCCAAGTGTTAGCCTGGATGTTAATGCCTGACTCTAATGTCTACTTGACGTTGCCTTGTCACGGTAACGTTGACAACGTTAAGTGCAGATAAGTCAGGGACCCAGGCTAAATGATAATATAAGATAAATGATAATATAAGATAAATGATAATATCCACAGCCTTATTTGAAGACAGAGCTCCAAAACTAGGAACGTGGGGTGGTGCTCCTACCCAAAGCTTGTTTGTTATTACGATGACTGGTCTAATTCAGATTTCTGTGGGGGTTTCTCAAATGTCTTGTTTTTTAGCACACATTACTAGCGGTTTGTGCTTAGCTATATTTGACCTGTTGTGGGGGAGTGGAGAAGCATCATGCCCTCTCAGCAGTGTCAACCTCTTTTTGAATGAGGCCCCAGAACAGGAACACCCCCCCCCCCCCACTCTGGAGGGAGATGCTACGGTAACAGGTTCTTCATCTCTTTGGTGGTTGTTTTAGAAAGAGCTGCATACCTAAAAGATAAGCTTTCTAAGAAACCACCTCACACCTCAAACCAATGTTCCTCGCATCAAATGTGTTCTTAGAAAGTTGTATCCATTTACACATGTGGTATCCATTTACACAGTTACTGAGTCAGTTGTCTTCATGGGAACATTTGCAGCAAAATAAAGTTGGGAGGAGGGTGAAAGCAATGGAGGAATCATTCAATGATGTGTTAGTGTGCTTCCTCTTTTTCGCAGAAAGCCCTTACTTCGCTAAAGCCCATCCGGTTTGCTTATTTCTGAGTGAAGCAATGATGCTATCAGTAATTCCTCTCACTCACAAGTAGTACAAATGGTTCGGCCATTTTAGAAAGAAAACGTGTGCCAGTAAAAACGTATTTACAGGAACATTTACGCCCCCAGTGTGAATTATTGTGGCCTGCGAGAGCGTCCTCATCGTATACACCACTACACACTCTTTCTATTGTTGGCTTTGTGGTGTGTGTGTGCTTCTGGCAAACCTAGTGATGGGTTACAAGGAGGGTTTCTTAGAATCAACATTACACTACTACATCCAATTGTGGAGAAAGAGAGATGGTGGGAATTCAGTCGACAGTGGACACATGCCTTAGAAAGGCATCACTTTAGAAGTTTAACTTTTTTTACAAGCAAGTACATCGTACAATAACGTACCCAGAATCCCTTCACAGCAAATGGGTTAACTCTCTATAAACCCTTTACAGACAGTAATAAGAGATTAGCCCCCCCCAAAAAAGTCATTTTTCTAAACTGTGGAACAAGAAAAGAAATTCGAGAAGTGATAACCACAAGTGCCACCACAAGATGATGATGATGATCATGATGCCTCTTTTCTTCACAGGCGAAACCTTACCAAGCTTTCCCTGATCTTCAGCCACATGCTGGCGGAGCTGAAAGCCATCTTCCCCAACGGCCTATTCCAAGGAGACAACTTCAGAATCACCAAAGCGGACGCTGCTGAGTTCTGGAGGAGGTCATTTGGGGACAAGTAAGTGCACTGAAAATAATAATAATAAATAATAATATTCTTCTTCCTCTAGCATTTTGGACTGCCAAAGGCCTCTGACCCGAGCAGAGATCACCTTTTCTTGTGATGACTGATGGATAGATGATTCAATTACTTAGACAAATGTATTTGTTGTAAGTCGCTTTGGATACAGGCGTTTTCTAAATGCCAAAAAACATAATTGTAAATGACAAGTGAGTCTCCTTCTCAACCAAAAACAAGTACACATTGTATTTCCTCTCTTTTACAGAACCATAGTTCCCTGGAGGACGTTCCGCCAGGCTCTTCATGAGTTCCACCCCATCAGTTCAGGGCTGGAGGCCATGGCCCTCAAGTCCACCATCGACCTCACCTGCAACGACTACATCTCCGTCTTTGAGTTTGACATCTTCACCAGGCTCTTCCAGGTAATGACGTCTATTATTCACGTACAGAAGTACAGCGCTTTTCTCAAACTTGGAAGCGCTTTACATCACGTGAGGGGATCTCATCCCTACCGATTGAAGGTGCAGACGAACAGCAGTTAGATTAAAAAAGAGAGAAGGTCTCACTCTATCACTACCCTTTGCACCATTTTAAGTCGAAACATTTTTCCAGTGCCTTGGTTAGGATTGACTCCCCCCTCCTCCACTAAAGTGCAGTATGAGGTTAGGGACTAGAGGGTTACACAGGAGTTGATTATTTTACCCTTTACTGTTCTATCCTGTGGATATTTTTCCTGTCTTTTGACTGTCCTAATCCTGTCAAAAAGGGGACACTGAATGCCTTACAGAATTTGCATTCAAATAAGGAAGCATTCGGTTGTTGAGTTCTTTTTTTTTTTTGTGAAGCAGGAAAGTGACTTGATCTTATGGAAACAACGATGTTGCCTTTTCACTCAAGGAGGCCAAATGCATCATCATTCAGTCAACTCAAGTACTGTGAAAGTGAACAAAACGGTTGGGGGTGGGTGTGGGTGTGTGGGGGGGGGGGGGGTTAGCAGTGTCTAAGAAAAGAACTGAAGCCATATACCACTGTGTGGGTGGTTCATTTCAACCTTTTTTTAAATTCCATTTGAGCACATAAGGACATGTTGTGAGTCCAGAGGTAGGGATGTAGCTCTATCATTATTTAGGGTGTGGCGGGGTACAGTACCTCCTCTGTTGGATGGCTCCCAAGTGGGTCAGGCCTTGGCCTTTCACTGTTGTTCAGTGCAGAGTGTGTGCAGGCCACAGCGTGTGTTGTGTTGGCATCATAGCCATATTAAGGCCAGACTGAAACCAAAATGACATCCTCAAATTAGCCCTCTGAGTTGAACCGAGGGGAGTAGTGCAGTTTACCAATCCTGGTCCTGCAAAGTTTACAGGATGTTCAAACTTTATTCTAGACAAGGACCAAAAGAAAATACCTGATGATCAGTTGGATCAGGTGTGTTGGTCCTGGGCTGGAACAAAAGCCTGCACACCATGTCATATTTACACTGCTGTGGTGAATAACAAGCACAAACAACACAAAGATGTGCATTGTTGGCGAGTGTTTTTGAGAGTGTGTGTGTGTGTGTGTGTGTGTGTGTGTGTGTGTGTGTGTGTGTGTGTGTGTGTGTGTGTGTGTGTGTGTGTGTGTGCAGCCATGGTCGTCCCTCCTGAGGAACTGGAACAGCCTAGCGGTCACACACCCAGGGTACATGGCCTTCCTCACCTACGACGAGGTCAAGGCTCGGCTGCAGAGGTTCATCCACAAACCTGGCAGGTGAGACTGGAAGGGACACACCAAGGTGCTGCTCATAGGCCACTTGGATACCACTCTCACGACACAGCCAAATATACTGTTATTTATATATATTTATTTATATACAGCGCCCTGCATAAGTAGTGGAACAGTGAACCATGTTTTCTGTTGTCTTCCATGGATGCCCAGGCCTTTTTGTGGTGCCGAGCTCACCAGTACGTTCTTTTCTTCTCAGAATTTACCAAACTATTGATTTGGCCACTCCTAATGTTCCTGCTATTTCTCTAAAAAAATCTCCCGATTCTGCAGCCTAAGGATGGCCTGTTTTTTGAGAGCTCCTTTGACCATCTTTGCGTTCACAGCAACATCTCAAACCTTTTACCTGCTTAATTGATAAAGAAATAACAAAGGAATAGCCCACACCTGTCCATGAAACAGCTTTTGAGTCAATTGTCCAATTACTTTTAGTCCCTTGAAAAAGAGTGGGCTACATATGAAAGAGCTGTAATTCCTAAACCCTTCCTCCAATTTGATTCCGGTCTGATGTCTGTGCCCCCCCCCCCAGTTACATCTTCAGGCTGAGCTGCACCCGGCTGGGCCAATGGGCCGTCGGCTACGTGACGGCCGATGGGAACATCCTCCAGACCATCCCCCACAACAAGCCTCTGTTCCAGGCCCTCATCGACGGCTACAGGGAGGGATTGTGAGTAACTATGTAGCAAAAGTACAAGTGTTAGATTGTAAGCACATCCCACACATCTAAACCTGCCATGGGAGCTGTACCACAATAACACGGAACCGACGCACATGGATTGAGGAACAAACTGAAGTGAAGAGGAAATTCTGCAACTCTTGAAGGACAATGGAACTGGAAGATGCTTCTTTTTTTAATGAAGGCTATAGGCCATAAATGAGTTGGTTTTGACAATAAAGAAGCATTTTTATCTAGTACCATTGTCCTTTGCTGAATTCTCTTTCGTACATATAGCAGATGAAAAGAAAGTAAAAAATGTTTTTATGTCAACACTACCTGAAATAAAGACCCTCTATGGCAGGAGCAAACAGAAAGGAATTGCATTTCTTCCTCCAAATCAAACATACAGGTACTCTGCGTCAAACAAAGGTTTAGGAAAAGTGGTTTGCTGGTGTATAAAGTTGGTACTGCGAGGATGAATTGTTTATTGTAATGTCATTGGTTTAGAATGTTTTTGAAAGCTTTAGAAATCTAAACTATTGTTATTGTTATACGTATTTTTTTGTGTTAGGTATTTTCCCTCTTCTTATTGCTCTTCCTTGTGGAGTAGATTAATGTGTTGTTTCTCTCTCTCTGTCTAGCTACCTTTTCCCAGACGGACGTGCCCAGAACCCAGACCTCACAGGACTGTGTGAGCCCTCCCCACAGGACCACATCAAAGTCACACAGGTCAGTTTCACACACACACGTACAAACACACACACACACACACACACACACACATACACACATCACACGTACACAAACAAGGAATACCAGCGTGGGCTGACCTGAGAATGTATAAACCAAATCTCAATTCAGAAAGTAGCTGTTTTGGTGTACATAGATATTTAATACAAATCTGAATCTGGGAAGAAATGTGCATTTATATTTGCTATTGCAAAACATGTACATACATGTTACGATGATAGCCTAGGACATGTAATGGGCTATCCTAGACTTATGATACTGTACTCATGTGATACTTGTAGTAAAAAGGACAGAAACGTATAGGTTACATTTTGCAGAGATAAAGCGTGTGCGCGGGAGTATTTGGTTTTAACTATAGGTTGATCTGCAGAGATTATAATCCCAGTACCACAAACAGAGACAGCATGGTGCATGTTTATTGCAGTTTGAAAGACTCCTCACATGGGGTTTTTCCTCCCTCCTCTGGTCCCACAGGAGCAATACGAGCTGTACTGCGAGATGGGCTCCACCTTCCAGCTGTGTAAGATCTGTGCGGAGAACGACAAAGACGTGAAGATCGAACCCTGCAGTCATCTCATGTGCACCTCCTGTCTCACCGCTTGGCAGGTACAAAGTCGGGGGGGAACCCCCTCAATATGCCAGTTATGCGAAATCATTCCCACTTTGATGCTTTTTTTCTAGGTTGTTGTTTGACATTAGTTTAGACTCTTATCTGATCTTATGCCTGTCCCTCCCAGAGGTTCTCTTTGTGTCTGCTTCTCTTTCTCTACTGCTCCGTGTCATTTCTGTGTCATTCTCTGCCGTTCACTCATTCTTATGCCTTCGTATATTCTTGTGTATTTTTGCATTCACCTGCGTTTGTTTTCACCTTCACTCTTATTCTGTCTGTCAGGAGTCGGAGGGCCAGGGCTGTCCGTTCTGCCGCTGCGAGATCAAGGGCACAGAGCCCATTGTGGTGGACCCCTTCCACCCCAAGAACAACAACAGTAGCGGCGGGGGGGTCTCCTTCGCCGGTTTCCAGGTGCCCTACGGGGGGGCCGAGGGAGGAGGAGGAGGCGCTGTGTCGCCGTGCAACGACGAGGAGGATGACGAGCGCCTGGAGGACCCCCACCTCATCATGAGCAGGCTGGCCTGCACCAAGGCAAGACCACCCCACCCACCCTGACTCTAAACCCACCCCCCCACCCACCCTGACTCTAAACCCACCCCCCACCCACTCTGACTCTAAACCCACCCCCCCACCCACTCTGACTCTAAACCCACCCCCCCACCCACCCTGACTCTAAACCCACCCCCCCACCCACCCTGACTCTAAACCCACCCCCCCACCCACCCTGACTCTAAACCCACCCCCCCACCCACCCTGACTCTAAACCCACCCCCCACCCACCCTGACTCTAAACCCACCCCCCCACCCTGACTCTAAACCCACCCCCCACCCACCCTGACTCTAAACCCACCCCCCCACCCACCCTGACTCTAAACCCACCCCCCCACCCACCCTGACTCTAAACCCACCCCCCCACCCACCCTGACTCTAAACCCCACCCCCCCACCCACCCTGACTCTAAACCCACCCCCCCACCCACCCTGACTCTAAACCCACCCCCCCACCCTGACTCTAAACCCACCCCCCACCCACCCTGACTCTAAACCCCCCCCCACCCACCCTGACTCTAAACCCACCCACCCTGACTCTAAACCCACCCCCCCTGACTCTAAACCCCCCCCCCACCCACCCTGACTCTAAACCCACCCCAGTATGTTGCTTTAAGGCAGCTATTTGAGGAGATGCTGGAGGTTGATGTTGATGCCTAAGCCTCCCTGCTGTGTCCACTGCATCTGTGTTTGTCCTCCAAGTCTAAAATGGGGGAAATTTGTAGAATAAAATAAGTAGAATAAATCCACACATTGCGGAGGATGCCTCAGGTGTCCTTGGGGCCAAGTTTTATGTTCCCCATGCATCTGTTTAGGTGGAGCGCCCCCCCTCCCCGGTGACGCCCCTGCCCCCAGTGCCCCCCCGCCTGGACCTCCTGCAGCAGAGACCCCCCAGCTCTCCTGGGGCCCTGGGCCAAGGGGCCACACCCAAGGCAAGTGGTGGAGGAGACAGGAGACTTCAATGCATGTCGAAAAGGATTTGGCTCTCATCCAGAGTGACTGGTAGTAACAATGCATTTAAAAAAACATGTTGTGTCTGTGTGCATGACATCATAACATCTCTTTCTCTTCATCTCCTCTCCCAAGGTTGCAGCCCACAGGGACAAGCCCTTACCTCTCCCCCCTTCCCTGAGAGAGCTACCACCTCCTCCGCCTCCCGAGCGCCCCTCTCCCATGGCCCCCCCCGAGGGCCGACTCCAGAGGAGACCCCTGCCCTCCACCCCGTCTGAGCCCAACTGGGCCTCCAACTACCAGATCCCCCGGCCTGTAGCCAAGGCCGCCCCCCAGAGCAACGGAGCCAGCGACATAGACAACTCCAGAGGGAAGCCCGTCGCCGTAGCGACCAATGCTATCTACTCTATGGCTGTCAGGTATGCTTTATTTAGTTTTTACGGATTATCTGCTTTATTGGGATAGAGACAGTAGACATTGACAAGAAAGATGGGTGAGAGAGAGAGGAGGGATGACATGCACGATAGGTCGAAGGCCAGTATCGAACCGTGGACCCTGCGATTACATGGCTAACGCCTTAGTGTGCTACGCCACCAAGCGCCCCAGCTTTTTCTACCGATATAAGGGAATCTACCAGATCAAGGGAATTTTGCATCAACTTCTCAGTGTGGTCCAGATATAATGATTTTGTGAGTTCCGACAAGTTCTAATAAAGACCATGCAATATGCAAAGCTTTCATGAATTTCTACCCTATGTTTGATCTACAGCAATTGATTATGAATCCACTGTGTGTGTAAGAATTACTACTCAAACTGTCACTGATTAGACATTGGTTTCTGTTCTAAGATACAAAGTGGGGTTGTTTGTGGCTAGCTGTGGGTTGAGTAACCACTTTCATCTGATGCTCAATGAAAGATCAGAGAAAGATATGCAATCTACATAAAATCATCACGGTCAGGAAAGAAATACAGTGAAGAAAGTTTGATTAGCTGCTTACGAAAACGTGGATTAAATAAGTATTATTTCAATTACCATATTACAAAAGGATTCTTATTATTTCACAAGGATAATCCACTGAGACTCTGGCGAGCCATTCTAAGCATCCATGGTGAGATCAAATAAGACCAAGTGCAGTCATCTTTTGGCAGACAGTTTCAACACAGTGACCCTTGTGGGCAAACTGTCTGCTCAGCTTGATCTGTGTGGTGAAAGTCACAAGTTTTATTCACTGAAGGGTATTCATGCTGAATCCTTTTCATTTGCCAAGGCTTCTGGATGCAAAGTGGCTACAAGGTTACCTAAGCTAAAGTGGCTAAAGCAGTCACTCAACATTTAAGAAACAAAGTCAAATGGACCAAGGAAATTATAAGCTGGTATCCATTACCTTATGTAGTATGTAGTATGTAGGGGTAGTGGTGTTCTAGTGCAGTGTTTTTCAACCACTGTGCCAGAGATCATCAGATGTGCCATGGGAAATTATCAAATTCCACTTACCGTATTGACCCGAATATAAGACAGGGTTTTTTCCCCGGAAAAAAGTCTGAAAAAGTTGCATCGTCTTATATTCGCGTCTAGACTTTTACACGTCAATATTAATTCACAACAACGTATGGCGCCAAAAGACTGTTCCCCACGCGAGCCACCGTGTTTCTCCCTCTCACACACACCCCAGTGACGGTGCCTGGAGAGATGGAGACACACTCACACACACACCCGCGGAGAGACACCGCAGAGACACACTCACACACACACCCGCGGAGAGACACCGCAGAGACACACTCACACACACACCCGCGGAGAGACACCGCAGAGACACACTCACACACACCCCCCCGCGGAGAGACACCGCAGAGACACACTCACACACACACCCGCGGAGAGACACCGCAGAGACACACTTGGTTGGTCAAGTTAACAAGCAACAGAGGAGTTACGATGCCAATTTTAAGACCATGGTGGTCAATGAAGCAGAGGCATCAAACAACTGTCGAGGAGCCAAGAAATATGATATGACAGAGTGTAATGTTAGAAGTTGACGAGCCCAAAAAGATCGGCTTAAGAATGGTAACAGTCAGAGAAAAGCGTATCGCCGTCCGCAAAGCGGCCTCTTCCAGGTGATTGACAGGAGGGTGTGTGAATACGTGACTGAAAAACCTAACGATTGTATGCCCATAGGCCTACCCCAAGATGATAAAAATAACCTACATTGTTTCTAGGGCTGCAACAACGAATCGATTAAATCGATAATAATCGATAACGAAATTCGTTGGCGACGAATGCCATTATCGATTCGTCGTTTCTTTTTTTTTTTCCTTCTTTTTTTTCGGGTTTTGTTTCCATAACAAACCTACTTCCTGTTGACGCACGCCACGCTGTCTTGCGGCCGGTGTAGGCATCGCGAATCATAGCGCTACCTATGGCCGGAAAGGGCAGAACCTATGACCGGAACCGGAAAAGTGGGAAAATCCGGTACCTACACCGGCGCGGCGGCTACATTTAAATCATGCTACTCAAAAGCCTTGAGAGTGAAGCTGTCTGCTGTCTGCTGTCAGGACATGCTAGTGAGTTAGCTAGCAGGGTTAGCTCGCTGCTGCCGCTAGCTGACTGTCACTACGCTGCTCGTCCAGCTGTAGTCTGCGTAGCTGTGCTGAGAACCAGAGCACTAACTATGTTTCTATAGAGGAGGGTTACACTAACTATGTTTCTATAGAGGAGGGTTACACTAACTATGTTTCTATAGAGGAGGGTTACAGCTAACTTCCTATTGTTTTATTATATAAGTCCTGCTGGGCTCAGCCCTTCCATGGTCTCCTGCTCTCCATGCAAATGCGTTAGTGTGAGTTCTGGCGAAGCGTCAGCTAAATGACTGTAATGTAATGCGATAGCCAGTGAGTGTTTGCTCGCATTCATGAATTCAATATTGCATGACAAGTGTATTTAGCTAGCTGGCTAACGTCAGTGGTAGAGCAGAGGTGATAAGCTAAAGGCTAGCTAGTGGTAGCCTACCAAGCTACCCGTGAGTTAGAGTGAGGCACTGACTGTCGCCTAGCCTATTGTATGGAGTGAGAGGACACATTGCATTGTTTTGGAGCATATCTGTTATATAAAAACATTAGTGTCTTGTCTGTAGCCTATATTGCACTTTGGGTTACTGACCTTTACATTAAGCAAAGTTATTACCTAAAACAATGCATGTATTGAGCTAGAGTTCAACTACTTTATTGAAACAATCTACCGCCATAGTCCATGGCCTGTTGTTAAACCTATTTGATGTAGCAAAGCCTTTTTTATTTATATTATTTTTTATTTTTTATTAATACTTATTCATTTTGCACATGTATATGTATAGGCCTGGCTGATTTAGAAAACATAAAAGAAAATTTGCAAAAGAAATGTAAAAAAAAAATGTTTTAGATATATATTTTCTAAAATCTTTTTTTCCCGCTTTTTTTTGTATCCGCTTAATCGACTAACCGAAAAAATAATCGGTAGATTAATCGATTATCAAAATAATCGTTAGTTGCAGCCCTAATTGTTTCATTCATTCATTAAGACGATTGCCAGACGCATTGATGACATGTCTGCAGACATCGAAAATGTTGTTTTGGAGAAGATACGTGGCAGTGGGCAGTTTGCTTTGCAACTTGAGTCTTGGCTCAACTCTTGGCCAATGCACGCTTTGTGGATGGAGACACAATCACAGAAAATTTCTTTTTATGCAAGACATTGCATAAAAACAACAACAGGGGAGGACTTCAGTGGGACAGCTGCGTACGTGTCTGCACTGATGGAGCAGCAGCTACTGTATGTTGCCGAGACTTAGCTCCTACCAGCGGAGATAGCTGTTGTTCGTATGGTAAACTTTGTAAAAACAAGACCTCTGAAAAGCCGCTTATATGCAGCATTATGTGAAGAGACGGGAGCCCAGCATAAGACGTTATTGCTCCATACGGCGGTCTGATGATTGTCCCGCGGAAAAGTGCCGGCTCGCGTGTTTGAGTTACGGGAGGAGCTGAACACCGTTTTAACTGATGAGAAGTGTGATGACGCAAAGCTGCTTGCAAGTGACAAATTGTGCGCAAGGCTCGCATATATGGCCAACATACAGGGCCAGGCTTCGCACTGAGTGAGTATAACGACAAGTTCTTATAATGTTACGTATATGATAGGCTACTATGTATCATTTTGTAACATTTGGGATGGCGGTGTGCCGTGGGATTTTTTTCAAGGTAAGAAATGTGCCGTGGCACAAAAAAGGTTGAAAAACACTGGTCTAGTGGATAGTGAGTTGGACTTGTCATCGGAAGGTTGTGAGTTCAAATCCCGCCTGAAACCTCACCACTACTAGTGTGTCCTTGAGTAAGGCACTTAGCCCTCAGTTATTCCAGCGGGAATGTCCCTGTAATTCGTAATTGCAAATCGCTTTGGATTAAAAGCGTCTGCTAAATGGCAAAATTAATTAATTAATTAATTAATTAATTAATTAAAAATTATGTATGGCCTGCAGTCATGATTTAGGAAGATCTCACTGGACAGATATGTCTGCTATGTCTAACTGACCACATCAGGAAAGAAGTTGTTGGTACATTTTGTGGTATGGTGTTACGTGATCTCCAAAAAGCTTTTGATACAGTTGATCATCATATCTTGCTCTACAAGTGACATGACCTTGAATTTAATAAAGTGGCCAAAGAGTAGATCAGGCCTGTGTCACTACCAATTCCATACACTCCCCATACTTTCCACTATCTAGAGCAGGGGTCCCCAAACTTTTTTCTGTGAGGGCCACATCATTTTTCCTTTCTGTGATGGGGGGCCTGAGTCGGTCTCTAACATAAAATAATATGGAACGGAGTGGAATGGAGGCGGTTGCGCAAAGCAATTGCGCGCAGGAGAGCACTGGTGGATGCAAACAAAGTCTAAACAGTTGAATTTGGATGGAATTTATACCTATAGTGATATGTCAATGAAATATAATCAGTTTTACAGTCTGATACTTGAGGGAGGACCCTCATCATACACGGGGGGACCCATGAAGCAGGGCTGTCTGGGGGTCCTTAAACGAGCATCAAACACTTAATTTCTTGCATTCTGGTGAATTTAGATGCAATTTGTGCCCTTTCTGCATCAATTTATGGTGGAAATTTCATTATTTATGTAAAGGAAAACACAATATTCAGGCACCAGATGACCATTCAAAATGTAATGTAATATAATGCAATATAATGCTCTCAGGCATTCTGTACTTTCAAATATGTATTCTCCTTGAGCAGTCAACATCAACTATCAGCTATTTCGCTAGCAAACACGAAAGCTAACTTATTTGCGAAACAGCGCCCCCGCCACCACATCGGCGCAATGCCGCAATTGCAGTTAGAAATGTTGTTGTTCAAAGGGCCGGTCCAAGTGTGGGGGTGGGCCGTGTTCGGCCCGCGGGCCGTAGTTTGGGGACCCCTGATCTAGAGGGACACACCAGGGATGTCCGTTGTCACCGTTACTCTTCTCCATATAAGTGAATCTGACAACTCTCTCTCTCTCTATTTATGAAAAACTGAGTCGGAGCCCGATTCTTTTTTTGTTTGATTTTGTTCAACGAGAGCTGAAATTTCTTTTAGCACACTGACTGATGTCTAATTCAGAGGTAGACAGGATCACTTTGTTGAGCACTGAGCAGTCAATGTTGTCTCTCTCTTTCTCTGTCCATCTCTTTCTGTGCAGGCCTATTTCAGCCCCACTGGTCCCGCCGTGTGAGAAGCCCTCTGGAGGTGATGAGGAGAACGAGTACATGAGCCCCACCTCCCTCCCTGCAGGGGGAGCCGGAGCCTCCTGGATCATGGCCGGTGCTGTGGTACCTCCACCACCGCCCCAGGCCTCTTGGATCATGGCCGGTGCTGTGGTACCCCCACCGCCACCCCAGGTCAGCAACCACCACTCAAGGTGAGCACGCACACTTCATCATTTCATCATGGCGGCTTGAATGAATGGGTCCATCTTAGATGGATTTGAGTGTTAAAATCTGAGCAGTAGCGGTCTCTCTGATTAATGGGACTAAGGGGGCGGCGGGAGCCTAGAGGTTATAGAGGCCGGCTAGCAATCGGAAAGTCGCTGGTTGGATTCCTGCCTCAGGAGGGAGCTTGCATGTGCCCTTGAGCAAGGCACTTTAAGCCCCTAATTCGTCCAAGGGTGCCGATTATGGCTGACCCTGTGCCTAAAGCAAAAAAATACCAAATTCCATTCTTCTGATGTTTTGTGTTTTTCTGTTGCGACCATCGTGATGGAGAGAGAGTATATTTGTGACAGCGTGAGGGATGCCATGTAGTCCACTAGGGTGGCACTTCCTATGAACTGGGAAGGGCATCAGCCAATTAGCAAGCATGTGGCAGTGACTCAACCAACACGGCCACAAAAAAATCACAGAAGATGAAGACGATGGACTACATGACACTCCCCATATCATCAGAGTTAATGGAGGGGAGTGCGCCCTCTTGTGGTCATATCCCTATGGCTGTGACCCTTTTATTGCCTCATCATAATTATCCCCTTCTCTTTCTATCTATCTCTGTCTCTTTCTCTCTCTCTCTCTCTCTCTCTCTCTCTCTCTCTCTCTCTCTCTCTCTCTCTCTCTCTCTCTCTCTCTCTCTCTCTCTCTATCTCTATCTCTATCTCTCGCTCTCCCAGGCCTGTGATGTGTGAGGTGGATTGTGACGACCCTCAGGTATATGAGTCCATGTTTAACATCCAGGCTCAGGCCAGTGCTGCAGAGCCCCTGCCTCTGCAGACAACAGACTCGGGTACGTAGCTACTAGCTATCTTTCACCACAATCTAACCAGGGGGATACGGGTGTTCTGTCTCTGCTGGTTCTGCCTTTTCTGATAGCATCTCCAACTACATACATCTAAAGATAAGGCATAAGGCTTTATACCAAACAGAAAGATGAGGCGTGAGCGGTGTGATTTCCTGCCTGCTGTGGTTGAGTTTTTTAGGTCGCGGCAGCAGGTGACAGACTGGAGGAGGTTCTGTGTATCTTCTTATCTCTGGGCTCAGATCACAATGTAACTGTTGCACGTCTACACCTGTCCAGAAACATCCCATCCTACTGAATGGGATCATAATTCGATCACTATATATTTTTATATATATATATATATATATATATATATATATATATATATATATATATATATATATAAAAATATATATAAGTTAAGTCCCAGTGAGATGTTTTTAGAGACGTTTTGAGATTATCTCTAAGGCCTAATGTTATTACATGGTATCAGTATCTGGTATTAAATCTGGTAAGAAAAAAAGTAGGTATCTTCATATCTGGCATCTAAACTGACCGTCAATACAACCCTCTTTAGTGAGTTAATTCCCTATGGTACTGAGAGTTTGTTTGAAAAATCAATCTGCATTCAAAAGCACACCACGTGTGCAAAGTCATTTCTTAAATAACAGTTTTTTGTTGTTGTATTGTACCGTTTTGTCTTCTCCAGACCATCTCCATTTAGCCCCTGTGGTCCCGCCGCACTCTGTAGAGGAGGCGGAGCCTGAGGATGTGTACGAGTACGACTACCCCCGACCCGTGGTCCCCCCGGCCCCGGCCAGACGCACCCTCTCTGACATCACCGGTACCTCGGCCTCCTTCAGCTGTCTGTCCATGGACGGCCCCTCCACCATAGAGGCCTGTACGTACCTCAGCCTTGGGAGTGTTGTGGGCTGTCGATGGGGGGGATACATAACCATCACGTCAGTAGTATGAGTATCAAAAGCTTTATCCTTAACAGCTCTATGGTTTGTCTCTCTTCTCTCTCCTCTCAGCTATGTTCTCTTCGGGTCTCGACCCCGAGCGTCCGCCGAGGCCCCTCCCTCGGCGGGTCAACTCCGACCGGCGCCCCCGCCCCCTGACCCCCCCCGAAGCCCCTGGTGGTCCGTCCTCCTCCGGCGGGCCCTCTGGCCACTCCCCTGTCCCCGCCTCCTCCTCCTTCTCTTCATCTGCCTCTGGCCCCGCTCCGAGTCTCCACATCAACGGGGAGATTGAGCGTCTGATGAGCCAGGGATACACCTTCCAGGACATCCAGAAGGCCCTGATGATCGCCCAGAACAACCTGGAGACAGCCAAGAACATCCTGAGGGAGTTTGTCTCCATCCCCTCCACTGCCCACATCCTCACGTAGCAGCCCCCCTCCCCCTCCCTTCCCTTTCCCCCCAGTCTTGTCTTTAACAATCTTTCAATCTTAACCCACTGTGCCATAAACAGATAGCATTTATACGGCGCTTGTCACAGGTTGAGCAAGTGCTTCACATTGTAACCAGGGGGGGCGCGGGGCGCGGCATCAGCTAGAGTACCTAAAGGGACAGGAAGTATGGTTGTGTGTGGCTTCTGCTTCTATATGGCCTTTGACCCCACCCCACCCCCCATGTGACCACCTTGTGCTGGCCTCAAGTGTTATTGGTCTTATTGTGTGGCTCCAAGGCTTAAGCGTTATTTTTGAGTGTAGCATATAGGGAGCTTAGATACAGTATGCCAAGGTATAGTTAGGGTGTATGAAGTATGCTTAGGCTGCAGTGTCTCACAAGGAAGAGGTGGGGACTTGGAATTGTTGGTGCAGCGAAAGTAATTGTAGTCAGGGGTGATACTTGACTCATGACTCCACCCCTTAATGGTAGCCATCTTTGTTTCCCTTGGGTCAGGTTGGTGTATGTAGCTAGGTCAGTGAGGTGGATTCTGTGGTTAGTGCTAAAGCTAATGAATGTGAATCTTGAAGTTGCGTTGCAGTATTACAGGGCTCCATGGCACACAGTTCACTGTCGTTCTAGACGAAGTAGTAGTAATGTTTGAAAAGTAAAAGCTTACTCAAATTTGCTTTAGTTCCTGGCTTAGTGATGGTGATATTATTATATATGATATAACAGTCTGAATGATGTGTAAGTAATCTTGGAATGTACAGTGAGTGTATTCAATGTAGTGCTAACAGTGACGGACTAATGTGTAACATTTCTCATATTTTTCGTCATTTATTTTTTATAATGATTTTACTGCCACCGTTCTTCGTGGTATCACAGTTAAGCCTTACTTGTTAATTCTGTGAATAGCTTCTATATCTTTATCATGTTTTAAAGTGAGTGTCCTTTTTTGTGTCATGCTCCAGAATGAAGGGAGTATACGTGCCCTAACTGAAACTTGCTATCTGCTAATCCGTGTGCAATTGGACTGCTGCTTCTAAGGTTTTCGTATCCGTACTATTGATTTTCCAGCCAATAGCATTTTGATTAGGCAGATAATTGACAGTGATGCAAGTCATACATCCCACTCCATGATATTTTGTGAAATGAAGAACATAATTGGCGCTACCTCATAGTTGGACTTGCTTTGCTGCCTATCCTCTGGAGAAGAACACCTGTTTCAAGTTCATACAGTCCACATGGGAAGGTGGCTGTATATTTGAACTTTGAACTACATGTTTTTTTTTCCTCTGTCTCTGCCGTTGGATTAGCATTATATTTGTCCCCAGGATGTGGCTTATCATTATTGAGAATTTGTTAATTTATAAGATCTCTGCTTCCTTCTGAACTTGAAACCCCACTGAGGCGGGGGCGGGCAGGTGGGGGGTCACTGTCCTCTGGACTCAGGTACACACAACAGGAACTGAAAAAGTGCAGTGCTATGCCAAGGTTGTACTCAAACAAGAAATGTAAAAGGTAAATTTGTTGATTCCAAAGCCAAAAAGCATTTAAACATAAGTGTATGATTCATATGTTAGTTAATGCTTGTTTGGTCATTGTATAGCCCTTCCACTTACATTATTGGTCTGTTTCTCTTGGATTAAATACTGTTTTAACTTTCCTTGGATTATGATGTACATTGACACAGGAATTCCTTGATCATATACTTAAGTGCCACTTAATGTGAAAACATTTGTGAGAATTGACTTGAAAATAGGAATGACCTGAAATGTTACCATTCTCTGATGTCGGCCCCTTCTGTCACCACCAGAGGGCGCTCCCTCATACAATATTGTTCTGGTCTATTCTACAGAGCTGCAGGACTTACTCTACTGTGTACTGCAGCACAGGTGGTACGTTATTGTTCGTTTTAAGATCCAATGTGAAATTGTATGTATGGTATAACTCATTGTTCGCCTAACCTTTACATACAGAGAAAAAACTAACTAACTAAAAAAGCTTTTTTTTTTTTTTCATTGCCTTGTTTGCATGTGTAGATAAAATATTTTATTTATTGATTTTAATATACTCAGCATTCATTATGTTGCCATGTGTTCAAGCCTCAGCCATTAAAGATTTTCAAATAAACAATATTTTCTTTAATGTTTGATTGGTCTATTTTATTGAAAAGGTTGAAATAGTTGTCTTACAATAATACATCTTTTCGGGTTGGGGAAACAACTGATTTCAATCTGGTAACATTCAAATGGTGAAAATCTGCTGTTTCAACCATTGTCTAGACCAGGGGTGGCCAACCAGTCGGAGACGAGCCCAACAAAAAATACCACAAAGAAGAGCCACAACATACATGCGGGCTCACAAAAACACCCCCTCTCATTCACACACACACACACGCAATAATTCAAATTCCAATAGGCTACAAGATCAGTGGTGTCATTTCAGCTAAATGTGCTGTCGTCCCCCTCTGTGGATTTTTTTTCTCCAAATCAGTTGTGCAATAGTCGATTTTGATGAGTTGCCTCTATACAGGCGCCCCCCCCCCCCCCTCCCCTCTCTGGAGGAGCTGTACAACACACGCTGTCTCAGGAGGGCCTCCAAGATCTCCAGGGACCCGACCCACCCTGGGCACGTACACTTTGTCAAGCTGCCCTTGAACAGGAGGTACAGGACCCCGGCCGCTAAGACAAACAGACTGAAGGACTGCTTCTACCACAGGGCCGTCAAGGCCCTGAACACAGAAAAGGCCTAAGTTCTGGGCCCAGGACAGTCCGGACGGATTGTATGGCAGCTAGTGCTGAGGCACAAACATGTACATTTTCAAGCCTGCAAACTGTGACACTTTAAAATAATGTGAAAAAATACTCTTGTGCAATATGACAACCCTAGTTGACTATCTGTGCAGTATAGTACAGTGGATTGTGTAAATAGCCTTTATTGATGTAAACCAGCTCCTTACCTTCTTGTGATTTTATGCTTTTTCTAAACTGTTTTTTTTTTGTTCCCCTTTCCTAACACCAGGGGAGCCACCCCTCCTAAATTTCGTTGTTTGGTACCTGTACTGTAGCAATGACAAATAAAGTCCATTCCATTCCATACAATTGACTTAGCCGATATGACATTATGGTAATGAATAAAGGAGACAACTTAGGAGAACTAGGAGACAACTCTAAAGTAACTGCACTGCTAAAAACACTAGTATTGTAAGACCTCACCTGTGTCCCTGTACTTGTCTCTGCTGCCCTTTGACCAAAAGAGGTCTTTAGCTATGTCCATTTGTCTTTTTCCCCTTGGCATATTTGTGTTACCAGCTCACCTAGTAAAAATGAGACAATTGACAATATCAAAAACATGCTTGCACACATATATCTTACTCACTCACAAGTTAGTGTTACTGGCCCCAATTTGGTACAATTACTACTGAAATTATTGACAATAGAGACATGGTTGACAAATTAGGTAAATTAGCTGTTGTTCCCTTTAACGTTCGCTAACTAGCTTGTTAGAGTTAGCTTCACAATTGCGGGTGACGTTAGGTCGGGCTTTTCACTAAAATAACATATTAGAACATGTTTGTATTGACACAACATGACATGGACTTTTTCATTAATATGTTACATTTGAACCAAGAGTATTATGGCGTTTATACAGTTTGTTTAACCCACCTGAGACGCCTATGAGCAAGACAGCCTATGAGCCACATCAACACTTTTAATGAATGGATTAAAGAGCCCCACAGACAGGCAAAGAACCGTATGTGGCTCGCGAGCCACGGGTTAGACCATTGTGTTGACCCCCTCCCTGCCCTCTTGCCAAGCATGTTCTCTATGGATGTGGATCTACTGTAGCCTACTACTCCAGGATACTGTGAGTAATAGTGTCTAGAAGGGAGGGTTCTCCCCTTTCTCCCCCAGCAGCCACATTCTGGGGCTCTGATTTAGACCATATTGAGGCATTCAGTCCGTCAGAATAATAATACATGTTTGGCACTTGTGAAGCTGTTTGAGGAATGACTTTTCAGTACAATCCAAGACACAGAAATACATTTTCAACAATGGATACCTGTCTCTGATGATCTTATCTTGGAATATGTTGTAGGCCTACTATAGACAGAAAAATAGACATTTCGAATGTACATTTTTTTTTATTTGGCAGTATTTTCTTGCAAAAAAAAAAAAAAAAGAATTATATAAAAAAGGGCAAGCATCAAAACACAAGTACTGACTTATTTTACACACATTTGCAAAAATTGGAACATTACAGAACAATAGTGAACCGAGCAGGTCCAAACATTCCTGTCCACCGGTAAATGTTCCAGATAGTAATAAACAAAAACATACAGTAACATATCACTCAAGATATAGGACAAGCGGAGGGAAGCAGGTTTTAACTTTAAAGAAAGGTATCTGTTGTCTGAACCTACTGCACAGCATGCTCACTGCTTTCACTGTTAGCGCCATGGTGTAGTGTACTGAGGAGGAACAGCCTCCCCTGCCTGTTCACTATGTACAGTACGAGCCGAGGTCATGAGGTTCACTCATTCAGACTGGTGGACAATCTTGTCCTACCTGTATTGGGACCTGTCTTTGGGTGAAATGAATGAAAGTTAATAACTAGCTCCTTCCTCCAGACCTTCTCCTCCCTCCTTCCATAAGCATTAGACAACTACACTATATAACACATCTCACTAAACCAGACTGAACAAAAAGGCACACAGTTGTTGTGTTATTTCTTTTTTTTGTATCCAGATGCAGAAGTCCACTCTCAGAGGTCTTGTGAACTGATATGAGCAGTCTTAGCTGGAAAGGGCTTAAGAAAAACTTACTAAAAAGATGTCAGTTCAACTACGTACTAACCAAAATATCATCTTGTTTGAAGGCAATATTTGGGTAACACAATATTTATACAACTTCAACAATGTCATATTTATAATACCTTTAGTAACACACCACCACTTCTTCTTAAATGATGCAAGTCATAGGGCAGTGGAGCTAGTGGTAGCTTCTTAAAAGAATGCATCCCACACAACATTACACAGTAAGCATCCAAAATAGTTCACACACAAAACAACCTTGGCCCTAAATCCAAACACAACGAAGAAATATGCAGAGCAAAACAGAAAAAAAGGAAAAGCTTCAGTGTATCTTACATTTTCGAAAAAGAGAAAAAATTTACACAGGCACTGCAGATTATAAAAGAGTTGGCCATTTGGAAAAAAAAGACAATCGAAGGCCACAGCTACAAACCGTTTTTATGCTACGATTATTTACAAACAGTACAAGAGCTCGACAGTAGTTCACAAAAGAATGACACATCCCAAGTGAGTTTTGGTTGACTAAATTTGGAGGCCTGTTGCCATGGCGTCTCCCCAGTCCATAGTGGCTTTATTCCTCAGTTTCTTTTTCCTCATCTGCACAGATCCTACTGTAGGTCAGACGACACACTAACCATGGCAGACAGATGCCATAGCCTTCTATGCAAGGTGGGATATGACTGGTCACCAAATACCGTTGCACAGTGCACAGCCTCAAAAAAAGAAAAAATAAGATGTCAAATTTGCACAGTATGTGTCTCTCAAGGCCACAATAACACCAATTGTAAGAAAGGGGTCAGGTATAATCTGTCAGATATCAAGACTCAATATCATGGTGATAACATGAATGATCTATGACTCGACAAGGACACAGTGTTACACTTATGCACAACAGGGTTATGAAGAACGTGGATACAACCTGACATTTCTGTTGTAGTAGGTTTTCAACACCAGTATATACATATACGGCATATTTACCGTAAGTTCTTAAAATGTTTTTGGGCGTACAGAGAGGTAAAGATGAGAGGGAGGAGGGGAGACGCCTGTTATTCACCGGTGTGTGACTGCAGGTACAATATCCCATATCAGATTGACTGCAGGTACAATATCCCATATCAGATTGACTGCAGGTACAATATCCCATATCAGATTGACTGCAGGTACAATATCCCATATCAGATTGACTACAGGTACAATATCTTATATCAGATTGACTGCAGGTACAATATCCCATATCAGATTGAGGATTTTGAAACATCTTGCCCCCATGGCTGAATTTCAGTGCGGGGATTTCCTCAGAATCTACTGATAGTACACAAGAGGACAACTGAAGAGGGTGAAGTTGTTTCTAGAAAGAACCCCCATTGTGGTGACATAACCTTGAGAGAACGTTGTACTGACGTCAAGCAGGGATGGAAAACAAATTACCCTATCAATCATGACTTCTGAAAATGAAAAGGTCTGTGCCAAAATATCTTAAATAACTAAATATATATAATATATACACTTTATAAAGTTTAGAATGCACAGGTCATGAACGTCATCATCGTACACTCGAAAAAAGGCTTTGGGAGGGAAAACAGTACAAAACAACAAATAGAAACTAACAGAACTATCCAAGCATCCTCCCAACTTCTTATCAAACACCATGAAATCAGTTGTGTACACTTGTTCCTGTGTAGATTTGGCCAGATATGGTACAGAGTACTGCTGAACACAAAAAAAATATGGAGAAAGCGGTTATTGAGTCGTGATTGGGGAAGTGATTGCGAAGCCAGCTCTCCAAGGGCTTCCAGTAGTCTGAACCTTTGTGGGGGAGGGGGGGTTCTGAGCAGATGTTGTTTGACAGAGAGAGCTTCAGCTGACCCTTCTCAGACTGCAGCCCTCTGCATGTGTCACTTGTGCAGGTCCATGTACTTTACTCCAGGGAAAAGAGGAGGATGAGGGGGAGAAGGAGAAGAAAACACCAACAATGTCAATACAGAGTACATCGCAAAATTATGGATGTATCTAGTCTGCTTTGCATTATGTGACAGGGTCTGGTGAAAAAGTCCCCAAGTAGGGCAAGGTCATTATTATTATTTTACTTTTTTTTTTACAGATTATGAAAGTGCATATTGTAAGCTTTCAAACGATGTGTCATAAATAGTTGAAGAAGATATGCTTCTTTGAATGTTGGTTTGCTATCATCGCGTTGGTAGCTAGCTAGCAGCTAAGAAAGAACATTGCTATGAACATCTAACTGCATGTTTAGCACATCACACCATGCTGATAGAACATCAACATGCTAAAAACACAACAGTCCTAAAACTTAAGTTTGTTTACAAGCCATGTATCACTGGCCCAGTAGCCTGAAGCAGGACGGGACACAATACAGTGAATTCACAAATTATAACTGATATATAGTGATCCTAAAACTGTTGTTGGTTATATTGAGTGGCCTCTTCAACACTTAAACTTTTTTGCACATATGTAATATACAAGGTGCAACCTAGAACCATAAAGGGTTCTTCATCTGTTCCTGTGGAAGAACTCTGTGACAAACCCTTTTTGGTCCCATGTAGAACCCTTTTCCACAGAGTGGAACCTCAAAGGGTTCTCCCACAGGAACAGCCCAAGAACCCTTTTGGAACCCTTTTTTTTTTTTTTTACTTTCAAAGTGCCCTAGTTTAAGAGTCATTGACATGTGCTGTCTTGTGACTCTGTAACCATAGTTACCTGCTCACTGGGGCTCTTCTTGTCACCGTTGACGCCCTTTAGGAGGACGGCGTCCTCTGTCTTGTTGTCGGCCTTCATCTCGACCACGATGTCGTCTTTGGTGGTCTTCTCCTTAGTGCTGTGGACAGAAGGCAACACATTCAGTCAGCCTTGTCTAACCAGGACCGCCAGGATGTACAGTCAATCTCTACGCTCTACGAGCTCTCTAAGAGCTCTATTTTCAGCCGGCGCAAAACAGACGCGAGTTCAAACGCAGGCATATTGGCAATTTGTGGCACGGTCTAGTGTTTTGGTCTGCATGTCGGCAATCAATCAAAATATTCTGACTTTTATTTAACACGGAAATACAACGTTGTTGAAAATCACAACACTAGTCAAGCCACACCCCTAGCACCGTAAGTGCCACTGCAAATGCCACCGTGAAAGTTTGCACTAAAACGTTAGAGCCCTAAACCCTGAATCACACTACAGAGCCAAACCAACCACCGTACGGGGCTGTACATGAACCCACCACAGTCACCATAGTTATTGAAACAGTGCTGGAAAGGACAATGTGAAAGAAAACATCATGGTTGCGGTTGACAATGAAACAGAAATCTGAGCAAAAAGGTCAAAATAAAGGGTAAGAGAGAGAAGGAGAATATTACATTACATGAATTAAATCAAAACACAAAGTTGAGTTCTGTTTTTGGTGTTTTATCTCATATTGATAAAAGAATTGGTGCAAATTGCACCTGGTGTAAAATGTTTCGTGAATCGGCCCCTATGACCTAAAGGACTACTGTAGGGTCTGCTTCATCATAAACTTGACACAGAAGCTGGCCCTTGACCCAACAGTGAAAGGGTAGACAGTAACTAGATGTAATACTCACATCTCCTGTTTCCCTGAGCGCCCACAGGGGATCTTGCCCTTCTTATGGAGGAAGTAGATGACACTGCCCAGGATAGCCAGCAGCAGGATACAGAAGATGATGACCACGATGATCACTCCACTGCCCTCAGCTACACACACACACACACACACACACACACACACACACACACACACACACACACACACACACACACACACACACCAGAGAGAGAGAGGGCAACCTCAGGTTAATGTTATTCTCTCCAGGAGTGATGCACCGACCTGATCCAATGAATTAAGATTGAGAATCATCCTCTGGTAAAACCAGGATTACATTTTGTCTAGAGGTTTGAACATCAGCAAAAACCACCAGATAACATTATAAAATAGCGGGGAAATATAGAGTTAAGTCATTTGAGGGGACACCAGTTGAAAGAACAGTTGTCATTGTATAGTATGGAGCTGTTTGTCACTAGTCACTAGTTAATCATAGGGTAACTAGATGGGAACACACAAAACATAAATTTCCTGTTGACCTATGACTCCTCTCTAATGATCCTCTAAGAATGACACTATAGATGTGGTCTATTTGTTTAGTGTTGTTCATCAAACCTAACGAGTTGTTATTATCTATGTTCCCTACATGCTAGCATGGTGGTGGCTTCTAATGTAAGACGTGGTTTCTAATGTAAGATGTGGTTTCTAATGTGTGTCCACCACTTCCCAGTCTTAGGCCATGCTGTCTAAGTGACTGGTACCAACCCTGATCTCAGGCCATGCTGTCTAAGGCCTGGACTACACGTATATGGATATTTTTTTAAACGCTATTTTTTTTGTACAATTGGGCCTCTCAACCATACGAACACGGCGTTTTCACTCACATAAACTGAGATTTCACTAAACAGATAAAAAAGTGAAGAAATAAAAAAAGATCAGATTGAGTGGATCAGTGTGGTTATGTTAAACGGAGCTGGTGTTGATGCAATGACGTCAAGAACAGGGTTGCCAGATGGGGATTGACAATTTACAGCCTAACCAGTCTATAACCTCTAAATCAAGTAGCCCATTCGGCGGTAACCCCCTCCATCTGGCAACCCTGGTCAAGAGTCAAGTGTCGAGCTGTTCACACATGCGCATTGAAGCAAAATGGTTGTCAACAGCAACGATGGCTCAACTTCATTGTCGGTCCACACAAAATAATCAGTTTTTGCTTTCTTTTCTTTTCTTTCTCTGTTTTGTACTTTTCTTTTCTGTCTGTTTCAAAGAGTTGGTCTGTTTACGTTTTGAGTCACTGCCGCCGTTTGATTACGATTGACTGCGCATGCCCATAACATCTTCTACGGTATTTGACAGATCGTGTTCAGTTTTGGCTCTTCGTATGGACAGAGATATTTTTGTGGTGTGGACAGAGTTTTTTTTTTAAACGAGAATGAAAATATCCGCTTAAAAAAATATCCATATACGTGTAGTCCAGGCCTAAGTGAGTGGGAGGGTACCAACCCTGGTCTTCCCCTGTGACTGTCATTAACACTCCAGCTCAATCCCCCGAAGAGGAAATTAGAGACTTCTATTGCCCACCACTATAAACTCCTATATATAACCATGCAGTAAGCCCTCGTTAAAAGGCAAACAATAGTCTGCGTATGTGTTTTACGAGACATTATGATGCAGGAGCTCAATAAAACAGCGAGACAGTGAGTTTAAGTGTCTAACTTAATAATATGTCTAAACAAGCCTGTGTTTTGGCACTCGACCACTTCAAAACATTTCTCTAAATGTTAGACTCTAACTCCAATTATATATTTATCTGGAAAAATGCATTTGGTGTGGTGATGTCTATATTTGTTCCTAAAGTGGTCTTGCTTGTTTCTTGTTTCTTGATTTCCTTTCCTCTTCACAGAGAATTCTTTATGTACCCTCAGGCAAGAGAGAGTACCCAAACTTCTTGCCCTATCCAGCTAACCATGCTGCCCGTATGACAATCATGAATCATTTAGTCAGCACGTCAGCTAATCCTTCATTTTTCTGAGAGTTTATAAACAGTGACTCAGTGGTGAAGTCGTAGCTTAAGTTGTGATGCTCCCGGCAAAGCTGATGGTTGTGGGTTCAACCCCCTGCTTGGCTAATAATGTCTTGTCATCTGTGTCCTTTATCGTCCTCTATCGTCCTCCCTCCTGTCTCAATACACGTGGAACAAACTAACTCAGGAGTGGGACTGCCCCCACTCCTTTAAAAAAGAAAAGAGTGATTCTGAGAAAGTTGAGAAGGAAGGCAAAATCAAGCTGTGCTGCTCATCTGTCTGTCATAGCAAGAACAGAAAAGCGTCCAATGAGAATGTCTTACCAGGAGAGTAGGGTGCGGTGGCAGTGACCATGGGTACTGTGGACAAGCAGATGAACAGGCAGGTCTCATATAAGCCGATATATTCTGTATATATTCATGCAGAGTGTATGGCGGATAGGGGGAGGGGCTTACTGGCTTTGATGCTGAAGGCCTTCGTCTCGGTGCCCATGTCATTGGTGGCGTTGCAGATCGCCGTGATGTCAGAGGTGACTTTGACCGACACGACACTGTGAGTGCTGTGCTCGGTGGCTTTCTTCACAACCTCATGCCAGCTCTGTGAACACACACACACACACACACACACACACACACACACACACACACACACAACATCATGCTAACAATCACACACTGTAACAACAGACCCCAAGATAAACAATCTAGCACTTTCCTTTTCCGCTGAATGGCATCACACAAGTACAACAGTTGGTAAGCCAATTCAATGCAACAAAAAAGTAAATGACCGAATGGGACAGAATGTTACGTTTTTAAAGGTGAAGCATGTAGCTTAGCGCTTTGCTGCCCTCTCTGGCCACAGTGAAAATGTGAGAATGTACTGCTAAGTCAAGCTGCTCAGTAAACCAGGTACGTCAAGGCCAGTGCTCAACCACGACACCAGATTTAATAAACGTTTTTAGACCATGGAATGTCTTCATCATGTGATCTCATTCCTTGATCGCTACGTGTTTTAACACCATTTTAACGCTCAAATCGACATACTGGACCTTGAAATAGGTGCCCCGTGGGCCGAGCCCAGGTTTAACTGTCCCTCCTGAGACATCTACTACCCCCTGTACTGTCCCTCCTGAGACATCTACTACCCCCTGTACTGTCCCTCCTGAGACATCTACTAACCCCTGTACTGTCCCTCCTGAGACATCTACTACCCCCTGTACTGTCCCTCCTGAGACATCAACTACCCCTTGTACTGCTTCCCCAGTGTCATATCCCCGTGCTTCTTCTAGCTCGATGACTGCCAATGGCCCCTGGCCTGAACACAGATGACTGTTTCCTGCTATGACTAGTGGGTGGATGATTCACTTAGTAAAAATGTATTTGTTGTAAGTCGCTTTGGATAAAGGCGTCTGCTAAATACCAAAAATGTGAATGTAAATGTTTACCTCGCTGCCTGCAATCTTCCAGGATATGGTGGGCAGGGGGTGGCCGTGGGCCTCACAGCTCAGGTTCACCAGCTTTCCAGAACCTTCCTCCATCGCCACGTCCCTGTCAGCATCATCCATCTGAGGGGCACCTGTAGGACCGCATCCAAACATCAAGTCTCTGACATAAAACACTCACCAATGACCGCTCTACATTTACATTTACATTTTACATTTTTGGCATTTAGCAGACGCCTTATTCCAAAGCGACTTACAATCAATACATTTGAATACTAAGCATGTGAATCAGCAATCCACCATTCGTTGCAGGAAGAGTAATCTAGCTCGGGCCCGGGGCCATTGATAGAAGGAAAAACCTTCTCCCTATCACCTTCTTCTAAAAAAAAATATATTTAATTTTTTACTGGAGAAACTGAGAAACAGTACAAGGGGGGCAATAGAAGTTTTTAGGGACACAGTAGAGGGGAAAGCGGGTGTCTTTAGGAGACGTAGTGGTGAGGGTCAGAAGATGTCTCAGGAGGAGCAGTTAAGATGTAACCTGAAGAGATGGGTCTTCAGTCTACGACGGAAGATGGGTAGCTCTACAATGACCGCTCTACAATGACCGCTCTACAGTGTCTTTGTATCTTTGGATGGATGTAACGCATAATGCATCATTTTGGATTGACTGAATAGACATGATTTTACAGTACATGACACAACTTTGCCACATTTACAGCAGATATATAGATTTCCATTCCATTCCATTCTTCTTTATTTTTCACAAAACCATGCCTAGAGCACAGTCCCTGTCAGCGCAATCGAATCACGACTAACTCATCGACAGTGACTCGCTGAAAATAGAATCATAAGACGGCAGCTCACATGAAACACTGAAACTCACTGTTTACCACAAACCTCTAAGGCCTGATCTGACTAACTCTCAGTGCCAGTCACACACTCACCCTGGACCACGATGTGGACGGATCCGTTGGTATGCAGGCCGGGCAGGACGGGCACGGTCACCTCACACACGTACTCTCCCGCCATGTCGTAGCTGGCGTCCTGGAGGGTCAGCATGTGGCCTACGGCGACCTGCTGCCCATTCTGCACCCCCGCAAAGAGAGACGTCAACAAACATGGTCAGGAATGTAACTCAGCCTTTGACATAAACAAGTTATGTGCTCTTGTGTTCTTTTTTCCTGGTTAGATAAAACTGACGATGTCTTGATAAAGGTCATAGATGGAAACGTTGACACAATAAATAAGCAGAGGTCATTCGTGTGTGGGAGTATTTACTGACAGGACCCTTCTCCATGCCAGTGCCATATCATTTATCATAATCTGAATTGTTTTAACTCCTATTAGTAGCTGTTATTTACATTTTAAGAGTTAAGTGTTATGTAGGCCATATGTGACTGTGTGTCTGGTTAAAAAGTCCTCATGGTCATTTAATGTTTTTTTCCAGATTATGAAAGTATTGTAAGCTTTCAAATGATGTCATACATTGAGATCTGAAAATAGTTGACGAAGATATGCTTATTTGAATGTTGGTCCACCTCAAACGAAATAGCGGAGAAACGCGCTCTGAATCAAAACGCAGGCAAAACAGCTGCTAATAGCCAGTGCTAAAAAGGAACAGTAGCCTATGGCAGACGAGACAGTGAATCCAATTCACAAATCATAAGTATTTAGTGATGCTAAAACAGTTGTTTGTTATATCGAGTGGGCTCTTCAACACTTCAACTTTCGTAACATGAAAAAAAAATCAGTTTTCTTTTCTCATAAAAATATTGCGCAACTCGAGGATTGCCGACATGCAGCCCTTTTCACCAGACCGTGCCACATATGACGGGTTTGACTGAATGTGGGAGGGGCCATACCTTGAACCAGACAGTGTGGGTTTCCAGAGAGGACAGAGCGTTGCAGGTGGCAGTCAGACTCTCTCCTTTCAACATGATCTCAGAGTCTTTGGGCACCAGAACTGCTGGATCAAGATCTGGAGACACACATACACAAACACACAATGTGAAAACATGGCTTAAGATAAGGCTTCACCTTAGCCTTGTTATGGTGAGACACAGCTTATGTGTGTGTGTGTGTGTGTGTGTGTGTGTGTGTGTGTGTGTGTGTGTGTGCGTGCGTGCGTGCGTATCGAGTAGAGTACAGAGTAGTACTTTATTAATCCCCAACGGTAAAAAAGAATTCAACCACAGATATTAGATAAAATGATCACATAAAACAACATACTGTAAAAACACAGTGTGTGTGCGTAGGTGTGTGCGCGCGCGTGCGCGTGAGAGAGACTCACAGTGGACAGTGAGCAGCGCGTCTCCCACCACCTCATCGTAGGAGTCCAGGTCCAGAGAGCGGCACTGGTAGACCCCGCTGTCCCGGCGCGTCACCTCCCTCAGCACCAACAGGTCCTCGCTGGAGTCCAGCGGCACATCCTGCTCCTGAGGGGAACACGACGGATGACATCAGCCTCGACACTCTTCAACCCTACAGTGGGTCCTGACTCCCACCCCAACACTTGTTAACACCCATGTCAGATGAAAATAGCTACTGTGTTAGAAACACTGACCTATAGCACCCAAGTCAGATGAACATAGCTTCTGTGTTAGAAACACACGGGAATGACAACTATTTCACCCTGACGGATCCATCCGATTTCCAGTCTCAGACCTTCTCAGGGTCCAAAGATCTCTCCCCAAGCTACAGGGTCAGACATGAGGCAGCCCCTTTCAAAAAAAGGACGACCCACATTTCTCCCAAACATCTACTCCCAAGCCCTGAGTCTGCATATCAAAAACATTCTCCAGATGTCTCCCCCATGTCGCCTTTTCTCCCCCCCCTAGGTTTACGGCCCGGCCTTGTCAATGGTCAGACATAGAAAAGGGGGCCATTCTTACTTGTTCTCGGTTTAAAGTGAAGGGTGGCGGGGGGTTGCCATCGCCTTGGCAACGCAGCTCCACAGTGTCCCCCTCTTTGACCAGGCCCTGGGGGGACTCTCTCCACAGCTCCACCACGGTTGTCGGATCTGGCGTGACAAAAAAAAAGAGAGAAAAAAACACAAGACAGGGCGGGGGTCGTTAATCAACAGGGCCCATTCACGTCTGGCAAAGTCACCAGGCTACGCTAAGCCAATCATTTACTCAACATAGATTTGTTTTGTTTGGTCGTCACTGCCGCAATATGCTAAGTTGGGTTCAACCAACAGTAGATACATTGAGAAAACATGGTTGAATAACAACAGCCCTGACACTGGAGGGTTGGGCTGGTGGGTTTCGATTGAATTAACTACTCTGACAACACGGACGGAAGCTATTGGCTTGTTTGTGATTTTTGACAGGCCTTGTTGGGATGTGGGGAGGTGGGTGGGGTCGGCGTTGGTATAACTTACAACTGATCGATTGCAGGGACAGTTAAGGGACATAGCATTAACTCAGTTTAGCGTGCCTCATGGAAAAAACACATTCTGTCCTGCTCACTGAAGCTAACACACACACACATCGCTAGCATGGCTGAGTTTGCTAACGTCTCTGCTCTGGATAGCCTTTAGATTAGATTAAATTAGATTAAACTTTATTGTCATTGCAGTATACAAGTACCACAACAAAATGCAGTTTAGCATCTAACCAGAAGTGCAAATAGTGATATAAAACATGATAGTGAGAGTGAGAGTTACAGTATGGCAAGTACGGTAGTTAGAGGTACTGTATATACAGGAGAGCTAAGGAGACAAGCAGTAAGCTATGTACAGTATGGTATGTACAGATGTATAAAAAGAGGCTATATCAAAAAGAGGTATCTGCAATGTGCAAAAATATGGTATGTGCAAAGGTAGTATTTGTAGACAGCAGTAAGGGGAAGGGTAATTGAGGGATTACATTGACCAGGGGTGTGTGTTGTGTGTGTTTAGGTGCGGGTCCTTACAGTGCACAGTGACGTTGACCCCCTTGGACTCGGCCGTCCTGGCCGCCCCGGGGACGTAGTAGCTGACCTCACAGGAGAAGGAGGCGTCCTTATCCTCCTTAGCCAACCGGACCTGGAGCTCACTCTGCACCGTGTAGAAGCCGCTGGACTCCCGGGTGACCAGGGTCACCACGTTGACCTCTGGGGAGGGGGGGGGAACACACACTTAAGTCACATGACCCAGCGAGATACGTACCTCCTCATTTATCCTGTTCCAGGCAAATCTTATGAGAGTACTGTAGGTACTGTAGGTATTCCCACTGTGAGAGTTGTAAGGAAGATTAAAGGCTGATTGCCTCCATGCCGCGCCGCATTGATGCAGTAATTCATGCAAAAGGAGCCCTGACCTAGTATTTAGTGCATAAATTAACATTCAACATTTCTGTAATATAAATTATAAATAAAATATAAAATAAAATAAATTACCCTTTTTGATTGGTCTTGCTTATGTAATATTCTAATATTTTGAAATACTGGATTTTAGATTTTCATGAGCTTTAAACCGTAAACATCAACATTAAAACAAAAAAGGCTTGAAATATTTCACTTTATGTGTAATGAATCTAGAATATATGAAAGTTTCACTTTTTGAATTAAATTACGGAAAATATTGGACTTTTCCTCCATATTCAAATTTCTTGAGATGCACCTACTGTATATATAGTGTTACCCTACAGCATTGACTTGTGAACCTTTTCCCTTGTACGATTTCTTACCAACTTAAGTAATGGATGCAGGAGGATGTCCCTCAGGAGACCACATATAGTGTGTCATTGTATTTATGACCTGTCCTTAATAATGCTACTAACACATATTGGTATGTAGATGGCCCTGAGATGCAAAGCTGAGAAAGCACATAAAAGTCCTCCCTACGTTTCAACTGTTCACAAGAGATAAGAATGTATGGTTTCCTCAAAAGGAACCATTGTTTGTTCAGAAATCACCCCATTTGGTCAAGGCTGAGATCATAGATACTAACTTGTGAAAACCCTGCCCTGGAGAGGGGAGGTTGGAAAGGTATACAGAGTGTATTCTAACTGTACTCTGTGTATTCTAACTGTACTCTGGGCTCTCTGTCTTATGTAGAGGCGGACCACCATGCTTGCAACCATTTAGTCATAAAAACTAAAAACTATATATTGCGTACGTGCATCTTTTCTGAGTCTCACCAAGGACCAAGTGGTTTGAACTTAGATTTCTCTGGCCTCTCTTCTTGAGCACTACAGGATGTTAGCTAACTAACCTCAGGAGTGGGGTGTGGGGAGAAGAAGCTCATTTGGCTTTAAAGCGACAGACACAAAAACAGCCCGTCGAGAAAAGGACTGGAACAGAGGGGTATAGAGGCATGCTAGAATGCCTTTAGATTACAATCTGAGTGGTATTTTCAGCAAAGAACTTCAATGACATGTTTTGGGGTCCCCAGAGACCTACATTAACTTGTTGGAAAAAGAGCATAATTTAACTCCTTTAAAGTTTTGTATTTTCATAATCCTATTCCTCAGGTAATACTCACGGCCCTGTGCGGGGAGCAGCGGGGTGCCGTTGCGGTACCAGGTGATATTGGGTCTGGGGAAGCCGTTCCTGGCCTCACACGTTGCAATCTGAATGCAGAGAGAGAAAACAGCACGGCTCACACCTGGAGGGGGCTCAACATCATCTCTTAAAGGGGCAATCTGAGATGTGAGTGGTTCCATTTCTCCAGCCCCATCCCTCAGGTGTTTTACCCCATCAAGTGCCAGGGTTACCGTTTTTTCATTTTTTTTTCTTCAGATTGGCCCTTTTAAGTACAGGTTATTTGAGGGTTATTTATTCAACCAATGAGCAAGATAGACTATGTGAGGTACAATTAAGTGGGTGTGGCCTACCTTTGATGGTACCTCATTGGTCACAGAGATGCCAGCATGAACAACCTCAATCATTGGGGCCTCTGGAGGATCTGGAATCAAAGATTCATTCATTCATGTTTAGTCCCACTTCCTAAATAACACTGAGAAAAGAGCCACCGAAGGAAAGTACACAACTGTCCAAAATCTGTGGAGGAAAGACCCCTTCACTAATTAGGCATTTAGTGATACAAACACAATGAGGTCCTCATTCATGAGAATAGTGAGTTTATACAATGTCGTGAAAAAATAACGTCAAATAGTCTAGGGTTAGTCCATTTGTTTGTTTTGTATCACTGAACTAATATGAATAAAGAAAATATCTGCACACCTGGCATTGTAGTAACAGAGTCTCTTTTACTGAACACCCTGAGGTGTCTCTTACTGAACACCCTGAGGTGTCTCTCTTACCGAACACCCTGAGGTGCGTCTTGCCCTCTCCGTTCCCTGCGGCCATGCCGTTGACCTGACAGAAGAACTCCCTCTCGTCGGCCAGCTGGACGTCCTGGATGGTCAGCAGGGCGCCCTCCCCGTCCCCGTCCACCGTGATGCGGCCGCTGAAGTCCGTCCCGTTGTCCACCATCTGCTGGGTGTTGTCGCTGTAGTAGATCCGCTCCCGGCTGCTGCCTCCCGGGATCCTCTGCCAGGGGAGAAGGGGAGGAGGCACGTTAGATCACAGAGACATTGAAGATGAAGCGGGACCTTGCAGCATACTAAAGAGAGTGTTCGGGAAATTATGAAGTTGTTTGTGTGTGTGTGTGTGAGAGAGAGAGAGAGAGAGAGAGAGAGGGAGGGAGAGAGAGATAGAGGGAGGAAGGGAGAAAGGGAGGAAGGGAGAAAGAGAGAGGGAGGGAGAGAGAGAGAGAGAGGGAGGGAGGGAGAAAGGGAGAGGGAGAGAGAGAGAGAGGGAGGGAGGGAGGGTGAGAGGGAGGAAGGGAGAAAGAGAGAGGGAGGGAGAGAGAGAGAGAGGGAGGGAGGGAGAGAGAGAGAGAGAGTAAATAAGTAACGTTTATTTATATAGCACAATTTTACAACGACAAACAGCCGCCCAAAGTGTCCGTTAAGTGCTTTAAAAACAGTCAAAAGGAATTTAAAATCAATACGGAAGCGGACGGGGAGCCAGTGGAGTGAGGCCAGGATTGGGGTAATAATATGGTCACGCTTCTTGGTACCGGTGAGTAGTCGAGCTGCAGCATTTTGAACTAGCTGCAGCCGACGGAGCAGGGACTGGTCGATGCCAATATACAATGAATTGCAGTAATCCAGCCGGGTTGTAATGAAGGCATGGATCACCTTCTCTAGATCCTTCTGCGGAAGATAGGTCCTTGTTTTAGTGAGGTGGAAAACCTGCTTGGTAAATTTGAAGTCACTGTCAAAAATCACTCCAAGATTTCTGACTGAGGAGCAGATGTTTGAGCCAAGGGGATCTAGGGCATTGACAGAAGGGCCTAGAGAAGTGTTGGCAAATAGAATTATCTCTGTCTTGCTCTCGTTTAGATAGAGGAAGATTGCACTCAACCATGCTTTGATGTCAGTCAGGCAATTGAGCAATGGCTGAAGTGCAACCTTTCCTCTAGATTTTAGTGGCAGATAGACCTGGACGTCGTCAGCATAACAGTGGAAGGACATGCCATGGTTTGCCAGGATAGGGCCTAGGGGCAGCATGTAAAGCAAAATAGAAGGGGGCCCAGTATCGACTAGGGATGGGACGATTATCGTTTTTATCGTTAATCACGATAAAAACACCCGCGATAACTTAATCGTGGAGAATTTTTATTATTTGAATAATCGTCATAATCGTATGTTATGAATAAACTGTGTTTAACAAATGTCTGGCGCTATTTTTCAGCCTAGTCTACATTACTTTTGCAGTCAAGTTAGCGACTGTTACTGTAATATAATTGCAATTCCTCACATGAGCCGCGCGTGAATATCCTCACAGAACTTGTCTCGCGCTATTGTTCAGCCTGCATGGGTAACGTTACTGTCAAGTCAGCCGTGTCACAGTTAGTCACTAGGTAACGTATGCTAGCCTATTCACCATGGCTGGTGAAAAACTTTAGACGGGATACTGTCATTGGCCTTCCTTGTTATTACCAGGCAGTGACAGTCTATGGCTGCAAAAGGCACGGTCGCCCCTAAGCTTTAGCAAATATATTGTGGTTTACTTAATACTGTTCAGCACTTGAGGTTACATTCAATGCATGACTTGTACTATAGGCTAAATACAATGATTAAAGCGGCAAGTAGCAAGTGTGCGCATCAAAGGCATTAGGCACGTAACATCCATGCTGTATAAACACATGACAACCGTCCGTTATTTCCCGAACTTTGCCCGAACCCCCCGCGAGGACCCGGGGAACAACGGTACACTCCCCGCGGCCGCGGGAGTGAGTGTTGAGGGAGAGAGGAGACGGCAACCCTCGCTCGCCATAGACTGTATCCCTACTCGGCTCTCCTGAGCTCGGTTGTAACGTGAACCGTGGAATACAGGATATGTTAGATGCTTTACAGTAATTCCCCAAATGACCAGAAAAGGACGTTAGATTTGTCGCTGGTCGCTTTTGACTAATTAAGTCGCCAAGGGGCTCTGGAAGTTGGCAACACTGGGAGTGCGTTCTTTAAACTTCCTTGGGTACGTTAATGAAAGGTGCTGATTGGCCGAAAAGGAATTGCTCTTTCTTAAGGACCCGGATTATGGCCAGAGATATGTGCCACTAGAATCTGAATTTGAATTACTGACTTAAAATGTCCTAAAAATACAACAAAATCTAAGTTAAAGTGATAACAGTGTGTTTTATTGGCATTAAAAAAATAAAAAATAATAAAACCTTTTTTTTATTTTTTTATTCTCGCGATAATATCGTGGATCGCGATTATTTTGCCCACGGTAATCGTGACATGACATTTTCTAATCGTCCCACCCCTAGTATCGACCCTTGAGGAACCCCACAGATGAGAGGGGCCTTAGAGGAGAAAAACTCTCCTAGCTGGATGGAGAAACTACGGCCGGACAGGTAGGACTTGAACCAGCTTAAGGCGACACCAGTGATGCCCACATGCTGTTCTAGACGTGACAGTAGGATCGAATGATCCACTGTATCGAAGGCGGCTGAGAGATCTAGGAGGACCAAAATGGCGGGACAAAGAGCAGATCATTTAGGACTCGCAGGCGGGCCGTTTCAGTGCTAAGGCGCGGTTTAAAGCCAGAGCGAACTTTCTTGTGGATGTTATGCATAACTAAAAATGCTTGCAACTGAAGGTAAACTGCTCGCTCCAGGACTTTGGACAAGAACGATAATTGGGAGATGGGCCTGAAGTTGGAGAGAATAAGGGGGTTGAGATTTTTCTTTTTAATCAGGGGTTGTACCACAGCGTATTTGAAGGCAGCTGGGACGCGTCCAGAGCTGAGAGAGATATTGGGCCTAGATACTAGATAAGTAATTGGGCCGACCGTCTCAAATACTTCTTTAAGAAGGCGAGAGGGAAGGCTGTCTGAGGGGCAATTTGTGGGCCGTAGGTGCTGAACTAGAGAGGGAGGGAGGGAGGGAGAGAGAGAGAGAGGGAGGAAGGGAGAAAGAGAGAGGGAGAGATAGAGAGAGAGGGAGGAGAGAGAGAGAGAGAGAGAGAGAGAGAGAGAGAGAGAGAGAGAGAGAGAGAGAGAGAGAGAGAGAAAAGGAGACAGAGAGAGAAAAAAAAAAAAGTTAGGATTGTGGTCTGGGATAATTGTCCCTGGGGCAGCACTCACCACAAACCACTGGATCATGACGATACTAGGCTGGTCGCTGAAGGAGTACTGGCAAGGAATCTCAGCTGAATCCCCCAGGTACACCTCCACATTCTCCTCCATGGTCACGTTCACCTTGGCCCATGCTGGAAAACACACACACACACACACACACACACATCACAGTCAGTCAGGTATCTTTCACCATGGACAACGATATTATGCTGTGTTGTTGGCATAGAACAGTCTATATGTGTGAGCTTTGGTTTTAGATTGTAGCATTGTTTTTGTTACCCCAAAATAAATCCAGTCCCATGTATTTTGTTTTATTGTTCAAAATATCCCCAATCGACTGTGTTTTGATGAAACCTTGCAGGCTTGTACCAAAGCCAGTCATGACAAGTCCAAGCTGTGTAGATGATGTCCAATACTGTACTTTTTTTACTGATTTTTTTCACACAGGATAAAGCACAAGTCTGTACTTCACTGATGTGGATCTCTTAGACCCGTCCAGTGAAACCAAATGTGTTGGGGTGCTCTGAAGGGAGTGAGAAACAGGGTGTCTGGCTCTAGTTGGCAGAGAAAAGACACTACAATGTGAGGAATGCGTCTGTGGAGCCCAAGCCCGGTCCCCCTCAGTGAGCCGCTGGGCAGTGTCCAGTATTTCAGCATTTCTGCGTGCCAGCCAAGACAAAAAGGTTCGTTTTACACACACTCTGCATAATTACCCAGTGTTCTCTGTCTGCCACCACTGTTAACCATCATGAGTCAGCGAGGCATTTATCTGTTAAGATGTAAAAGCATCTTCATGGGAACTGTCCAGACTCGAAGACTTTTCAGTTTGACGTAAAACAGAATTGGACAAAGACAATAGTTTTTATAGGATGTGGAGTGTCCAGAGCAGTCTGGGAAGTGTCACACAACTCTCCAGGCTGCATTATCTCCCACCTGCATCTCATCCTGTAAACAAGCCGTGGTACGTAGTGCTGACCTTAACACTCAAGCCCATTGGCGCCTTAGAGCACGGGAGTGTGTGTGTGTGTGTGTAACAGTCTTACAGTTAGCCTAGTGTGTGTGTGTGTGTGTGTGTGTATGTAACAGTCTTACAGTTAGCCTAGTGTGTGTGTGTGTGTGTAACAGTCTTACAGTTAGCCTAGTGTGTGTGTGTGTGTGTGTGTGTGTGTGTAACAGTCTTACAGTTAGCCTAGTGTGTGTGTGTGTGTTAGCCTAGTGTGTGTGTGTGTGTGTGTGTGTGTGTGTGTGTGTGTGTGTGTGCGTGCGTTTGTGAAATAGTCTTCCAAGTAGCCTAGTGTTTGTATGTGTGTGTGTGTGTGTGTGCGTGTGTGTGTGTGAAACACACACACAGCTTATAACTAAGCTAGTGTTTGTTTGTGTGTGTGTGTGCGCGTGCGTGTGTGAAATAGTCTTCCAAGTAGCCTAGTGTTTGTGTGTGTGTGTGTGTGTGTGAAACTGTCTTCCAACTAAGCTAGTGTTTGTGTGTGTGTGTGTATGTGTGAAACAGTCTTACAATAAGCCTAGTATGTGTTTGTGTTTACCACTTCATTCATTGTGCACTAGACTAGAGGCAGCCATGCCAACACCCCAGATCTCAATCTATAATGCCCTGTCTGGCCCTGACAAAAGCAGACATGCCCCGAATTAAGCCTCCCATTCATGGTAGAGATACCCTCTGTGCAGCAGTGACTTCTCAGATATGACCCCCACCTCTCTCTCACTCTCCTCTCTCGCTCTCCTCTCGCTCTCCTCTCTCTCGCTCACTCTCTCTCCCACCATGTCCTCCCTTTCTGGCTCAAAGAAAGACTCTGTTTTTCTCCCACCCCCTCAATCTAACGAGACAGAGAGTAGTCCACAGGGGCCCTCCACCCATCCATCCACCCCTTCTTCTCACTCTCACCCCTCTCTTCTCTTCTCTTCTCTCTTTTTCTCTCTCTCGCTCTCTTACTACCCTTTAGCAAAGAGAGAAATGTGCAGAGCTGAGCTGAGAGAGGGAGAGAGAGAGAGCTAAGAGAGAGAGAGAGCTGAGAGAGCGAGAGGGCGAGAGAGGATTCTTTTTTAATTGGGAACATCTGGGAGGCGGGGGGATTGTGGTGGTGGGGTGCCGCCGTGGAGACGGGATATTAATGGGTCTCCACCGTGTTGGCAGAGGGACGGGGGCGTTGTGTGTGTGTGGGGGGGGGGGGGGAGGGGGGGCAACTCTACTTGTGTCATTCTCACTGTTAAGATGAGGAATGCCAATGTCAAGGCCACTGTTGGGGGGGGATGGGTGAGAGAGAGAGAGGAGTTGGTATCAGCCTAATTCTTCCTCTGTATGTGTGTGTGAGAGAGAGAGAGAGAGAGAGAGAGAGAGAGAGAGAGAGAGAGACAGAGAGAGAGAGAGAGATGTGTGTGGTAGTGTGTGTGTGGTGTGTGTAGTGGGAAGGGGGGGGTTGTGGTTCTGAGTCCGAGTGTCTGTGCTCACAAGTTCACGACCACAAGCAACTAAATATTGTGGTTTCTGCGAACTATTTGCAAAATTGCAATATCTGTCATCATAAATTAGACAGAAATACATGCGCACATGCACACGCACGCACGCACACACACACGCCCCCCCCCCCCCCACACACACACACACAAACGCACGCACGCACGCTCGCACACACACACACACACACCCACACACACACACACACACACAAACGCACGCATGCACGCGCACACACACACACACACACACACAGCGACCCTTATTAAACTCACAGTCACAACCCGCTGGTCCCATTCAGCCCTCCCAGGCCCATTGTCAGGCCGCCTGCCTCTCCCTGACTACCCCCCCCCCCCCACACCCCCTTCCCTTCTTTATCCCTCCTCTGCGCCAAGCAACGGCCCCTTCTTTCTGGCCCTGTTCGCTGTGGCTTTTTTGCACTCTGTCTATTCTTGCCTCTCCATTCTATCCCTCTCTCTCTCTATCCCTCTCTCTCTCTCTCTCTATCCCTCTCTCTCTATCCCTCTCTCTCTCTCTCTCTATCCCTCTCTCTCTCTATCCCTCTCGTTCCCTCCCTCGGAGCCGAGAGGCCCCCTGTGTGTTCAGCCAGCCATGGCCCAAAGAGAGGGCTAAGACGCTACACACGCCATTGTTCCCACACCTGGGAATGGACCCTCTCTCCTCTCTCCTCCCCCTGCCCTGACGCTACCTCACAGCAGCACACAACCACGTCCTCAGCCAATACACCACAAGTAGGTTTTTTTCCGCTTCAAGCCTCAGAGGTTGGAAGGAGTTCAGCGCTGTCAGTGAGATGTTGTTGTTTGCTGTTTATCTCCTGAGCTGTGATGGTTTAAGATCATGTTTGGGGGAGGGGAGGGGGAGGAAGGAGGAGGAGGAGGGGGCGGCTGTTTGGCACGAAAGTTGAGGTGAAAAAAAAACAGATTCTGTCTCTCTCGTGGCCTCGTAACTTTTCTGGACTTAATCGGATTAGCGTGGGGACGGAATATCTACTCATCAGGGGATTTGACTCCAAAGTCAACACTGCTGGGCAACGTTATCTCTATGTGTGAGTCAGACACACCAGCATACCTGACCTGCGGAGGTGGACCCCCCCGCTAGAGCTCCCCCGAGGGTTGAACAACGGAGGCCTGCTGGCTGACGCACAACTCCAGCAAGTCTGCGAAAAAACTGACACTGGATATTTGGATGTGTTGACAGGGTCTGTAACGAGGCAATGAGCTTTGAAACGGCTAAGGCAGTGGGTGTGGAGGTGGTGGGGTGGGGATGTGTGGTGTGTGTGTGTGTGCGTGTGTGTGTGTGTGTGTGTGTGTGTGTCTCTACTGACGAGAATTAGGCTACAGTTTGTCCTGTTCTACGGGAAACAGCCTGTTGAGTCCAACCTGCATTGTTTAGCAGCATTAAGAGGATTTGTCCACAATAGACCGGAGACAATAGGACGTGCCGCCAGTATTGTTTGAGTGGGAGGGGGGTCTTCTTGCATACAGTCGGTCATTATGCACCTAATACGCAGACAATGGCTTCACACACTAATCACGGTGGTCACATTAGCTTCTGTGCCTCTTCCCCAAATCCTCTTCCTCCACTGACAAAGCGGATCAGGCTTGGGCTGGGTTGCAGGGCCCAGCTGAGCTCCATTAAAGCTCCAGCTGTTCCACAGACCCTCCGTGCCCACCGCTAAACCCATAGACAACCACAACATCCACAGTGGCACCTGTGACAAGAGACATTTGAATAATTTGAATTGGAAGATATACTACACCGTCATCCCTCCATGTCTGGCGTGAAATGGCAGCATGTATGTTGTTGTTGCTGATAAACAGCAGGCCGTACATAATGTGGATTGTGGCGATAATGGGGAACTGGTCCAATGTTACTCCTCATTACTCTATGATGAGGAGAGTGAATGCAAGACAGGGTACTGGATTTGCATGACATGTCTGATCATGGCTTTCCCTGGGACCTGATTCTCTGTGCCGAGCTATGCTTAGTGGTGTCCCCAAGCTACTCCGATGATGGAATAGGGCATACACAGAGATGATGGAATAGGGCCTACACAGAGATGATGGAATAGGGCCTACACAAGGATGCTGTTGTGCTGGGCCGAGGCCCTCTGATTCTGAGACGGTTACTATGCGGTCTTCAGAGGAGATTCCGTTGAGGTTTGATCCCCTTACCTTCCCCAGATTCACAAAGCCCATCTAGGCAACAGTGTTTCCTGTCATCCCAAACAAGGGTGAGACTCAAAGGACCTTCCTAACCAGTAGGTCAAAACTTAAAACCGACCCTTAACCCTGTAACCTTTACCCTAACCTGAATAAAACGTAATTAAACCAATTGGGAAAATTCAACATGGGTTCGCTGGTCAGGTGTGTCCCCTCCCTCCAACAGGGTTCACCTACTTCTATGTGGTTTGGTTTTGAAAATGCCGACCAATGGTTGAAGTTCTAAGTCACCTAAGAGGGACAAAGGAAGCAGGCCTGTGTGGTTGGCGTATAATAAAAATAATAATAATTGTGACAGGGTCTGGTTAAAGTCCTCAAGTAGGGCATGGTAATTTTTCTGTTTTTTCCAGATTATGAAAGTGCAGATTGTACATTTTCAAATGATGTGTCATACATCTGACATCTGAAAAAGTTGAAGAAGATAGGCGGCTTATTTGAATGTTGGTCCACCTCAAACCAAATAGCGGACAAACGCACTCTGAATGAAAACACAGGCAAAACAGCTGCTAATAGCTAGCACTAAAAAAGAACATCGCTATGAACATCTAAATGCATGTTTAGCACATCACAACATGCTGATAGAACATCAACATGCTAAAAACACGTAACTACACATAATTGGATGATCACACAGTAGCTTTTGAACACGTCCTAAAACGTAAGTTTGTTTACAAGCCATGTATCACTTACCAATACCATCAATTGTTTTATTTGCCGTCACAATCAACTCGTCAGTCAATTGTTGGAATTTTTTATTTTTTTTGCTCTAGGCACAGAGTCAGCTATAGTCGGCGCCCCTGGAGCAATTAGGGGTGAAGTGCCTTGCTCAAGGGCACATGCAGCTCCCTCCTGAGGCAGGGTTCAAACCAGCGACCTTCCGATTGCTAACCGGCCTCTCTAACCTCTCTAGGCTCCGCCGCCCCTAAATGTAAGTGTGGGTGACACGTTCGCAGAGCTGGGGGGCCCCTCTCACAACTCTGAACACCTGGGGGACCCCACAAAGAACACACCCACCTGAGATCAAACAGACCCTGAGCTCTGCTCTCTGTGTGACACACACACACACACACACACACACACACACACACACACTGAAAGCACATAGCCCTACATTGGAGACGTCCTACTCTTGACCTTACTGATCTCCCCCAGGCTTTGTGAACTACCCTCTGGCACAAATCTCTCCAGGAGGGGACTAGGCCTGTGTGACACTCATTCAGATGGTACTAAAGGAGGGTTAACGTTCACACTCATTCAGATGGTACTAAAGGAGGGTTAACCTTCACACTTTCACACAGAGGGAAGCAGGAAGGATGTGGTGGTCCACATCCACATCAAACATGCAAATCTCCTCAAAGCAGCCGCCTTGTGTGTGCACATGGACTTGACACACACGTGGGCATCACCATACGCAAGCAACACAATCAACATACACCAAGTCACGCTCTCAAAACATGCTGCCTGTGGCCTGGGGTGGTCCAGTGGTCTAGCACTAAGAAGGTCTATAGTGCACACATATGCCCATGTCGGCATGGGTTCGAATCCGGCTGATGCCCTCTCTCCCTTCTTCCCCATACTTTCCTGTCTGTCTTCACTATATCTGTCTAATAAAATGGAAAATATGAGAGGGACTGCCCCACTCAGAAAAAAAAACATTAAAAAAAAAAAAACATCCTGCCTGGCACGGCAACTGCACTTCCCTCAACCGCAAAGCGCTACAGAGGGTGGTGCGCACAGCTGAACGCATCAGTGGATGTGAGCTTCCCTCCATCCAGGATACAACAAACGGTGTGAGCAAAGCCCGGAGGATCATCAAGGATCCCAGCCACTACAACCACAGTCTGTTAGATCCCAGCCACTACAACCACAGTCTGTTAGATCCCAGCCACTACAACCACAGTCTGTTAGATCCCAGCCACTACAACCACAGTCTGTTAGATCCCAGCCACTACAACCACAGTCCGTTTGAACCGATGCCACCCAAAAGACGAAGCCTCTTCTGGAGCCTCAGGGCCAAAACTCAGAGGCTAACCAACAGCTACTTCCTCCAGGCGATCAGGCTCATAAACAAGCCCATTGTAGACAATTGACTATCATCCCCAAGCACACCCCATGTATACAGACTACCTAAACCTTAAGCTCACAGTCACTTTACTCAATACTACCTCTCACACCCACTTCCTATCTTATTTGTCTTATATGTCTTCTACTATTGTCACTTTTTTCAATCTTGACTTATGCCAATTGTCTTATTGTCTTGTGCTGCAATGTCAGGAACTGAAGCCTAAGAATTTTACTCTCTTACACTTGTGTAATGTGACGTAACAATAAACTTGAAATTTGAAACATCCACGAACCTGAGCGGTTGTCATAAGGCAGTTATGCAACGACGGTCGAACCGCAAATGCCACAACATCATACCGGAGTCTTGTGCTACTTGTTAGATTGATTTTAAAATATTCTCTATATGCCCCTAATGAATATGCCTCTAACGAATTCCGTAGATCCCACAGTTTTTTTAAGAAGCTCTAATTATTCCCAGTGGGTAAGTAAGTTCTTAAGCCTCTCCATTAATTTTTTAGCATCTTCCCTGTGGCGAAGCCTCCTTGAAGAAAAACATGTTTTATTAACACTCCCAACGCGCTCTGCTGTGAACACAGCAGTGTTCATCCAGGTCTCATCAATAGACGACCAGCGACTATGTGCTCTGACATGCAGGCTGTTTTACAGTAACGGGGGGTTAATTGCATGTCATGGATGTTCAAGATATGGATATTTGAACACATTTCACGGTCTGGTCATTTGTGCCGCAAGTCGGCAACCAATCAAAATGTTCAGACTTTTATTTTGAAACACGGAAATACATTTCAACGTTGTTGAAAATCACAACAGAAAGTCAAGCCAAAATACTGCAATGCAATGGATTCGGTGAGTAATGCTGCTACCTAGTTAACACACATACATTGTTAGCAGGCTCCCAAAACAAGCCGTGTTAGTTGATTAGCGAGTGTGTCATTGATTTTCAACAACGCTGAAATGTGTTTACATTTTTCGAAAGAAAAGTCCAAACATTAAATCGGATGCTGACTTGCGGACCAATTGACCAGATCATGCCACATTTTAAATGCTATGTGTGAAGTATAAACAAAGTTCATAATATCACCATATTATGGTGTTTTGTCCACACGTTAAACTTGGCCACCCAAGCGGTTGAGTGTACCCCCCATCAGCTCCTTGCTGGGTCAGGTGAGGCGGGTTGCAGCCTTCTGCCACTGAGGAATGCTAATGAAGTAAAATAAATATAGACAGAGATGGACAAAAGTGATGTTTTCATTCAAGTACACTTTACCTAGACCAAAAGGTGATATAGCTCTTCTATCTCAAATTAAAATCACAAAGAGTGAAAGACAAGCTTGACTGACATTATAGCTGAAAGGTCAGGTGGCCCATGGCAAAGATGCAATGTACAGTATATCAGATGTTGGCCCCTGATGTTATTACAACACTATAAATAGATGAGCTGCTTCACGTCAGCTCCTCATGACAGCAGCCTCACAGAAACCTGACAAAAGGGCTCCTTGTCTCCACTCCTATGCCTGTGGTTACCACAGTAATAGATACTCACACGGAGGGACTGGAGAAGAGAGAGGAAAGGGTGTTGGTTGGAGGGGATCAAATCAACTGGCCTTGGGCGACTTAAAGGAGCTGGGCGTCGGTTTTGTCGGAAATCTGCCACCTTTGGCCGGCACAAATTCAGTTCAAAGTTCCCAACAACATCCCAAATAATAATCGAAACACCCGAAATGGACATGCAGTGTCGAACATTAGCTGTTGTGTTTCGGTATTGCGCACATGGCTCAAAGAGGCAGTCACCAGAGACAAAATGGCGAAAATCGGTGAGTCCACTGCCCTCCAACACCCTGGTCATAACTACGTGTTTGTAGAGAAGTGTCGGGTAGGACACTCCATTTAGAAAGCTCTTTCGCAGGACCATAACAGCGTTCCTAAATGAAATAATTCTTTCAAGGGATATGATTCCCTTATCGCTACCGATTAAACATAGTCATTACAAACATTAGGAAGCTTTTAGAAAGCTTGAATGTTACACACCGGACCTTTAAGCCCTACCTAATGCTATACTCAAATGCTCTGTGTACTGTATTTCTGTATTTTCCTATTGGCATTTAAAATAAATGTATTCCCAAATCTCTATAGACCACAAAGACTGCTAAACCTGGCCAATAATCTGACGCCTGCTTCTCTGGCAGGTTGCCAACATTCCCACATCCCTTGGATGTGGTGTGTGAGTGTGTGTGTGTGTCTGCTGTGAAAATCATCTCCTCTTGTGCTGGTGGAACCCTCAGCCAGCTTTTAGTAGAACCACAACAAAGGCCTATCTGCATACGCCTGTCCTTTTATCCCATCGATCAGACGTCAGGATCCTGTCAGCCGGGCAGAGCCACGCCCGGGCCGAGGATCAAACCGGCAGCATTTCTGCAGTCTCTGAACCCCCCCCCCCCTTGGCAGGAGGGCTTAATGCCCTCAAAGGGAATATCAGAGTGATCACAGGTGCACCACAGCGTTAATGAGGGGGGGAGGCAACTCGCAACCCCCAGAAACTTCCAACTGTCAGCTAATGAGAGCAGGCTAGTCTAAATTCTAATCTTTTATTTCAGTGGGATTTTTTTTTTTTATGGAGTTTGGAATAAGCCTGCTCTTGTGGATTAGTAGTGGATGATTTGTCAAAATTAAGATAAAGATTGCACCAAACTATGTTTTGGCCCTGTGTGGGTCTCTTTTTTTATTTAAACAGTAGCACTGCATCAGAATTCTGTGTTGTAAAATGTTCTGAGGTTTGGCACTGGATGAGTTTGTCTGTAAAATGGACTGCCGGGAGCTGTTTCAGCTTCAGTCCCAGGTCTCTGTTTCAGCTTCAGTCCCAGGTCTCTGTTTCAGCTTCAATCCCAGTCTCTCTCCCCACCAGTAAGTGTCAAAGGTGAATGTGAAAAAAACAAATGTTGGTTTTCTATGTACCCCACAAGAGGCAGTGAGTATCCCACTTTCTCGCTCCCTTAAAAACGTTCATCTCCTAAAGGCCTTGTTTACAGCAGCCATAAATAGCCCAGCACCGAACGACAGGACTAAAAGTCCTACGAACACATCTGTTTTCACAACAAACTGCCCCGTGTTTCTTGTTCAAACAGCATCTCAGACTTTGCAACACAGCCTTCGCTTCAACCAAATCCCTGCCCAGTCAGCACCAAAGTCAAGTTCAATGACAAGGCGCCTCCATATCTGCTTCATAACTCCAGCTAGCCACAGATTTTGATTTGAGAATGTTGACTGCTTTCCTTCCCCTATCTACATCCAGACTTTGGGACTTGGACTTATACTTATAATCCTCTCTGTGGAGGTAATGTTATCAACAGCTCCAGGAATCTTGTTTTATTGACAAGTCCGGTGCCAAGACTTTGAAAGACGCTACTGTTATGGCTGCGTTCCCAGTGCTCTGGGTGGGCCCATGTCATGCTGGGTAGGGGGAACAGAGAAGGAGTCGTCTTGCGTTAGATAGAGGTGGGTTCACGCTGACATGGGCAGCTGCAACAATGGGAACCTCTCTAAGATTCCCATGCTAAGGACAGGCGCAGCTGGGGACGGGGAACTCCTATTGACACCTGTCGCCTGGCCATTTGTCAAGTGATTTGTGGGAAGTGGTGGTGGAAGAGGGCGGGTTGGGGAGAGGGGGGAACGACGGTGAGAAAGTCAAGGAGAAGCATTGGGACCACACACAATGGCTGACACTGTTCTCTCTCCATTTCTGATTTCTCTCTTTCCCACACCTGTGCCCATAACAAATCCACCACTTCCTAGAACCCCTTCCTAGAAGCTTCTCTTTCTGCAGACGTTTGGGTCACAATGAGCTCTGCTGGGATGTCAACAGCAGGTGCTCTGCTGCTTTGAACTGGATATGCCCTCTGCTCAAACAAGTCTTAAGTCTTAAACTTTTTTTTATAAGGCCTACTGTTTTGTAGAATTTGCACACAGCATGGACAGCTGCTGGTCTTAGTCCTTTCTTTGTTACAAGATAAGGGTTAATCGTCATTAGCACTACTCAACACTACATTCATTTACATAGTATATTTTGAGTAAAGTTCTCCGTTTTACTGGAGCAGCCTATGATGTGAAGGCTTTTGAACAATGGGGGGGAAGTGTTATTGTCCTCTCAACCTAATTCGACACATCTTATTCTCTCTCAAACATAAGCACACAATGGCCTCTGGGTATTGAAGACAGTGTATGTTGGTTATTGCAAGTGTGATTGTGGAAGGAATGGGCAAGTGAGAAAAATGTGGGATCCTATTCTGGCTCTGTATATCCTTCTCTTAAGATAGCAGTTTGCCTAGATTCTTGGAGGTAATGGGTTTGGGCCACTTAAAAGGAGTTTTCACACTCTCTTCCTTTTAGGTGTGTGTGGAAGCTGGGGTATATGAATAACTTCAGCACAAGCACAGGCAATCGTGCCACATAATCAGTATGCACGCCGCACACCACTTTGATTCACAGGGTGATCTTTTAACAGCCTCTAATATCAGGGGAGAGGGGGAGGATTTTATATTTAAGTATGTCTTTATCCTCCTCTTTGAAACGTCAAGTTCAAAGATCCAGAGCATCACCTTGATCAGTGGGCCAAGACGACCTTAAGAATAACCAAGCAACTGTTCTTCATCATAGAGCAAAACAGCCATGTCTTTGTTGGGGGTTGCTACAAAGCATGACAAGCATTATTATTATCAATGATAATAGTATTGCAAAAAATAGCTCCCAAGCGCAATGTGTACAACATTATTTGATGTTTTTTCATGCTCCTGTCCGGTTAACCAAATAAAATCAAAGAGCGCTCTCTCTTCTCTTAGATGTTCGAGCCTTTTATCACCAAATTAAGTTATTCCGTTAGGAAGCGATCCAAGTCTCTCTGATATGCTAACTCTCTTACCCTGAAGTAGAGCAGTCCAGGCCTTCCCTCCAGGCACAGTTTTTTTTAAATGTGCAGTATGAACAAAAATGTACATTGTACGTACAAACTTCACAACGCATTGTGAGTCAGCATAAAACATATGAAATGCTAATTCTGGAGGAAATATTTTATGAGAGCAAAAATGTTAAAATGTACTGAACCTGGCCAATGCATACTGTAAATCTGAGATTTTTGAGGCAGAGCAAAGTGGGCACAGTGTCAAGAAAGTTTTTCTGTGAAGTCCTGCCAGTTCATTTAGGGCCCATCAATTCCACTGTCGACCATGGCCAATGCCCTGCTGCACTGGAGACAGGCCAGGGAATTAGCTGAAAAACCATTGATATGAAAAGATTTACAATAGGCCATATTCTGCCACCAGCATTTTTCTCCACAGGTGAGCTTTTGGGGGCAACTCCTTTATACTGAATGGCTGAAAGTGTTTTAGTCATTTGTTTGGCCTCGTTGTCTGTGAGGAAGTCATTATTTAGTAAGGCTATAGCTGGATATATCACAAATGACCATCATGCAATCACAAATGATCATCATCCTTCTAAAATAATATAATAATATGGAAATAACCTTTTCTCTAATTATTATTTCTTTAGTATAGTCATGGATAGTGGCTCTTGCCAAGGGTATGGTTTATTGCTACAGTATGTGATAGTACCCTTGGACCAGAGAAATTGACTTACACTATTCGTACCCAACACCCTCTCCTGCAGCCCAATTGCTATTATGTCACTTATATTGCTTAAATAATGATGCAGTTAGGTGGTGAAATGAAGTCATAAGGTGAGAATGGCTGTTCTAGAGCTTAAAGCAATCAAATCGCCTGAGCCCTCAAGACATAACTGCTATTTTATCCAATAGTAGGGCGGAGAGATCCAATAAAGCGAATCATTCAATCAACCCAATTCTGCCTTGTTAACCACTATGTTCATATAACATGAAAAGCATCTTTTTCTGCCACTTAAGATGTGGCATTTCGTTGACCTCTTTCTTAATGATTGACATTAAAACCATCTATTTAGGGGGCTGATTTAGCCATCTGAAGATTCCAAAAATAGAAGCTCCTTCCTGAGTAAAGATGGTCCCCTGGGGCGGTAGCCTATACAATCCAAGTACGACCTTAACCTGTCTGTTTCTCTCCTCTCTATAATTGGCTACTCGGGTGCCCTCCCTGAGCCCGGTGTTTGTAGGGTTGTGTCTGTTTGTCAATATCACAGTTCCTGGTGGCCGCTGGGGCAGCAGATGCCAGTCAGTTGGAGGTGGAGGGATCCTGCTGCTCACTGACTCCTCCAGCACTGCAGGGGGAGGTGCTGAGTCAGCTGCCTCATAATAGAACCTCCTGGTCGTTTACGCTTGTTTGTGTATATTTTAGGCCTTCTTCCAAACCAGTTGCACCAACTTGGAAGTCATAGGGGTCTGGACGGGAGCCCTCATTCCATTTCTGTAAACAAACTAATGCTAGCTGTAGATGCTAACAGGCTAAGTTGAGCTCGGTGGGCTACATAGGTGACTCTCAAGTGTCATTTTCCGATGAGGATTAGTGGTGGCTGACTGAGCAGCTCTTCAGGGGTCTTCTCAGCACTTCTCAATAATTAAGAGGCAAACAATCATGGGAAAAGGGGTTAGGGTTCTCACTTGGAAAGGGGTTAGGGTTATATCAATATTGCTAGACAGTAGACGCATGGCCATATAGGTCAACAACTCACATATGGGGCTAATCCCTCCTTAGGCCCCTCTCGAGAAACCATAGCCCCTGTGACCCCCTGCAAAGCTAGGCATTCTGACCTGACTAATTATGACCCATGTTTAAGATATCACCACACAATCATCCAACAGCGACCACTGCCCTAAGTATACATAGTACTTAGGAAAGATAAACAAAACTGTCAGACTCTCAGATGTCAAATCCAAACGCACAGGAGGCAATCATCCAGCAGTTGGACTGCAAAGTGGGTCAACCAGGACTTGTTCAGGGCAGACAAACACTGTAGGCTACAGTGTGGCAACAACGACCTCCATTTCATACAGTATAATTCACATACAAAATACAATGCCAAAATATGGCTTGGCCGTGCCTGTGCAGCAATTAATAACTTCCCTGGCAAGGCACGGTACACTTAATCAGATAACAAACACAGCATAATAATGTGACTATGATAAATCATCAATGACAGCAGAAGATCAAAACATTCTTAGCAATTCATCTTATTGCAAAAATGAATCAAAGGTAATGTTTTACCTTTTCTTCCCACCCGTAACCACAACAAACTGTCTTTGTCTTAATGAGTACGTTGTGCGTATAAACCATATTTACAAGAACTTTTAATGGCAGGAAAGTAGTTGCAGACCACGGATGCTACGGACCGTTGAACGCGCAGCAGAGACGGTGAGCAGGTTGGAGAAAAGCTGAAAACTCAAAACAGTCATGTTGTGTGATTAACACAACTGTTGTGCAACGAGGCACTGAGGAGACAGAGACAGTATCTGGCAATATGTCAGTCCTACCCACAGAAGAAGTGGTTGAATGTAGTTGAACCTGGAACATGGACTGGAATATGGAATGGACTTGTCTGTGAATTTATAGCAGAGAGAAAGCTTGACACACTAATCCAAGAGCCCCATCCTGGTAGCCCGGCACAACCACATGTGACGGCAGCTGGTGAAAGCGGGAACAAGTCGCCAACCAATCAAAATGTTTATTTCCGAAAAATGTCAATAAATGTCAACGTTGTTGAAAATCAATGACACACTCGCTAGTCAAGCCAAGACACTGCAATGGTTTGTAATGTAGCAATGCAATGTAGTGGTGATTACTCACCGAATCCATTGCATTGCTATATTTGGGCTTGACTAGGGAGTAACTAAAAGTCTGCAATCGACATTTGGTCGATTGCCGACTTGTTCCCGCCTTCACCAGCTGCTGTCACAAATAATGTGTTTGCATGAGTCACCAAAGTGCAGCTGGCCAAAGCCCAAAGCTATTGACCAGCTCTCCACCAGATAGAAACACAAGTGACTTGTGAGCCAGGATCTGAAGAGCAGGGGAAAACTTGATCCACTAATGAGAGGTTCTCTTAGGGCAGGTCATTCAGGCTTCGGATCCACGAGGAACAGAGAGAGAGTTCTGTGGGCTGTTGTTTTTCCACACTGGGAGTGAAAGCTGAGAGGGTGAGGGGTTACAGACATCAACTCTAAGTATCATAACCACTGAAAGTGTCTCCAGTTCAACCAGGCGCCACTGCTGAGTGGGTGACATGTCAACACAAACAAACAGCAGATCCGTCTAGCCCCATCTTCCCCATTTTTCAGAACATGATTGACAGCCACAGAAACTCATCATCTTAAGTGGTCCTCTGTGGCTCAGTTGGTAGAGCACTAGGCGCTAACAATGTTTAGGTTGTGGGTTCAATTCCCGCTGGGACCATATACTGTATATGCAAAAATATGCAGTCATTGCAATGTAAGTTGCTTTGGATAAAAGTGTCAGCTAAATAGCATTTTATATATATATATATATATATATACAGTATATAACTCATATTAAGTGATGGGTGGACATGCCAACAGCTTATTGAAAGTATGCACTGACGGCATTCCTGGCTGGGTTCTCAGGACGGGCGCTAGACCGTTGACCCCGGTTTTCACTGATATTTCCAACCTGTCACCGGCCCAGGCAGTTGTCCCCAAGTGCTTCAAGGCAACAACCGTCAACAACCAAAGAAATATGCTGCAGCGAATCTGAAGGACTACCGCTCTGTTGCGGTCAAGTCCTTCAAGAAGGTGTACTTCAAGTACTTCAAGAAGGTGCTGTTGGGCCACCTAAAAGCTCAGCTTCCCCCCGAACTAGACCCCCAGCAGTACGCCTACCGCAAGAACAGGTCAACGGAGGACACTATCTCCACAGCACTTCACTCCACCCTGACCCACCTAGACACAAGCAACGCCTACACTAGGATGCTGTTCATTGATTTCAGCATTCAACACCATCATCCCCTCCAAGCTAGTCACCAAACTCAGAGAGTTTCAGCACCTCCCTCTGCAACTGGATCCTAGATTTCCTAACCAACAGACCCCACCCCAGCTATTCAAGTTGGACAACCACTACTACTAAAGCACTTGATTACCGTTGATATAAACATACTATACTAGTCCAAAACACAGAACTTGGTGATGGTAAGCATAATACGAGCTGATTTAGCCTTTGCACGACTGCCGGTTGCACATCCCTGGTCAATGTGATCACTCTTTAACCTTTGACTACTGATGTTTACAACACTACCTTTGCACATACTGTATATTGCACATTGCACAATGCACATACCTCTTTGATATAGCCTCTTTTTATACATCTGTACATTACATACTGTACATAAACTACCTTAACTGTACATAGCTCATAACTGTATATAGCCTACCTCTAAACTACCGTACATGCCTTACTGTACCTATCACTATCATTGTCATGTTTTTTCATGTTCTTATATCACTATTTGCACTTCTGGTTAGATGCTGAACTGCATTTCGTTGTCTAGTTAGTACTTGTACTCTGCAATGACAATAAAGTTGAATCTAATCTAATCTAATCTATAACTCATTTTGTATGAGCTTTGTATGTGAATTCTGATATGTACTTTGGCATGAGTGAGGCCATTTATGAGTTTGACAAGTCGCTTTAGTATGTGATTAACAGGCCAGTCCCTCCGTGTCCCCTGACCGGCAGTAAAACAAGACCTCCCTTCAAGCCTGTCCGGAGGGATGGGTGAAATATGTCTGGAGACAGCTGCCTAGCTGCCTATGATGAGACAAGCTCAGTTACAAGAAGCTGCTCTCTCCTTCAAGTCAAAAAGAGTCAACTCATTCTTTTTTATATAACTCATGTTATAAGCATGAGTTCTATTTTCACATCATGAGTTCTATTATCACATCATGAGTTCTATTTTCACAGTCACAGTCAATACAGTGAATCAATGTTGTCACTGTCAGCACCATTGTGTGAATCAGTATCATATTCACGAGCAGTGAGTTACACTTGTAAGATGGAATGGACACAAGGCGCCTATAGGATGACCACAAACATTGATCTCTGCGTTGTAAATCAAACGTATCGTGAGTGTCTAAGCAGAGTGTCTCAGACAAACTGTAGGCGACAGAGCAGGGAAGATTATTAAACCGGAGATGAAGAACTAGCTCACCATACAGCTTTGGCTGGCTGGTCTGAAAAGGCACCAGAGCGAAGGGACGGTCCCTGATCTATAGCGTTTCTGCACTCACGTACTGTATATGAGAGAATGAGCCAAGTGTTTTAACTGCTTAACAACTCCTAATACACTCCTTGTTTCACTTCCAACTTCCTCCTCTGTCTTCGCATAATCTGTTAACACAGTCTGTCTCTGGTTATTATCACATTTCCAGGGAACTTCAAACGAGTCAAGAAAAACAGACACACTACGAGAGCAAATGTCTTCTCAAGCTCACTCGAGATTGGATTTATCTCCAGATACTCTGAGACAATAGAACAGTTCTGTATACATAAACTCCATTAGTTCAGCCATATGAGATAAAAGTGCAAGAGACATTATTCGTGAGATAAAGTCCTCTCTAAAAGCTAACGTTTAGTGACTCCATCTCACACTGTGTGACATGGGAATCCATAAGGCAAAGCCTTAGAAGAGAGAGTTCATCGATGGAGTCACCATTAGGTTCGAAACAGGAAATTATTTTTCCTCATTCGATTCCATTATTTCCTCTCACTCCATGATGTCACTATGCATCTCTGTTCCACTCCAAATAGCATGGTCGTTCTACAAGCCGTTTTTCGAATGACTTCCCATGGATGAGTGGGATGTATGAATGCATAATTTTTGATGGAAAAGATATAAGATTCCGGTTCTCCTTGGAAAATCAGCTGCACGGGATGGATAAGAGGATGCATTGTCCAATTCCCATCAACACGTCACACGTTAAATGTCACCAAATGCTAAGTGAAAAATGTAAAGGAAAAGTCTAAAACAGAACACAAGGACAACATAAGCCTACCTGTGAATGTAAATGGGCTAACACACGTACACGTTTTAGGGGCTGACTTCAACAGTTAAAACTGACTGTGGTAATCTGCACATAATCACATTATTTGATCAACAAGCTCTCTTGCGTCCTGTCTCTCCTCCCTCTCTCCCCTCTCTCTCAAGATACCCTTGAGACACACTTAAACAAAGAGATCTTTCCCATGGGTGCCTAGGCCAATGATATGGTAGGTAGATTAATACATCCTCTCAAACTGACAGGACACCGGGCTAGCCAGCCCTTGAATAATTGAGCCTCCTGAAGGGTAAAAGTACAAACAAAACAAAGAGTTGCTTAATGTTTGCCTTCTGTCATCACAATGCCCAATGCCACTCTGTCATCACAGTGCCCAATGCCCCCCGGTTCACTGCATGTGTGTTAGGGCCTGGCAATAACATTTAACCACTGCACCACTGCGATGTTTTTACTTTCTGCTCGTTACATGAAACCCAGGGCTACAATTACCCACATAGTGTATCAGGGTGGGTGGTTCTGCTACAAAGGTCTGCTCACATAAGCCTTTGATCTCATCCCTACTATAGTTAGTGTCATGCTCTGCCATTTGTCTCAGTGTTTTTGGATACTTTTTGCTCCCTTCCATACTTCCATAAGTTGTTTAGCCAAGGTGCCGTAGAGCGTATTATGTGGTCTACCAGGACATTGTGAGAAAAAAAATAATTCTACAGTAAGTAGGCCTATTTCGAATTTATGGACACACTGAACTAACAACACTATTGCAGACACTGAAAGGCTGTTCTTTTCAACTTTTGCATTAAATTACAGTGCATGTGAAATGTGTTAGCTTTTTTTACGTGAAAGAAAGAAAGAATTGCTTCAAAGAGACACGAAATGTCTCTTTGAAGCAAAGCAATCCCCTCTACAGATGCCCTTAGTGACTGTAGCCTATAAGCAGTATTTTGCTGTAACAGACCCCAGTCCGACAGTATGGAACATCTCATGAATGAATACCCTCTCTCCATACATTCCATACGCTATGTCAGGTGTTCAGTGTCTTGCAATTGGATTCCAATGGTCAAGGTTCATTTCACACCATCGTTCCCAAGACGCCACTCACAAAACGCAAGACGCAAATCATGTCAGTGGTACAGACAGTCAGAGAGCCGACAGATACAGCAACTGCCGCCTTATTTCAGAGCTGTGTGTGGACATGAATATGTATGTGCATATGTACAGCCTGTATGCATATCTGTATTTCACCAGAGCTGCCATTATAGACTCTTCCGGGACTCATTTTAATTAGATGGGGCACATGTTAACGTATAGGACCGGAGCTGGTGGTGGCAAGAGCTTGGCATGGCGCCATAAAAGGCATCCTGTGTTTCATCAATTGGCTTCCCCCACGTCTCCTGTCTCTGATTAGTGCTTATGGCCCTATAGTGATAGTCAATCTGCCATGGGCTGATGATAGAGCCAGCTTAGCGCCTGAGAGGCAGGGTAGCATGGTTTGCATCATTCTAGCTTTTAGCTTTTGCTGCTGGAGCCTTGGCAATTCACAAAGTACCCTGGCAGAATAAAGGCTGAATAGAAGTTTGACTTGGCTGGTGGTGTCGAAAACCATGCAAAAAAAATGTTTGGACTCTTTAAAGTGGGCTGTGAGTTCCGCTGGTTTCCTAATGTTTATTTAAAGAGCTGTCTCCAGAGAACAGAATGAGTAAAACCACTGCCGTGACTGTATTCAGATATAGAATATATCCCTCTGTGCTGAAGTCCAAACGTGCAGAGAATCCAACTGTGCCAAAAAGCAGCTAATTTGCCAACAGAAGCTCTTTCATTGAGAGAAAATTCAGCAATTTGAGCAGAGTAACTGCTGGTGAAATGACTAAAAAGCCCAATGCTGTTCTAAAATTGGTTTTGGAAACTTTTCCAGGAATATGATAGCATATATGCAAAGGTGAAAGTGAGTCATTGTTGGAACTGGCATCTTGACATAACCAAAAGAACAAAAGGAGCCAGCAAGGACTAACATTCCTCAGGACAATGATATGTTTTGAGGGCATGTTGAGAGAGAGCTTTCATGGAGAAAAGTTGGCATGTTGCATTGTTCTATGACGAAACACTATCATATCTGTTACAAAAGAGCCCAGACAAAAAAAAAGTACAACTTCTATTTTATGACATATGACCCTGGTTGAATTTCAGAAACCCTCAAATGAATGCCTAGGAGAATTGAGGACAATAGGTTATGCGATGTGTGTGTCTAACGTAGAGGGAAGCTCGCATTCCAATACCATCATAGCACACTTCATTTAAAAAGGCCATGTGTGGTGATTTCTTCCAATCAGACAATAGCAAGCAGGGTAGTATGATATCATGCCTCAACCACTTACAGAAAATACACTCTGGAATGACAATGCTTACAGCATTACATGAAGAGGAGATTTTACTCCTGGAGGTACCAATATCAAATCTGAGTATCAGTAGCAAAAATACTCAAGTGACTACAATGTGCCATGCTTGACGTAACTGGATTGCTGAAGGGAGTCAGTTGTGGTTATAACATAGAACAGGCTGTACAGGTAGGTAACTGTCCTGCCATCAAGCTTTCTGGTACCCTACTGTCAATGGAATACTGTCAAGTCTTGTGAGGGTTAGAGAGATTATAATCTACATACATTGAGGAGAGGGGATTTTGTACCTATATATCTGATCTGATCTGTGTGGTAAGTTGTAGAATGTCAAGTTAAAATGCCAATCAATGCCTGTCACACCAACTAGGTTCACTTCAGCAGAGGGATCACAAGACCTGGTTAACCATCGACAGATGGATGTCTAGACATGATATCAGCCCTCTCTCTGCTGTCCTTTCACAGCCAGGGTTTTGACATTGAAAAGGATTAGGCGGCCCGGCTTTTGGCCTATTGGCCCCGAACTGTAAGAGCGCACTGGTTACTAGACTAATGTAGCCAGGCTCGTAGCTGATAGCTGGCCTTAGCCGTCTGGACCGTTCTGCTGATGAAGGATGCTAGTGAGACTTTGTGGTGACGTTCACAAACAGGAGCTTTATTTCCTCTGCAACAACAAACACAATTTAGGGCTTTATAACCCTGTTATGCTGTAATCCTGATCTTATCTGGACACTTTTATGCTGACTGTCGTCACTCAATATCTGTGGCACGAAAAATGTAGGCCTACTCTTCACTCACGCACACGGCTGGGCCGGTAACAGTAAGAAAAAAAATGATGGGAGATTCATCCAATTTATTTGTTTCCCTCATAGTAACTGTGAGCGGAAAAACAAATCTCACACCACCAACAAAAACAACAACTCTGTTTTTATTTGAGAGATAGAGCAATAAATCCTGAGTTAGTATGACGGGGAAAAAAATGTCTCCCATAAATGTTTTCCCACACCCATGTCCCCTATGGGTCTCGTCACTGTACATTTGTTCCAACAATAAATGTGATTTACCCATTTAAACAGCCTGGCTAGTTAGGATACGTAATACTGCATAATTACAAAGGTCATAAAATAAAGTTCATTGTCAAACCAGTAAAAAAATTGTCAGCACAACCATTATAAGAACAAGCACTGGGTTCGCACAGGCGCACAAAAATAGTTTTCACGTGCGCACCTCCGCTTCTACCACTTAAGCCCTACTTTGAGCCAGGAAAAACCCTGATAGTGCAAAGTGAGTGATCATACCAGCATTATTGACGACCACAAAGTACCATGAACAAACTAAAAGGCTCTTACAAACCGACCATTACAAACCGACCCTTACAAACCGACCCTTACAAGCTGCTGGTGTTGTGTTGTTATTCGGGTATTTCTATGCCGATCAATACTGTTGACAATAGCAACAGAAATACGTACATACAGGCCTGGCAGCCACAGACTCCTTTTACTAGGGACACCAACCAAACAAAGATGGTGGGGGGGAGGGGGTGGCATGAGGAGAGAAGGGGGGATGCATGAGAGAGGTGTGGGAGGACACGTTTTAGACTGTGCAGAACAGGAGTGGGTAGGATTGGGGTAAGAGGGGGGGGGGGGTTAGACCACTGTGGTGTATGATTTCTGTGTAACCTGAGCAGCGAGCACCCCCTTCCCCTTCCTTTTCTTTCCCCCCCAAAAAACTGCCTTGAGTTGGGTGCCAGGTGCGCGCAGCTGCTGGTTGTTGAATTGTGTTTGTAGAGAAAAAGAGAGCGGTTTGGGGTGAAAGAATAAGAAGAGGGAAGGGGGGAGTTTCAGAGAGGTTGACATCAGAGAGGTTCTCAGTCCCACTGGCACCACTGGGATCTGTGCCAGGGCCCATGAGAGTACCATGTGTCCCACAGATGGGCGCTCTGAATATGATGGGACATGCAGTACAGAGAAGCTAATATTGCCTATAGAAAGCTCACACACGCTGGGTTTTATGACTAAAATCATGAGGACATAAAGTCCTTGAAAATGGTGCAACCCAGACAAAAGCCCATCATCATTGCTCAAACAAATTGGTATTAGTCTATGAATACCAACGTAATGAACACAACTGTGTGACTGCAAAGTTTTACCACGAGAAAGGACAGGTGCTTGCAACCTTAAAACATCTGGCTACAGTCAAGATGTTGCCATATACAAACTCCCTTACCTACGAGCAACAAGGTGTGAACGTTGTGTCTCCTGAATGAAAAATGAAAAAGCGTTCCTCCTGAACTGCATGAATCGTGGTGTGCTCTTGTTAGATGTTAGATTTGCCCTGAAACAGTTTAGTGCCCTGGCATCTTTCCATGATAAATTCTTCTCCTCCCTGGATGCACTCAAATGGCAGTTATTCACGGTCCTGGCCAATTACCCCCGTATCCCGTCTGACTTTGATAAACAATCGTCTCCAGTACCTTACAGAAGGCACTAGCTAGCTAGTTCGTCCAAGGAAACATTCTAATGGCAGTTATTCACTGTCCTGGCCAATTACCCCCTTATCCTGTCTGACTTTGATAAACAATCTTCTCCAGTACCTTACAGAAGGCGCTAGCTTGTTCGTCCAAGGGAACATTCTCAGTATACTTTAACACATTCCAATCTGATGAAAGAGGTGGCCTGAATAAAACATAGCAGAACTCAAGAGGACTTTTTTTTGTATATGTCAGTTGTTTCGCACGAAAGGAATAAGTCACTACTGAGGAAATTCCCTCTCAAGAGGGCAGAGATAAATCTCACCACTTCATAAAAAGCAGCTGTTCAATATGAAATCCCACACTAAGATCAATAATCCACAGTCTGGAGGTACTGTATGCCTGGCAAAGCCCCTCAAGCTCAGGCCCGAGGGTGGATGCCTGCTCATGCTCTGACGGCTGAACAGATACCGTCTTTGATTTACTGCGCTCGTCTTATTTCTTCAGAGCATGGCAAAGACACCTGGGGCCTATAAGAACAATCAATTAAATCACTCGGTTTACAATACAAGCACTGTATCAGCCCTCGAACGTGAGAGAGCTCAACAGGAGACGGGAAATCCAAACAACTAGGCCTACCTCTTGTCTCAACGATCAGCACACTGCCTTTTGTAGACGCCCTGTCTACAGGTCTTCAACACACCTCAGATTACTCCCCTCCCCCCCACCTCATTGTTTTGGTCCACCCTTGAGCAGGCAACTTCAAATGGTGCGGGGCTTTGGTGATTTGGCGATTTCCTCAGTCCCCCATGCTCCTGTCTCACCTCATCATTGCTTAGGGGGCTTAGCACAGCGAGGTCTCGGAGCCTAACGACATGGCTCCTTGGCCTTGATCAATGAGCTTCCAGAATGTCATGGCTTGCCTGAGTTACTGAATGCACTTGTCAGGGCCGTGGACGACGACAGTCAATCACAATCAAAGATATGGAGGGTCAAAGGTTCAATGAACGGGATTCGTAAATTAAAATTCAGCTCTACACCATATTGACATATTTCTTTGATCATACGAATTTGTCAGTCGCCATTTTTCTTTTTTCAGTTCCTTTGTGTGGCTTAATCAGTATCGGTATTTCATTTGGCATTAGTGCTATGACACAGCCCTGTTTCAAGCCCCTAAGACAACATACTCTGTTTAATGAACACAAAGAGGAAGTATGCTGGAGCATGTGCCCGTCGAGGCTGGCTGTCACTCAGCCTAATGCAGTAATGCAGTGTGGACGAGGCCCCACAGCTGCACCCACACCAGCTGCCTCTGGACCATCAGAGGGTAAATCCACCCTGTTTCCACAGTTGCCCACATCTATAACAGAGGACGGGGACGTGAAGAAAAGAGAGGGAATGTCACGCATACTAGAAGACTCTGGGTACTGTATGTTCTCATGGTATACTGTACCTTGAATAGTGTGTCTGGCTGGGGCGACATGTGCTTTGTTCAGACAGACTGCTGTTCTTTTAGTCATAGTTGAACCAATAAGACCCCATTCTCTAGTACAATATGACGTTGGTTAGTTTGAGAAAACACATCTCATGTATAACCTTTGGCAGCATTGCATGAATGTCTGAAACAATTTGCTTTAGGATTAAGCTTGTTTATCTAATAGACCAAACAGAATGAATTACCCCCTTGCTGCCCCCTGTTGGGTATCTCTAACATTACATCATGGTGATTGAAGTGATGATGAACATTCAATAGCATTATGCTCTAATGAGCATGCTGAGTTCCCTCATCAGCAAGTGACAGGTCGATATCTCAGCCAGGGTCTGAGGTTAATGGTATTATATCTTATCTAGATGTACGTGTCAGAAAACCACCAGCACTTAATTAATACTGCAGCATGGATTTTTACATTCATGATGAATAGTGTGTAATCTAGAGTGCTGCTCAAATGGATCTTTCTTCAGTAAAAGTATCACTCCCAATACAGAGCAAAGATATTCCATCTTTGAAAACTCTCTTTCTTTAAATAGTGGGAGATCGTTCCCAGATATGGAAGAGAGAACTCAAATGGCAATTTCAATCAATCCCCGCTCCTACCAGTGAAGCATCACCTCAAGAGGCTCATTCAGTGTATTATATTATAGTCTGGAGTCCTTTGAAATGCCTCCTTCAAGATGGCTCTTTCATTCCTGTTTTAAGTGTCCTCTGGACACATACTTAAAGAACTGTAATAATGTAATAATTATTAATATTTAGTTGTGGAAGCAGGGTTCCATTGTTGACATATGGAGCAGTCTGCAGAGATGGTCTCTTAGAGGAACAGCCTCCCATTGTGCTTCATTCAGCAGAGGTCAGTTGCTCCATCATCCAGGAAGTCATTGTGCAATGGGCATATTGAGGCTCATATGAATTTTAAGAAAACGAGGGGGCCTGCAACTCTACTTCCATATCCCAATAATGGAATAAGTCCATACTTCATTCAACTGAATTATCTGAATCTGATTCATCTGAATTATTAATAGAACCTACTCAGAATGCAAGACCACTGCATCAAGAAACATACTAGCAAACCAAAATGCAAACCCCCCCAAAAAACTCCAGCCTTCCTTCAAATAAAGCACATCCTGTTTTCTATGTTCAATTACTTTAATTTCATTATAGAGTTCCAGGAGCCTGAATAGATGCTGTGTGAGGTCAGGCCTGATATGCCCTCATGTTTTTGACTTTTGAAGGTAACACTCTTAAGTTTGTTCCCCAACAGTTACAATGACTAAGTGGCACCAGCATTGAGAAATACAAGTTTGAACACACTGAAGTAAAATATTTCTTTACATTTTCGCCTAAATAATTTGTTTGCAATGTAAACAAACATTTGTTGTCGGAATTCTATCGATCGGTGGTCAACTATAAGGCTTTGTTGGTGAGTTTTATCGAATTTGTCAATGTAGTGTGTTTGTTGGTAGTCTGACAGAGACGTCAATTGTGCCTGCTGTTGTGATTGTATCTTGAGATGGATTATTTGGCTTATTAAGCGCAAGAATCATAGCTTCGAGAGGATTTAACGCATGACTACCTACGTAAACATAGGAACATAGGAAGCATGTACAGGGCAAGACAATTAGCATATGGCGCTAGGGCCCGCCGGTGGGCCGTCGGATGGTTAACAGGCTACGTGAATTCATATTTCTTGGGATACTTGTCAAAATAAACACAAGAATGTGCCAATAATACTGTGGAATACCTACACAATGCTTGTGTAGCCTGTCTGGGTTGCATCAAGCTTCTTGTAATTTGATTTAGCTTTTTTTAACTACAGTATTTTAGATGCACAAGCTCCTGCAAATTCTATAGTGAGGAGGTGCATCGTCATAACAGGAGCAGTTAAGTGACTTCTGAGGGACTGTGTGTCTTTATCTGGCCAATAAGCCCAAAACAGACAGCTTTACCCCTCTCCAAGGGGGTGAGGAGGAGGTGAGGATTAAGTAGAGGTGACCCAATTAAGACGAGATTAAAAAGAGGCAAAAACAAGGATTGAAGGCAAAAGAGGGCTAAGGCCAGGGCAGAGGGTTAGGATAGTCCTGTTGTGAAGCGTAGATGGAGAGGGAGAAGGGGGTGGGGAGGGAGAAGGGGATGGGAAGGGGGTGGGGAGGGAGAAGGGGATGGGGATGGGGAGGGAGAGGGAGAGGGAGAAGGGGAGGGGAGGGAGAGGGAGGGATGCACCATATTCAGAGAGAACAGATAAATGAACAGGGAGTCCCAGTGCTATAAGGGGAGGATTTAGTGGGTGTGGCAAGGAAGGGTTTGGGGGCATGGTGACCAGCCGGGTCAGAGCATGAAAAGGGCACTCACACTCACCTCTAATGGAGCTGCACTTAGGGAGGATACACTCTGAGCCCCACCCCTACTAGTACCCACACAAACAAGCACACACACACACACACACACACACACCCTCCCACATGTGCACACACACACACTCCCACACACACACTCCCACATGTACGCACACACACACACACACACACACACACACACACACAGACTATTTACAACATAGTGTCAGATGCTCATATATGCTAAATTTAAACATTCGAATCAAATCAAATTTTATTTGTAATTCACAATTCCAGTAATCTTTGGAGTATGAATAGAGCTCATAGCAAGGAAGGGTTTGCTTGTTGGCTTGGTTGTTTATGGGTGTCTAACATTTTATCACCAAAACTTGTTTTATCTGATGCTTTTGATCAAAGCAGGCACAGTGCACACATAACACTGGCTTGTGTTTAACCCAAGTCGCGTGGTGCTTGATATCTTCCAAACACATATGGCATTGATAGCAGTGGCAAAACAGATTTTGATTAAACAATTTAAAGGAGGGTTGCTATGTGACATTTAGAAGCCTCCAACACGTCATGATGAACACTGGGCAAATGTCATGCAATTAAGCCTACAAAGCATACAAGTGCGCGTGGATACTTGTTACCTACGTGATAATTGTGTGGCCTCAGTCACTTTTAGTCAATGGCTGTAGCTATCTACAATGCAATAAAAAAATGTTTTAATAATGACTTGAAATTCTTTTCAAAAGGGAAATTCGAGTTTCAGTTTAGATTCAGTTAAGTGTATCACCTGCGCCACTTGCACCTCCGCACTTGCGAGAACCTATAGTTCATCTCACCGAGGACATGTTATGACGAAAAACGAAAAACGAAACCTAATTGCACTCTTTTTTAATTAATAAAACAAATAAATAAAGTAGTCGTTTTTTTCTTTTCTTTTAAAGTTTAAACAAATAGCCCATGTTGAATGCTGAACTACGCACTTTAACTAGCATCCATCCCTCTGCCCAAGAGCGTGCCGAGTCAGTGCATCCCATTCAAACTGTCCTTTGTAGACATTCGTAAAGTCCTCTGAAGAAAGTTTTCAAAAGGCATAAACACGGGAGAAACACTACAATTGTCTTACTTACCATTCCAGCTTAGGCAGCAAATATTAAGAAACACCCAAATAAACGAGTTCTTTGGGAAAGCCATGTCGTTGTCGACTTATCCAGACCTTTACAATGAAACGTTGCCTTCTTGTGGTCCGCGCGTGGAAGGAGAGACTGGACTGAACGAGAGGGAGGGGGGGAGAGAGGGGGAGGGGGGTGGGAGTCGAGTTGCAGAACAAGGTCTGTCGTCTATTGTACTGTCTGTAGGAGGAGAGGGGGGAACATTTTGGATTTCCACATTTCATCCCCCCTTTCTCTTGTATTCGGTGGATATTTGTCTTGGGATAAAATCCTCATTTGGTCGAATACATCCCTGCAGCAATACCACTTGGACAAAATGGTATAATATGCCATGCTTTAACAGATATATGATAATGAGCTATGCACTTTGATAGATGATACAACTATCAATCATGCACATGCATACTAGAACAGTTTAATTAAAATGGATATAAAATAATAATAATAAGAAGCCTATTATTTTAAATATTTTTTGTCAGAAACTAAAAACGTGCAAGGACACAAAGGAGAATGAATGAATACTCCATTAACATGTCTGTTGTCACTATAGGTAGATATTCATTTGAGACATCATATTGGAAAGGACGTAGTCTACCAAGGCGCCGTTGTAACCACAGTAGGAGTCTACAACAAATCAACACAACACAGCCACTTCTCCCCAGCGGGTCAGCTTGCAGGTCGTTAACGACCTCTGCTGTTTTCATCACTCGACTGTCACCTCTCCTAACAGCTGCAGCAGAGAGGGGCACTCCACTCAGGCTGTCCTGCATGGTCGGGTCTCAGTCCCTCCATACATCACTAGTAGCCCAAGCCGGAGACACAGTGGAGAAGGATATAGGGTTACACAAACGGAGGGAAAATCAACCCATAGAGAAGACAACAGACTTCTTAAAGTGGAGGATATATAGAACTATGTTGAATAATAGATATAGCTGGGAACAATATGTTCTTTTTAAAATTAAAACTACTCTTTATCTTGTTTAAATGTATTATTATTTTCTGTAATAATAATAATAATGATAATAATAATAAAACAAAACAATTATGAACATTCATACACCAGTCATACATCAACAATGGCGTGGCAATAAAATACTGGTTAGAATTTCACTCAAACAAGGACTACATTACAACCTAGTGCAATTATGGGCGCAATCTGAATGCTATCCTTTTAACTCAAGTCCTGCTTTCAAAATGGTCTCAAGAGGTACCACACAGTCCTCGGATAATGTCCCTGGTCTTCATCCATCACACACTCAGCTCTGAGAGTGCGTTTGTTCACCTGCAGCATCAAAGGCACTCATCACTGGACACAGGAAGAAGTTACGTCAGCTACCAAATCTGGACCAGTGGATTTGGAGGGATTTGCAGGTCACACATATATGGGAGCACATACAGTGCTGAGGTTGAGTAAGGTCTGTTCTACTAAGCAGGGTAAAGGCAAATCTGAAGCAAATGAGAAAAAATAATAAAGGTCTTTGAAGTGGACCCAGAGCCAAGACACACTGGAATCCCTTGGTTTTCCCAGGGCTAGAGAGAAGAGGATTCCATGCATCCACACATTTCATTTTTCCAACTCAAATCGATTGTACCCCTCTTGCCCCTTCCTCTCCCTCCCTCCCTCTCTCTCTCTCTCTCTCTCTCTCTCTCTCTCTCTCTCTCTCTCTCTCTCTCTCTCTCTCTGTTGTATCAGAGATTCCCATCTGTGTCTCACACTGTTGTGTCAGGGCAGAGCAAACAGAGAGAGTGGGGAGGGGTAGGTTGGGGTGACAGAGGAGGTAATGGTCAAACACCATTAACACACACACAGATGACTTTACGAGGAGGCAGGTGTCAGTTCAGATGATCTGCACACAAGTTTCCCAGGTTGACTTTTCTACAATAAGTGTGGGCTGGAAAGAGTAGTGTGATTTTTGTGAGACTCAAGTGCAAGTAACCCATTACCATCCCATTAAGTCAGGATCGCTGTCACAAAGCTGGCCATCAAGTGTTTTTTTTGTTTTTTTCTCAAGTAGCATTGAAAAACAGAGTTGAAAAGTGGCAGAAACTGTGCTGTACGGAGTTTAGAATTACAAAACCAAACCTGTCCATCACCAGTGTTCCGCATCTATGCTCCTCCATCAGTACTCTCCAAACATTCTCCAAAAATTCTCCAAATCTTTTTAAAGATAAAGACACTTTTTTTTTTCATCACTGCAATCACACATTCAAAACACTTGATACTGTATCTTCATTCAGCATCACATGATGATTCCCATTTATTTTGGTGGTGTGGTCTATGGAATGAGGTCAGGTCCTGGTGGTGTGGGTGTTTGGGAGAGATGGCTCCACACAAACAAAGGATGCCTGAGGTGGGAACGGTTTCCATGACTACCTGCACAACTCTCGATCGTCAATAAGACCAAATATCATGCTTTTATTCCATCGGACATGATTTGATAGCTGTGCGTAGTCACCATGGAGATGGAGAACAAAAAAACTAAGAAACCAAAAAAATCGATTTCACATGCAAAACATTGCAAGAAATAGTGAATGTACTGTAGAATGAACGGTTAAGCACTTCTGGCATCAGAGTCAAGTGAAAGGTGTTTGTTGAGATCTCATCCCCTACAAAGTTTGATTCCAGTGGGTTGGGTGTGCTTGCTTGAATAAGACCCCCCACAGAATTGGTCTAGCCTTACTCATGGTAATGATGGAGTGAAATCAGGAATGTGTGTATTCTTTCTATGACAAAGACCACCTCCATGCCCAGAGGCACCTGCAGATCCCACCTGGATGGATATCTTACACCTCTGCTGGAGGCGTTTCTGTCATTAGGGAATGCTTGTGTGATGATATCTATGACTGTGTGTAAGCGAGAACTTCAAATGAACTTGTTCATCCCTTTTTTTAAGCAGGGGTGTTGGCAACTGGGTTGGTTGGTTATCAACGTGTTGCACTAGCGGTCACTCATAATTCACTTATACATACAGTGCACATAGATAGAATTCAATAGTTTCAAGTTCAAGTTTTATTGTTACGGCACATTACACAAGTTTAAGAGAGTAACATTCTTAGGCTTCGGTTCCTGACATTGCAGCACAAAACAATAAGGCGATAGGCAAGTCAAGATAAAATAAAGTGACAATAGTTCAAGACATAAATGAGATAATTGGACAAGTGACAAGTTGTGGGAGACAAATAGACAAATAAGCCAAATACAATTAGCAGTACAAATAGTGAAATAAAATAAAATTGTGTAGCCAATTGTTGAGACTTTTTGTTGACTCTTGGGTCTTTCATCCCTTTCTTGTTACATTTGGCACTGTAACACAAATATAAAGACAATTGCACTCGACAGCCAAAAGCAGCTTGTAAAGACAAGACATGCAATACATCATGCACTGCACATTGTTTTCGGTTCAGTTTCTGCAACAAAAAGTCATCATCATCATCATTACCACAACACCAGGTAAGGCGGAGCACAGAACCCAATATGGCACCCGTGTTTGTTGTTCCGTGACATTCAATGTGAGGTGGCTGATGGAAGCAAGTGATTCAAAGCTAACATGATTAGCCTTAGCATTCTTATCCCTTATTGCTCGGAGCGGGAGCTAACACCAGCAGGTCTGGTCACACAGATTGGGAGCAGAGTGTGTCACTACAGGGGTGTCAGACTTGCCAGAGCCAAAAATTAAGAGGACAATGTTGAGGACAATGTCACGGTCTTTCTCAACCCCCGCCTTCAAATACTGTTGTGTGAGGTTATTTGGGAAGGTTGTGACAAGGTTTTGGTTTCTAGGATATTAATTGTGGGTTAAAGTGTAAAATGGTGACCCTGATCTATCTTGACTCTACCATTGAAGGATTATCATAACATCTTGGATGTATTAGCTGCTGTATGACATGATTATGGTTTCTATGAAAAGTTGCTGCACTGAAATTCCCCTCAGGTTATCACACGACTCTCATCTCAGTTGTGGCAAACATTCACCTATGTGTGAGGCACTGCAGTAGGTTGGATTTGACCTCAATACAACCATTTCTTCGTTAGAGAAGTCCTGAGGATATTACATTCTCTCCCAGTTAGTTTTCCTTAAATTAAAGGACAAACATATGAATTTAACAGGGGCAATACATACTGTATCTTGTTCCTTGTCTCAAGTAAGTAGCCACATTTCCATGCTGATGGCTTGCTGGGACATTTCAAGGAGCATGATAATAGGGCAATTATAGTTAATTACAATCAGCAATACTTAATGCCCATAATTACTTATTAAATTCTGAATTATTAACATACTGTAATTCATGTTCAAAAGAATGGTTACAGATATTGCAGAATTAAAGCTGCCCAACTTTTCTACTGCTTATAAATTAAAGTCAGTATGGGCAGTTTTTTTCTCTTACCGTCAAGGCACTTACATGTCTAAGAAAAGTGAATCTACATTTCTGTTCAGTGTCTTCTTGTCAGGATGAGTTTTCTAACAAGCGGTGTAGACTCTCAAGGTCAGAGGACTGACAATATGAATATCCTTTATCGTTAGCGGAGGGAAAATCAGACACAGGTGCAGAGAGAGTGCCAGGGGGTACTAGCTAAACTGCTCTAATCTAGAGGTCTACTCATTGCAATTCAGTTGGAGACGTCAGATTCCGTGGCTAATTTGTAATGATTGTTGCCATTGACCCTCCTTCCTACTTTGTTGGGATGGCTGTGTATTTTCTGTGTGTGTGTGTGCGCATGTGTGTGCACCCACGCATGTGTGTGTGTATATGTGTGTGTGTGTGTGTGTGTGTGTGTGTGTGTGTTCTGTTGATCTACTATGGTGTGAAAAAGGAGTCTCTGAGGGTTTAGGGGGAGGGGTGACTGGTGCCTGTCCCTTCCATTGCTCAGCTACAATGACACGGCTTCTGCTGAAGGAGACTCTAACATCTACGCTGACCCTTGAGAGCAGCCGTTGCCATGGGGACCCCACAAGACGCCATAATTGACTAATGAATCACCGCGGAGCACCTCAGCTCAGACACATGTAGCGTCTGGTTGGACGGAGGTCAGAAGGGGGGCGGGCCTGGGCTGAATCCCAGACACAATGCTGGGCGGGGTAGAGGACAGGGGCGGGGCCAACGTGGGACTCAGGTGGCCACTTGGTCTCAGATATGGGGCATTCAAATGGGATCACAGCACCTCTTCATCATCGTTAGAGGGCTGGACACTTTACATTAATTTTTTCTGTGATCATATTAAACCCCATCCTCCAACCAATGTCATTCTTCAATTCCCATTGCAGTAGGAACAGGCACATATTTTCACAGTGAAGAGATTTGCCTTACATTGTTTGGTGTCGATAGAGGGGATAAGCCATATATATTCATCCTACCTATTTGAGAGATTCTACATTTGCTGCAACCACATGATTATCATACAAAAGCTGTCATGAAAAGCCACACTATACAAACCATGGGCCACTCCTACATTTTAAGAAATGTTGCCCTGTGCCCTACATTTCGCAAAAATATGAATTATTCATCCCTCCTTCATAAAGATCTGTTTCCGCAAAAGTGCTTAATTGAAGGGGAACACTGATTCCAGGGGTCTACACGTGTTCAGTTGTTTCACCTTGAAAACAAGGGTGTGAATTAATGGCTCTGTGCTTTGGGTCAGCCTCAAGGCTTATTTGACAGAGCAGTGAGACTCCATCCTCGCCCACAAGACAACAGGGTGGCCAATTTAACACATTTCAACCCTGGAGTGTGGCCTATGAGCGTTGACCGAGGAAAGCAATTACTCAATCTCAGCTGTTCTTGTAATAGGGACTTTTCACAGGCTGACAATCCCTGCCCTCCCCGAAGCATCCAAGGTCCAGAAAATAGGATGGATGTTCTTTCATAAGACCAGTACATTTCCTTTTGAGTTCTGTGGAAAGGGTTCTACATGGAACGCAAAAGACTTCTTCAAAGGGTTCTCCAACAGGTACCGGTACCTTTTTCTAAGAATGTGTGTGTGTGTGTCTGTGTGTGTGTGTGTGTGTGTGTGTGTGTGTGTGTGTGTGTGTGTGTGTGCGCGTGTGCGTGCGTGCGTGTGTGTGTGTTCTGTCTGTTTATATGGATTTTTGCTAATTGCTCCATAAATGAGCACAAATCAGACAGTAGCTCACCTCTCAACATGAAAGCAAACTACACTTGATGCCAGTCTGTGAACTGCAGCGACGGCATCTCTACTGTAGTGGCACACAGTAACCTCCAACCAAGCAAGGATAGAATGTCTGCACATACACATAACATGAACTCTTTCAGGGAAAACATCTGAGGTGTGTGACTGAGGACTCTCTGCCTGTTACATCCCCAAATATCATCCAGGGGATGAGGGGAGTAACAGTAGAATAGAACCAGGGGACAAGAACAAGAGGCGGACGGGAGAATATAAATAAACCAAGACTTATTGTATAACCTGCAAAATAAACAGGTTTCTGTGAAACTAACTAAAAACGACTTTCTATAAATTAGGAGAAAGCAAATATATACTGTATATATATTAATAAGCAGTATAACAAGAAACTTAGATAATTAGCAGTTAGATGAACAATGTAGCAAGAAACTATGAAAAATATGGCCAAACACAAAACTAACAATCACACTCAAAGTTACAGACACCAGTACACCCTACAACCTGTAGCAGCACACAGTAGCTGTAGCTACAACTTTAACCACACACACAACTCAGGAGCTGTAGCAGACTGGTCCACTGGGACCATCTGAATGTCTCTCCCAATCTTTTATAATCCACCCTAATTGAGCGATTGAGCACAGGTGTGCTCACTGAGGTCGTCACCATGGTAATAGGCAGGGAGGAAGGGTAATCATCTGGGGAGAAACACACACAAACACACTACGGCCGTTACAGTGCCAATGGTGCGAAGGCCTGGTGTGGGTGGATAAGGGTGGGGATGGAGTGTTTAACGACTTAGAACAAGGCTGGGGGTTTTGGGGGGGGGGGGACTTGATTATGTGGGTGTCTAATGCCATTTTTCCAAAATAGGCTTGAAGGAGAGCAGCAGCTGTGATAAGATGGGCAAGGAAATGGAAAGTAGAAGAGGAACGAGAATGAGAGCGTGAGAAAGGGAAATAACAAAAGGCTATTAATGGGAACGGCCTTGCTTGCATTAGAGAATCTCCACAGAAGATCCGTCTGAAATGTTTTACCCTCCGAGGTTTGGTATTATATCATAGCTTTTGGGGTTTCTTTCAGACACTGCTATACTGAGTAAACTGATACCAAAGGAGTAGGCCAGAGGACTCAGATCTCTTCTATTCAAATGGAATTAATGACTGTTCTTTAATTGATACAAATGTTGTATACATATACAGTATACATATGATCAAAATGTATATGGCCAAATATAAATAACATGTCTTGTTAAAAGGCAATTATTGCTATAGAAAAATCATAACAGAATATCATTGCAGATATTGAGTTACACAAATTCTTTAACTGTGGATACTGAGTTACATATTTCTTGACCCGGGGACTCATACACCAAATACCATAATGTCAAGTAAAGACCCAGAGATATTGATGTATGGTTGGGGTCATTTGAAGAGTAACACAATATCCAAGACTCAAAATGGAAGCATATATAATAGGTGAGCTCTTTACAATCTATAATAGATTGTCCTCTGTGGCTCAGTCGGTAGAGCATTGTGCTAACAATGCTTAAGTTGTGGGTTTGATTCCCGCTGGGACAATACTGAAAAATGTATGCACTCACTGCAATGTAAGACACTTTGGATAAAAGCGTCAGCTAAATGGCATATTATTATTATATCACTAATATATATGGGGATAAGACAAATAAGCTTTGCTTCCTCCTATTCCCTTTCGGACAGCTTAACCATGTGGATTTTTTTTTTATTCTTTATTTTTGAAATCATTTGTATTCCAATGTACTTGGACTGCTGTTCGAAATAAACTTGAACTAACATATCACTAATATCACTAAGTAACATGTTATGTTATGGAAAGAAATGATGGTGGTGGTGGGTACAAAACACATCTCTTCCAAGACTCCAAAACACCATCACACACACACACACACACACACACACACACACACACACACACACACACACACACACACACACACACACACACACAGCTGGGATAAAGGAACATGACTGATGATGTTTTTAGCCCTTTACAGAAACCATATATCCAGGTTCTGGGATGATTTGATAAGGGCCATGGTTGACTGAGGCTGTTCCAACAGAGACAGGATGGGGGTGGAAGGGTGTTAAGCAGTGAAATGGGGGATTTCTTTGGCACTTCTATTATAACTGTCCTCAGGGCAAGCTTGATGGTGAGATAAATCACAAATTGCTAATGCTGAGGCTGACGGATTTATCGACGCATAATGAGATACGAGCGTCCATTAGCAAAGGCATGCCACGGTCTCTCACAGCATGGAGTAGCATAATAGAAGAGTGTTATACAATAGTTGCTATATATCTAATCATCATATTCAAATGTTCAGTTGAAGTGGTGTCGTCATTTCCAAATTCAGCAAGGCATTATTATTTCATTGTTGTGTGGTCATCTGTCACTTAAGTCCCCATATGCAGTTAATGATTCAATATTATGTAATCTTGTAATCAGACAGCTCTGATACATTTGAGGCATTGGAGAGGATATCATAGATTGTTTAGATATCACTGATATCATAGATTGCCACTGTCTAGGTAAAACCACGACATAAGCTATATCATTATAAACACTTTTCTAAAACGTTACACTTAACTTATAGTATTCAACTGAATGCAACTGTCTTTGTAAGCTGTTCTCTCAGATTAGTACATGGTAAGTAAATTCTAATGTTGAATATCAAACTGCTTGGCCTGCAGAATAACAGTGTTGTGGTGTGGTTGTATGGGTTGTTGGGGGCGTTGGTTGCAGGATGTGGCCTTGTTGTCTTGTTTTGTTATTATGTGTGTTTTAACTTTTAAAAGAAAATAAAGAAACATTTGATCACAAATAAAGAAGATAATGAGTGGGCACATCACTGTGCAGATATCACTGTATCTTATTTGCTCAGGGATAGGCCACTGTCTAGGTAAAACCACGACATAAGGAGAACAAGGTGAGATATTGCAATCTAGCTAAATATATTATGAATGATATACAATTTACAGTTTCATTGTCCATATGAAACACGTGCATGCCTGTGACAGTTGAAGGAAAGTGGTAATGAAAACAATTGAAATGAATTAAACGAATAAAGTTGATGTTATTGCACTTCATATTTTTCATTATTATATGCATCCATAGCCCATACATATTTTATGGCTAGATATTTTTGGATTAGGCCAACTACACGTTCATCTAAACACGGTAAACCTCATCTCAAGATCAGAAGTCGATTCTTTTTGCCTGGGTAGGCTTCTCCAAATCGATACGTATGTCTGTTCACCGTTGCGTGTTTACATGTCTGGCAAAAAAAAAATGCTAGCCTGTTTGAGATGGGAGCCTCGGACTGGAATCATTTTCATGTTTAAACAGTGCGTCTATGAATCCAGTCTTTACATTGTATAGCAGACTTGGTTAGCTCGTAGCCACGCTATGTAAGGTGACGTATTACGATTGGTAATTTTAACTGCTGTAATAACGGTAACTACTGTATCTTAGCATAGCTAGCCACCTTGCTAGCGACAGTGCAGTGCAGTAGCCTCCAGGGCAGTGGGTGTGGTAGACATCGGGGGGTAGCTGGCTAGCCGCTGTAGTCTTCTTGACATTTACATTACCTAGCTATACACCAATTCTAAGCTATATGATCAGCCCCGAGAACGCACAAGAGGTCGCTAGGCCAAAGAGGATAGCTGCATAGGTGGGCTGCATTCTCTTTCCCTGGCTAAGTTGATTACAAACCGCCACTCGTCCTAGGTCATCCAGGTTTTCTATTTAGCCCCGGCGTCATCAGTTCCCATCTGATGAGGCTATAGATATAGCTACTATTTTAGCTAATGTGTTCAGTTCATGTCTACCCTGTAACCAGCTATCTAGCTACTTTGCAATAAATGGTGTTATATTGTGGACCAAGTTTGGAAACGTAGGAGTTTAAACTTATCTTTGTCTCCCCTTAGGCTGGGCAACACTAATATGGATGTAGTGAACATAGTTTCCTGCGCCATTGGGAGATGCTTGGATACCCTTTGCCTTCTCCTGGACGTGGTCATTTGGACAGTGAATTGGCTGGCTAGGCTATTATCGAACATGGGTTCCTCTCTGCATGACCTGCCAGTGTTGCAGAGTGGCACGACACTACTGGAATACTGGAACGTTTTTATATTCTCCTTCCTTACTGTCACAGACGCAGTCACAAGCACAGCTCACGCAGCGCTCCACACACTGGAAGGCTGGCTGCAGACACTGGGAGGTGTGTTGGAGAGTTTCAAAATGGTGGGTCACCTCTCGTCTCATGTGGTGTGGCGCGCCAAGGAACTGCTACATCGCGGACTCCTGTCCGGGAACTCCATCCTGAGACAGACGTGTGAGGGCGTCTGCATCGCGTTCAGTCTCGTCCTCTACTTTGTCAACACCATCGTCAACATCCTCCTCATTGGGACGCAGAATTGCTTCTCTGCCGCGGTGGGAGTCTGGGAGGCGGTGGCCGGCCCCCTGCATAAAGCCTTGGAGCTGGCCCTCACGCTCCTCACCTTCCTGTACAGCTGCCTGGTCGGCACCTCTGTCCTCCTCTGGACTCCCTGCCAGCTCGCCCTGGAGTTCCTGGGCTCGCTTGGTCATGTTTTCATCACAGTGTTCATGCTCAACATCTACGGCCTGCTCCTGACGGCGGTCATCGTTGCTTTGACCTTGCTGTATTTGAACCCTCTCCTGCCCCGTCTCGCGGCCCAGCGGTGTCTACACTTTGTCAACACGCTCCCGGGAATGCAAGGTCTTCAGCGGGCCGTCTATGGAGTCTATCTGCTGGCTCTGGAACGAGCTCAAGCTTTTCACGACCGTGGCGCAGCACAGCAGGCGATGGGGGGGCAGGGGGGGGCTCAGCCTAGACCGCTACGGGGGGGGGGCAGAACTATACAGCCCTCTGGAGGGGAGAGTGGAGGCGGGGGGCACCCGTCTCAGGAGCTGAGGCCCCAAGGTAGTCCTGCTGCTGACCATAGCCTACTACCCCCAGAGCTCACCGGAAGAAACCATGGTGAGGCTGCCTCGTTTCAGCAGCCACATCTCAACGCCAGCCTGGAGGAGACCACTAACCTCAACCCTGACCACCACCACCACCTCCACCACCCCTGTACAAGAGCAAGGACTAGAGCCAAGCAGCCTCCTTCCCCAGCGGAGGGTGTCTGCGGTGCCCCCCCCCCGGAAGACGACCTCCTCAGCCTGCTCAAGGACCACGAGGAGAGGAAGAAGTGTGTCATCTGCCAGGACAGGGCCAAGACAGTGCTGCTGCTGCCCTGCCGCCACCTGTGCCTGTGTCGCCACTGCTCGGGTATCCTGCTGCAGCAGCCCCCCAACCACCACAGCTGCCCCCTCTGCCGACAGGCCATCACACAGACCATGGACGTCTTCCTCTGAGAGAGAGGCAGACGAGACCCGATGGTGACTGACAATAGACGAGTGAGAGGAAGCCAGAGGAAAACTAATTTTTAGTCTAAGGCTTAGTGAAGCGGTCGCCATCTTACTTACTCTCCTCTCCTGTTACCCCCCCCCCCTTTTAGATGTGGAATCAACAAAGGGGATGTCTTACCAGACTATAGACTCAGGAGGACACTCTCCTACACATGTTACACAACTTAGGCTGTGCTGATATAGACCTTGCTTTTTGCCCACAATCATATGAAGAAAACGTCACTGTGTATGGGACCTGTTCAGTGGAGTGGGCCGCTCAGATGCACTGAGAAAGTCGTATATTAGATAACACTGACTTGACATGGAATGTACAGTTCTTTAAGATTCTCAACTTTGAATAAGCCCTACGGGGGGTTACTAAAGGTCACTCTTAGGCGCCACCCAGTTAGTATTCAGGTCCATAAATTCATATGACAGCTTGGTTACATTTCTAGGCTTCTGATCATTTAGGCTATAAGTCTTAATGTTTGTAATGTGAACATCTCAATGATTTTCCACAATTGCACTAACTACTATATTGCACTGGCTACAAAGCTGCTTTTCTGGCATGTAGCACAATGAACAAAATGTTAACATTGTGATTTACTAGACATTGTGATTTTTCCGTATTTAAACATATGAGCTTTTCAATTGTTCTGTCATATACTGTAAGGTATTAATGGCTCTATATCAGAGTATAAATGCTAATGATGAGGAATGATACAATTTGTTTCCGGTAATAGGCCTCATAAGTTAGATCCAAAACTAGACCAACTCTGCTCGACTAGCTAATACATCTAGAGGAACGGTATAGTACCCTCTCCTCTTCTGGCCAAATGTTACACTACTTTTAAAGTTTGCAGTGTTATGTTTTGATGCACATGGCAAGTGCTTATCATAATTTATTTTGTTACATTTTGTACCTATTCGTGTTTTGTAAGTTATTCAGATACATGTTTTGTCACTATTCATTACCAGTATTTGTGTTTTTCTATCACATGAAATAAACATGCTGCCATGCTTTGATGATGTGAAGAGTTCCATATTTGTCATCAGAAATGTAGACCTATTATTTACTATGTACTACCTATTGTTTATTATGTTTGTGTGCTAGTATGTGTCTCACCAACTCATCCAACAATCCAGGTTGAAATTCATATTTTAAATATTATTGTTCTCCATGCAATTTTTTCTAATGTTAACTTTACATTCCAAAGAAAACAGCACAATTCCTATTCAGGGAAGTCAGTAAATCTTTACAAATATTACCCCCGCACTGGGGAGAGAAAACAAAACTGTAAAATGCTACTGTATACGTTATATGTTATGGCAGATTTTAATTGACTACTTTTTTACCCCTGCAGATGTGTGCCATGGTGTTTGTGTTTGATGGTGTTAGGGTTAGATGGTGTTTGTGTGCCATGGCAGTTGACTATTCATTTAGCGTTTTATTCATTGACATAAATCAGGATGATGAATGTATCGCATACACAGTGACCCCAAGAATTGTTTTTGCCAAGGAAAAATAAACATGCTAACAATCCTTTTTCAAACGTTTGATTGTTTGGTAATCATATTCAATGTATGAGGTCTGATTTATCATTGTGTCATTTGGTACTATGGTGTTGGCCTTGACCTGTCCTGCTTTTGTTAAGAACAGTGTTTGGTTAAATGAATCTTCACCAACATCACAATGCAATTAATCATCGCAACACTATCACTGCATTTTGTTGGCCTGGTGGACGGCTTAACAGCATATCCATCCACTAGATTAGAACCTTTAATATTTCTGTAGAATGATTGACTGGTTAATCACATGATTGACTGGTTAATCACATGATTTACTGGTTAAATGCATTGATTGTCTGATTTGTTAATGAATTCAGAATTGGCCTGATTAAGTTCTCACTGCCATCCTGACTCTACCCTTGCATTACCATTGAAACAGCATTGCTGAATTGAATTGAATTGAGGCCTTATGGTTTTTTCTTTTTCAGCAAAAGAGACCCCCTAGGGAGGGGCATAGGGAGGGGTGGTAGAGGCCCTTTACTGGGGACGTGGGTGGGTCATCCGGCTCTGGAGACTGGGGAGTGGCCCTGCCCTGCCCTGTACTCTTTCTCTCTGTCTCTTTGGGCTCTCTGTTGTTCTGCAGGCCTGGCGCTGTGCCAGCAGGGCTGCCATTAGAGGCTCTTTGTTGGTTCTGGGGGGGATAATTGGCCAGCATGAGCCAGCTCTGGACCCTCCAGGCTGAGTGACAGCGAGGAGAAAGAGAAGAGAGTCGACACCCCGCGTCCACCGCGGCAGCTGCCTCACTGGGCCATGAGGACTCGGCCATTGTCTGAGGTGTTCCCTTCAGTTCATATTGATGGTAGGGAACTCCAAGCCATCATTTGGTTCATAATTGGCATCATCATTTTCGATTTCCTCAAAATAATGTTAGATATTCAAAATGGGAAATCCTCAGACTCTTTCCTGTGTCAATCTTTAGCTTTTTTTCTCCAGCTAACTGTACCATTGTTAGTCCATTTAAAGACTTGGAGGTTGGGAGTAACCATGGAGCTGAACACACTACTCCTCCACCCTCCAGACTAGGCAGAGCGGCCGGGCGGGCGGGTGGGCGGATGGGGGGTGTCCTCTCTCTGACTCCAGTGGCTGCCAGCCAGGAGTACTCAATCTGTCGCCAGCTGTCTGCCAGGCTGTACCAGGGCCAGCCCCCCACCCCCTCTTCTCTTCCAGTGCCCACATCCATGCTGTGTCACACTGAGTCAGAAGACCTCAGTCTGTTGGGAAGCCCTTCTCCAGGCTGACCACCACGGCATGGTGGGAAATACTCTCTGAACCTACCAAACTGGGATCAGTAATGGCTCTGTTACGCTAACTTACCATTTAGGGATGGTTTGTACAATTGTGTATACATCCTAATAGCCTACTACTACTAAACATAATAATAATAATAATAATAATACATTTGATTTATGGGCGCCTTTCAAGGCGCTCAAGGACACCTTACAAGACAGTTTAAAAGCACATATCAAAACATTAAAATCAACAAAGCAAAATGAGATAAAAACAGCAAAATCAGATATAACAACAAACAAAATACAGGAGATCAAACCAAGTAAGCCATTGTGAAAAGGTTAAACATTACATGTACAAGTCGTTTGTAACTGTATTGTGATGTGTTTCGCCTCTTGGAATTCTTGCATAGCCATATTTTTTATTAATTCATATTATGATTTTATTTTATTACAAATATGCAGTAACAAATAATGTCAGAGGCGTTGAGAGGAAAACATGAGCAATCCCTCCCATATTCCAAATGCTCCTTCCCAGATTGCCAAAAATGAAAACCTTGAAATTGGAGGTTTCACAGTTATTTGAGAACAGCAGGCTTCTTTTAATTAATTTTACACTGGCATAAATGTTAAATTGGTTACCAATGCCCCAGTAGACAGCATTGCTAAGAAGTGTAAAAGACTCAAGACTGATCGTATGGTCTTGGAAGCTTTACAAGAATCAAGAATCTAAGCTGTTGTTAGGAAATGACCAGTGTTCCATTTCTCTCTCTTTGCCAAACAGTCCAGCAGAGAGGCTGAAAGAGTCTGGGATAATTCATGTAATAAATCACAGCAATAATGTGGTTATCAAGCTTTAAAATAAACATAACACACACAAATAAAACAACAACACAGTAGTAGTTTGGGGAAAAGGCCTAATTTCATAGCAGTCTGAATTTCCAGTTCTCCCTTGAAAATAGATATTGGACCTCAACGGACTCCTTCATACAGGAGAGTTTTGAAAGGACTGAATGCTGAAGATCTGGACACGTTTTGTCATAGTGTGATCTTTTAATGCATTTTGTAAATTGTAAGTATTAGGGTTAGGGTTACTTAGGGTTAGAGTTACTTCACTGAGGTTAAGAGATGTTTCCTGTTTTGCTAGACTCTTCCCTTCTTTTTCTTTTCTTTTTTTACGCCTGCTTCCAAGTGTTCTAGAAAAGCAGAAGTGAAACGGTAACGTCTGGCCCGCTAGTGGCTGATGGGACGTGACCATGGGCTCACCAAATGCAGCAATCATCTGAGTTCTACAAACTATTATGTATAACCCTAACCCCAATTGCTCCAGGGGCGCCGACTATGGCAGAGCCTGTGCCTAGTGCAAAAAATACCAAATTCCAACAATTGATTGACAAGTTGATTGCATGGCAAATAAAACATTAATTAATATAGACATATTTGGGTTAGGGTTAGAGTTAGGTGTGCCATAAACCTTCCACCTAAATGTGCAGACATGTGTTTAATCATGATCGCACCCTAACAAATAAATATTTTTTTCACATAAAATGGCTTCTCAGGACAGGACTGATTGCAGGTCATTTACTTTTGGGTGAGAAATGTAGAGTTTGTGCACTCTTGTGGCAAACTACATGAATCAATACTCAATAATCAATACAGTGTTTAGGGTATGAACATACAATTTCACAAATGTATCTGCAGATTGTATATGATCACTATCAACCAAGATGGTAGCATGTAATTGATAGGGGGGAAAACAACATATTAAGACCATCAAAGTATAGTGTCACTGTAATTACGAGTTCACGTTCAATAACCACCCAGTAAAACAAATAGCAATGCTGTTGTGAGCAAAAACATCTACATCTACAGGGGACGAAGGTTAACCAGGAGCGTTGTTCCATCACCAGGTTAGAGAACGGTCCAGCAGCAGGGGAATAGTGGCGTTTCAGCACCCTGGAGAGCTGCCCCGGGCCTCTCCAATCCAACAACACAGTCTGACCTCAAAGGGCAGCCACAGAACAACAAAGACCCAGGCTGTAGGAAGGAAGGCAGACCAGGAGAAATGTTGCGGAACAGGAAAAGAGCTAAATTGATTACATTTGTTTTGGAGCAAAAAATAAATGTAGTATTCACCCTAATGAAATTGTTGTATTTTAAACGATTTGAAATAAATAAATCATCATAAATCATAGGACTACGAAATAGCTTATTATAATGTAGGCAATACTTTTTTTTTGCCCTTCCAAGAATAGTTTCAAACCTGAAAAAAGGCTACACTTGACTTGGCTTCATACTCCAAAATGCTGTTTGAATGTCTCGGGAGAAATGAAAAAGCACCTCAGGTGAATAGCAAGCATAGTTGCCTGCCTGCATTTTCTGGTTGCTATAGGAACATGTTTAGTGGAAACCACAGGAACCCTGAATAATGTGTAATCACTGCATGAACGTGGGGAACTCCTGGTAGGGTTATTCCCCTAGTACAATGTTGAATAAAGATGAATTCCTTTTCCCCCCCTCCATGTTCTATTAGCCAAGGGTATGTTCTATTAGCCAAGGTGTGTTCTATTAGCCAAGGTGTGTTCTATTAGCCAAGGGTATGTTCTATTAGCCAAGGTGTGTTCTATTAGCCAAGGTGTGTTCTATTAGCCAAGGTATGTTCTATTAGCCAAGGTGTGTTCTATTAGCCAAGGTGTGTTCTATTAGCCAAGGTGTGTTCTATTAGCCAAGGTGTGTTCTATTAGCCAAGGTGTGTTCTATTAGCTGAGGGTATGTTCTATTAGCCAAGGTGTGTTCTATTAGCCAAGGTGTGTTCTATTAGCCAAGGTGTGTTCTATTAGTCAAGGTGTGTTCTATTAGCCAAGGTGTGTTCTATTAGCTGAGGGTATGTTCTATTAGCCAAGGTGTGTTCTATTAGCCAAGGTGTGTTCTATTAGTCAAGGGTGTGTTCTATTAGCCAAGGTGTGTTCTATTAGCCAAGGTGTGTTCTATTAGTCGAGGGTGTGTTCTATTAGTCGAGGGTGTGTTCTATTAGCCAAGGGTGTGTTCTATTAGCCAAGGTGTGTTCTATTAGTCGAGGGTGTGTTCTATTAGTCGAGGGTGTGTTCTATTAGCCAAGGGTGTGTTTTATTAGCCAAGGTGTGTTCTATTAGTCAAGGGTGTGTTCTATTAGCCAAGGTGTGTTCTATTAGCCAAGGGTGTGTTCTATTAGTCAAGGTGTGTTCTATTAGCTGAGGGTATGTTCTATTAGTCGAGGGTATGTTCTATTAGTCAAGGGTGTGTTCTATTAGTCAAGGGTGTGTTCTATTAGTCAAGGGTGTGTTCTATTAGCCAAGGTGTGTTCTATTAGCCACGGGTATGTTCTATTAGCCAAGGGTATGTTCTATTAGCCAAGGTGTGTTCTATTAGCCGAGGGTATGTTCTATTAGCCACGGGTGTGTTCTATTAGCTGAGGGTATGTTCTATTAGTCGAGGGTGTGTTCTATTAGCCAAGGGTGTGTTCTATTAGCTGAGGGTATGTTCTATTAGCCAAGGGTGTGTTCTATTAGCTGAGGTGTGTTCTATTAGCCAAGGGTGTGTTCTATTAGCCAAGGGTGTTTTCTATTAGCTGAGGGTATGTTCTATTAGTCGAGGGTGTGTTCTATTAGCCAAGTGCGTGTTCTATTAGCCAAGGGTGTGTTCTATTAGCCAAGGGTGTGTTCTATTAGCTGAGGTGTGTTCTATTAGCCAAGGGTATGTTCTATTAGCCACGGTGTGTTCTATTAGCCAAGGGTGTGTTCTATTAGTCAAGGGTGTGTTCTATTAGCCAAGGTGTGTTCTATTAGCCAAGCGTATGTTCTATTAGCCAAGGTGTGTTCTATTAGTCAAGGGTATGTTCTATTAGCTGAGGGTATGTTCTATTAGCTGAGGGTATGTTCTATTAGTCGAGGGTATGTTCTATTAGTCGAGGGTGTGTTCTATTAGCCAAGGGTGTGTTCTATTAGCTGAGGGTATGTTCTATTAGCCAAGGGTGTGTTCTATTAGCTGAGGTGTGTTCTATTAGCCAAGGGTGTTTTCTATTAGCTGAGGGTATGTTCTATTAGTCGAGGGTGTGTTCTATTAGCCAAGGGCGTGTTCTATTAGCCAAGGGTATGTTCTATTAGCCAAGGGTGTGTTCTATTAGCTGAGGTGTGTTCTATTAGCCAAGGGTGTGTTCTATTAGCCAAGGGTATGTTCTATTAGCCACGGTGTGTTCTATTAGCCAAGGGTGTGTTCTATTAGCTGAGGGTATGTTCTATTAGTCGAGGGTGTGTTCTATTAGCCAAGTGCGTGTTCTATTAGCCAAGGGTGTGTTCTATTAGCCAAGGGTGTGTTCTATTAGCTGAGGTGTGTTCTATTAGCCAAGGGTATGTTCTATTAGCCACGGTGTGTTCTATTAGCCAAGGGTGTGTTCTATTAGTCAAGGGTGTGTTCTATTAGCCAAGGTGTGTTCTATTAGCCAAGCGTATGTTCTATTAGCCAAGGTGTGTTCTATTAGTCAAGGGTATGTTCTATTAGCTGAGGGTATGTTCTATTAGCCGAGGGTATGTTCTATTAGCCACGGGTGTGTTCTATTAGTCAAGGGTATGTTCTATTAGCTGAGGGTATGTTCTATTAGTCGAGGGTATGTTCTATTAGTCGAGGGTGTGTTCTATTAGCCAAGGGTGTGTTCTATTAGCTGAGGGTATGTTCTATTAGCCAAGGGTGTGTTCTATTAGCTGAGGTGTGTTCTATTAGCCAAGGGTGTTTTCTATTAGCTGAGGGTATGTTCTATTAGTCGAGGGTGTGTTCTATTAGCCAAGGGCGTGTTCTATTAGCCAAGGGTATGTTCTATTAGCCAAGGGTGTGTTCTATTAGCTGAGGTGTGTTCTATTAGCCAAGGGTGTGTTCTATTAGCCAAGGGTATGTTCTATTAGCCACGGTGTGTTCTATTAGCCAAGGGTGTGTTCTATTAGCCAAGGGTGTGTTCTATTAGTCAAGGGTATGTTCTATTAGTCAAGGTGTGTTCTATTAGCCAAGGGTATGTTCTATTAGCCAAGGTGTGTTCTATTAGCCAAGGGTGTGTTCTATTAGCCAAGGTGTGTTCTATTAGCCAAGGGTATGTTCTATTAGTCAAGGTGTGTTCTATTAGTTGAGGGTGTGTTCTATTAGCCAAGGGTATGTTCTATTAGCCAAGGTGTGTTCTATTAGCTGAGGGTGTGTTCTATTAGCCAAGGGTGTGTTCTATTCGTCAAGGTGTGTTCTATTAGTCAAGGGTGTGTTTTATTAGCCAAGGTGTGTTCTATTAGCCAAGGGTGTGTTTTATTAGCCAAGGGTGTGTTCTATTAGTCAAGGGTGTGTTTTATTAGCCAAGGTGTGTTCTATTAGCCAAGGGTGTGTTCTATTAGTCAAGGGTGTGTTCTATTAGCCAAGGTGTGTTCTATTAGCCAAGGGTATGTTCTATTAGCCACGGTGTGTTCTATTAGCTGAGGGTATGTTCTATTAGTCGAGGGTGTGTTCTATTAGCCAAGGGCGTGTTCTATTAGTCGAGGGTGTGTTCTATTAGCTGAGGGTATGTTCTATTAGTCGAGGGTGTGTTCTATTAGCCAAGGGCGTGTTCTATTAGCCAAGGGTATGTTCTATTAGCCAAGGGTGTGTTCTATTAGCTGAGGTGTGTTCTATTAGCCAAGGGTGTGTTCTATTAGCCAAGGGTATGTTCTATTAGCCACGGTGTGTTCTATTAGCCAAGGGTGTGTTCTATTAGTCAAGGGTGTGTTCTATTAGTCAAGGGTATGTTCTATTAGTCAAGGTGTGTTCTATTAGCCAAGGGTATGTTCTATTAGCCAAGGTGTGTTCTATTAGCCAAGGGTGTGTTCTATTAGCCAAGGTGTGTTCTATTAGCCAAGGGTATGTTCTATTAGTCAAGGTGTGTTCTATTAGTTGAGGGTGTGTTCTATTAGCCAAGGGTATGTTCTATTAGCCAAGGGTATGTTCTATTAGCCAAGGTGTGTTCTATTAGCTGAGGGTGTGTTCTATTAGCCAAGGGTGTGTTCTATTCGTCAAGGTGTGTTCTATTAGTCAAGGGTGTGTTTTATTAGCCAAGGTGTGTTCTATTAGCCAAGGGTGTGTTTTATTAGCCAAGGGTGTGTTCTATTAGTCAAGGGTGTGTTTTATTAGCCAAGGTGTGTTCTATTAGCCAAGGGTGTGTTCTATTAGTCAAGGGTGTGTTCTATTAGCCAAGGTGTGTTCTATTAGCCAAGGGTATGTTCTATTAGCCAAGGTGTGTTCTATTAGCTGAGGGTATGTTCTATTAGTCGAGGGTGTGTTCTATTAGCTGAGGGTATGTTCTATTAGTCGAGGGTGTGTTCTCTTAGCCGAGGGTTTGCTGAAATATATTGTACTCAGTACCTGTTTTCGTTCCATACATTTATCCAAGAGTTACAGTGCCTTCGCCTTCATTTTTTCCATATTTTGTTGTGTTCTAGATTAAATAAAAAATGGATTAAATTAAAATAATTTGCCGTCAATCCACACACGATACCCCAAAATGACAAAGCAAAAACAAGTTTTGGGAAATGTTAGTACATTTATTAAGTATTCAGACCCTTTGCTATGACACTCTTAAAATGAGCTAAATTGCAAACATGTCATCAACAAATCACTCAATAAGTTGAATTGAGTCCATCTTAATGCAAGGATAATAGTTAATCAATTTTGGAATGAATATCTTTGTTTTAATAGGGTCTCTGTTTGCATTTGAATCAATTACACAATGTGTAGATTAGGCTGTCACTACTAACTCAGCAAATTTCATACATTTATCTTGATCCTGACAAACTCCCTTGTCCCTGCCAAACATACCCATAACTTGATGCAGCTACCACTATTCTTCACATGAGAGATGGTTTGGAAACTGCTTTGCATGTGCTGGATTTGCACTAAACTTAATGCTTTGTAATAAAACCAAATAAACACATTTCCAGCCACTTTCGTTGATGTATTATTTTAATTAATTGTTGCAAACACAATATCATATGAGATATATTATTTTCTTTAAGGGATTTCTTTTGGCCACTTGGTTATAGACCAATTTTGTGTAGAGGCTGAGATGATCTGTTCTTTTAGTAATTTTTCTGAGAGGGGCAGTCCCACTCATATGTTTTTTTTATTGCAATAGAGAGAGAGAAGGGATGACATGCAGGATATGTCCGTGGCTGGAATCAAACCGGGAACCCTGCGGTCGACGCTTAGTGTGTTATGCCACCAAGCTCTCCGTCTGACTGTTCTTTTTCCTCTCCACCATTCAACTTTGTAGAAGTCTCCCCAGGCTTCAGGGTCATATTCCTGAGCAGTTTTGTTCCTCTCCATTTGCTCAGTTTGTAATGTAGTTTCTACCATTACAATTTATTTTTATTTTTAAGTGCCTTCAAATAACGTCAGATTCTGCCCCTTTGATCTCTGAATAACATTTAAGTCAAATTCTCAAGATCTCTCCTTTCCTTGTCAACAGAGTAAAAGCCTACACTATAATTTGGGTTGGGTGTGCATAATTGTAACCAGTTTGTCAGAGGCGTGAGGGAGGATTCTGTAGAAGAAGGAATGTGTTTTCAGTTGTTCTAATTAGTGTTTATATTGAGAGTGATGAAGGCTGGATCTACCTGGCATTTATTGAACATAACTTAACATAGCCCTCTATGAAACAGGTTATGAACCAGGATCCCCACTGAGAAACAGTGCTGGAGAAATGGAACCACTCTCAAATACATAGTCTGAGCTACAGTATGGATGCAAGGACTATTCATGAGTTCAAAAGGATTGTTTTAACCATGTTTTACAGCTATACAGTATGTTTACAATTACATTGTTTACAAACAATGGGGTATAACAAGCTGATACTGTATTCGTTTGTTGTGTTGTCTGTTGTGTTCTGTTGGGATAAGACAGTTGAGCTAAGGTAATTTATAAATATATTCTTTAAGAATCAATGGCTATAGATCATTCATTCAAAAAGTAAATGATGTACCAATCCCAGATTGCCCCTTTAAAAGTTAAGTATGGATCAAAAAACCACACTACCCCTCTTGCATATGTGGACAGAGAAAAGCTAATCCTAAGTGAATGGCACTAGATATAAATGTAGAAAATGTCATCCTGAAAGAGTCAACCTTTCATTCACCTGTGGATGGGTCAAGGGTACAGAGGACACAGAGCAAACCCAAACGCACACATCAGCAGACTCTCCCTCCCTCCCTCCCCTTTTAATCACCCCACACCAGATTGAACCTCATTAACGCAGGCCTCCTGCCTCACCAGCCCCTCTCTATCTGACAGGACCACTATTTCAGGCCCACTAACCTAAGCCCCTTCTCTACTTTCCAGCCCCGTCAGTGACCTGGCGGTGTGAGAAGGTGGAGATAAGAGTTCCTTATCAGGGGAGCTGAGCCCCCCGTGTGACTCCACAAAGGCCAGATAGAGTGAGAGAAAAGGGGGATTGGGGGGAGCAAAGGGAATGGGGGGGGGGGATTGAGAAGAGGGGAAGGGAGGGGTTGAGGCTACAGTAGAGGCAGCCTATCCAGTCCTGCCAGCCATTCCTCCTCCCTCCTGATGCGAGGTTCCATCGCTGCATCCTTGGTCTCGTTTGGTGGCCCCCGCTGCTTTGGCTTTAATGAGAGAGATGAAAGAGTCAGAGACAGCTAACCCAAGCCCCCCTCCCTACGCTCCTCATCCCTTTTATTCAGCCATGGAGAACTATGCTATAGCCCTCCAGCAGCACTACATCCAAGACATGTCACTGTTATGGTGAGCAGAGCTGCATGTGCCACGTTGTTACAATAGTCTGGAGGATTATGCAAATTAGAAGACAGACTGAATTTAACTTCCAATTTTCCAGGTGTTACCTATTCTTTGTGATCTTTTTTTTTACATTTCCTTTTGCTTTTCTCGCATCGACTGCAACTGATACAAAACATGCTTACTGCAAGGTGTATGTGAAGGAGCACTAAACCAAACATGTACAGTGGGGTGCAAAAATGTGGGCACCCCTAGTCAAAATGTTTTTTACAATTAATATCTAAGCAAAAAGAAGCAAACCTAACCTCTAAATGGTACACACTTAAACATGACACATTTCATCAAATTTTAAAGCAAGATTTTTTTTTTTTTTTTTTTACTTTTTACAGTTTCGAAAATAATAAAACAAGGAAAAAGGCCTTGTGCAAAAGATTGAGAACCCTGTCAGCTAGTACTTTGTGACTCCTCCTCTGCTGCAAAGAGTCTTTCAATTCTTGTTTTGGCAATTTTTCCCCATTCTTCCTGGCAGAACACCTCTAGCTCAGAAATATTCTTAAGCCTTCTTGCATGCATGGCATGTTTGAGATCTCTTCACAGATTTTCAATAATATTCAAGTCTGGGGACTGTGATGGCCATTCCAAAACCTTCATCCGTCTTTCCTGGAGGTACTTCATGGTTGATTTTGAGGTATGCTTGGGTCATTGTCTTGCTGGAATACCCAACCTCTCTGTAACTTCAATTTCTGGACTGACCTTCGGACATTAACCTCTACAATGTCTTGATATTTGGTGGAATCCATTCTTCCTTCCACCTGCACATATTGCCTGTGCCCCCAGCTGCTACACAACCCCAACGCATAATGGATCCACCTCCATGCTTAACAGTTGGCAAGGTGTTCTTCACTACAAATGCTTCACCCTTTTTTCTCGAAACATACCTTCTTTGGTTGTGGCCAAAAGGTTAAATTTTGGTTTTGTCAGTCCAAAGCACATTGTTCCAATAGGCTTCGGGTTTCTCAAGGTTTTCTTTTGCATACTTCAGACGCTTAATTTTGTGTTGAGGTCATAGTAAAGGCTTCTTTCTGGCAACTCTGCCATGTAGGTCTTTGTTGTTTAAGGTATGCTGTATTGTTGTCCTGTGAACAACTAGACCGGTGTCTGCTACTCTTTTTTGCAGCTCTTTTGCAGTGATGTGTGGGTTCTTCTGAGCATTTCTCACCAGATTTTGGGCCATTCTATCTGAACATTTTCTTGGGCTTCCAGATCTTGCCTTGACTTCAATTGTTCCATTTATTTTCCGTTTTCTGATGATGCTTCTGACAGTGGAAATGGGTAGTTTGAAACATTGCGAGAGTTTTTCCTTTCCTTTCCTTTCCTTTCTCCTTGATGGTGGAAGTGAACTATCTTGATTCTAACATCCTTGGACAACTGTTTAGAGGAACCCACGGTTTTTAAAACCAGACACAACAGCCACCGCAGTCAGATACTTTAGAAGGCATAGAGTTTCTTCAGAATGTATAGTTCAACCCTGGAATTATATTCACCTGACTCATTGAAGCCCTAACGAGTAAATCACCTTGGTCTGGGCCTTAGTAATCATCTTCTCAAAAGGTAACAAAGAACAATCCAAAAGGGTTCCCAAACTTTTGCACCGGGCCCTTTTCCTTTTTTCCCCCCTCTTTTTAATATATATATATATATTTTTTATCATTTCCTTATTTTTATCAAAGGAAAATGAAACCTTGCTTTAAAATTTGCTGAAATGTGTCATGTTTAACTTTGTAGCATTTAGTGTTCAGGTTTGCTTTCAATCACTTGGAGATTAATTGTAACAGACATTTAAACCAGAGGAGCCCACATTTTTGCACCCCACTGTATACCAAACAGCAAACATTCAAGGCTACTGTTGCAGTGAGAAGATCTGTGCAGAACAAGATGTGTAGTAGCCTCAGGCTTCAGTAACCATGAGGGAGACACCCACATACTCTACATGTCTCATGTTTAATTATGAGCATAGAAAGACCTTTGAACTTTGTTTCTCAGACATGTTATGCTACTTTGAAAATAGTTTTCGACTCTGGATCCCGATTAAACATACAGCAGTTCGTTTTTTTCCATTGTACAAGAAAATCAACTATGCACAAGTCTGACAACTCCAGACTGCTAAACTCTAAGCACAATTCCACTCAAATAGAAATTCTAAATCACATTTTTGCAAAAGTCTAAGCACAAATCGCATCATTTAGCATATTTTGTTCACCTGGAAAACACTGGCCTACAAAATGCCACACCCTAATCACCAATTGGTCTCACTTGAGGCAAAACACCTCAATCAGGTGTCAGAGCATAAAAGAGGCCTCAGGTGACCTCTACTGTGTTGGGGGAAAATGGAGCAGCATGGAGAACAGAGGAAGAGTGTGAGTGAAAGAGAGAGAGAGAGAGAGAGAGAGAGAGAGAGAGAGAGAGAGAGTGAAAGAGAGAGAGAGAGTGAGAGCAGGAGGAGGAGCAGAAGGAGGAGGAAGACGAGCCAATAATTTTGTTTGACCATCATGTACTCAATCATGGTCTAACAATGACCGAAGCTGGTCAGCGATAGTGTAATGTTGTTTTGTATACATTGATTACATATGTGTAGCCTATACTGTACTGTATATACTTTTCAGGCAATGGAGGTGTGTAACAATATTTTATATTTTAATTTGTTTGTGGGCCTACTGCAGTCAGTTCAGTCAGCTGAACACTTTACTGTATTACAGTATCAAAGAACATTGCTTTGTTACTTTTTTGCATTTGTGCACTGATTTCATCATTACATCCCCAGAAAGACAGTCTAAAGATTGTTTTACTGTAGTGTTTTTCATTTTTTCAATAACAGAAAGCCCCTCCTGAGAGGGGGTGGTTAGAGGGAAGCCTGGGGTTAACATGGACATCACACATCTATCTGATCAGAGCATGAGCTCCCACTGAGTCCACTGTGCTGAGTCTACTGTCAGACCCAGCTCCTTATCAGTCAACATCACACAGCATTGGACATCACAGACAAGACTACATCCAAAAGACTGTGAGCAAGGGAAAGGATTTTATTAATCCATTCATTATTAATTATCCACACTGCATTTCATTAGATTACTCAACATACGGTTTTATTCATTGAAAAATAGGAAAGTGTTTTTTATGCAAATTCTAAATTGTGTAGCAAAGCTTTGAAAATGATTACAGAACAAAGACAAACAATAACGTATATATGTTGTATTTACAAATACACTGCTTCTCCAATTTAGTGATAATAATTCTGCAATAACTATGCAATGCTTCCACCTTGTGGTGACTATTGGCTCCAAAGATGATTTGGGACACGGACACACGGACACACACACGGAGACACACAATGTTTTAAAAATATATATATATCTTAAGACAGCGTGTCAACAATATGGACCATTGCTGCACATTAATGTACAGATATTAATATGTACCGAAGAAACTAGGCAATATAAACCAAACACAAGGCTTTAAAAAGTGCTCAACATTATGCTTCTATGGCAAAAATATGAGTTGTTAAAATCCGTTATGGCATAGAATCCAATGAATGTCTTCCTAGGACTGGACGAGCTGTCCAAATCAAAATGTTGTCATGCCAACCCTTCTGACACCAAGCCCTGCTGAGCAGAGCTGCTCTGTACTGGAACGGCCTTACACACCCACCATACAGTTGCTGAAACAGTGCTGTGAAAGGAAAATATCTGAGCCATCACACTATGGTTTGAGTTACAAAATGGACTTCATGGAGTATGCTGACATTGCCCTTTGACTCAGAGGGGGTAAAGGTAAAAACAGACCAAATAGATAAGGTGAGGTGGGGGAGGGTGGTCTTAGATCTGAGCCTGTGGGAAACTTGGATACCAGGAGCAGTTCTTCACACCACATTGTTTTACACCATAGACAAGTTCTCCTCCACTCCTTCGCTTTTCTCACTGATCTCTCTGATGACGTCCTGCAGACGCTCGACCGACCGCATCATCACAGAGAAGCTGTTCTGGAAGCCCCCCATCCCCCCCTCCCGTGTCCAGGCCGCCTGGAGCTCTGCCACCCACCGCAGGATGCCCTCCAGCTGCTCCCGGACCTCTCTCTGCTCCTCCACCTCCGCCAACAAGGCCTGTCTGGCACACACCTCCGCTTGGTAGGCCTGACCCAGCTCTGCAAGTGAAGACTCCAGCCGTAGAACCTCCTCTAAACCTTGGGGGTATTTTTGGTGCGGTTGGTCCTCAGGCAACAACACGTTAGGGGGAACTGAGAGTACGTTATTGACCAGGAGGGTTTCCATGCGACTTGACAGACGCTTGAAACGTTCTTGAAGGAATAAATGCAGCTTCTGGGTGCACTCCCTGGCCCTGGAACGTAATATTTCTCCATTGGTCTCAGTCCCTCCCATCTTCCTCACACACACTGCCTCAACCACAAGCAACACTTCATACAGGCAGTCGTGGAAGGCGCTGTAGACTCTCAGCATGCAGGTCTGAGGAGTGAAGCCGAAGAACTGAGCCTCGTAGAGCTTGAGAGATGATGGGGACAGTGGCTCCTCTGGCAACAGAAAACAAAATATAATTAAAATGTGAATATGATTGTGAAATTTCTGAATACTTAATATCAAGTAGGCTTTTTTATTATTATGATTATTACTATAAGAAAAGGAAATATATATCAGGTATTAAAATACATGACAACCACTATACACAAAATAAAAAATATATTTGTATACAGCTTTATGTAGCCAGAATTAAAAAGCATGACTCCTACAAGGCTTTACATCTTGGGATTGAAAATGTGCATTTGTGTATGTAAAATGTCTCAATAAAAATTAATACATTACAATATTCACTAGAAAATCAAGTCTTGTTTTTGTTCTCAAAGTAAAAACGGACATATTTGCGTTCAGGAATCAGGAAGCAGCCTCCTACTACATTCTGACCCTGTAGGCATCATCATAAAATAGCCGGAGTATCCATGGAGACGGAACACAGTCTACTCACGCCCGTAAATTGAACTTGAATTATATGTTATAGTCTCTAGGTAGCTTTAGTTGACCATCAGAGTCTAGTTATGGTCGCTAGGTAGCTTTAGTTGACCATCAGAGTCTAGTTATAGTCTCTACGGTAGCTTTAGTTGACCATCAGAGTCTAGTTATAGTCTCTAGGTAGCTTTAGTTGACCATCAGAGTCTAGTTATGGTCGCTAGGTAGCTTTAGTTGACCATCAGAGTCTAGTTATAGTCTCTAGGTAGCTTTAGTTGACCATCAGAGTCTAGTTATGGTCGCTAGGTAGCTTTAGTTGACCATCAGAGTCTAGTTATGGTCGCTAGGTAGCTTTAGTTGACCATCAGAGTCTAGTTATAGTCTCTAGGTAGCTTTAGTTGACCATCAGAGTCTAGTTATAGTCTCTAGGTAGCTTTAGTTGACCATCAGAGTCTAGTTATGGTCGCTAGGTAGCTTTAGTTGACCATCAGAGTCTAGTTATAGTCTCTAGGTAGCTTTAGTTGACCATCAGAGTCTAGTTATGGTCGCTAGGTAGCTTTAGTTGACCATCAGAGTCTAGTTATGGTCTCTAGGTAGCTTTAGTTGACCATCCGAGTCTAGTTATAGTCGCTAGGTAGCTTTAGTTGACCATCAGAGTCTAGTTATAGTCGCTAGGTAGCTTTAGTTGACCATCAGAGTCTAGTTATAGTCTCTAGGTAGCTTTAGTTGACCATCAGAGTCTAGTTATGGTCTCTAGGTAGCTTTAGTTGACCATCAGAGTCTAGTTATAGTCTCTAGGTAGCTTTAGTTGACCATCAGAGTCTAGTTATGGTCTCTAGGTAGCTTTAGTTGACCATCAGAGTCTAGTTATGGTCTCTAGGTAGCTTTAGTTGACCATCAGAGTCTAGTTATGGTCGCTAGGTAGCTTTAGTTGACCATCAGAGTCTAGTTATGGTCTCTAGGTAGCTTTAGTTGACCATCAGAGTCTAGTTATGGTCTCTAGGTAGCTTTAGTTGACCATCAGAGTCTAGTTATGGTCTCTAGGTAGCTTTAGTTGGCCATCAGAGTCTAGTTATAGTCGCTAGGTAGCTTTAGTTGGCCATCAGAGTCTAGTTATAGTCGCTAGGTAGCTTTAGTTGACCATCAGAGTCTAGTTATAGTAGCTAGGTAGCTTTAGTTGACCATCAGAGTCTAGTTATGGTCTCTAGGTAGCTTTAGTTGACCATCAGAGTCTAGTTATGGTCTCTAGGTAGCTTTAGTTGGCCATCAGAGTCTAGTTATAGTCACTAGGTAGCTTTAGTTGACCATCAGAGTCTAGTTATGGTCTCTAGGTAGCTTTAGTTGACCATCAGAGTCTAGTTATGGTCTCTAGGTAGCTTTAGTTGGCCATCAGAGTCTAGTTATAGTCGCTAGGTAGCTTTAGTTGACCATCAGAGTCTAGTTATAGTCGCTAGGTAGCTTTAGTTGACCATCAGAGTCTAGTTATGGTCTCTAGGTAGCTTTAGTTGACCATCAGAGTCTAGTTATAGTCGCTAGGTAGCTTTAGTTGACCATCAGAGTCTAGTTATAGTCACTAGGTAGCTTTAGTTGGCCATCAGAGTCTAGGCGCGCGGTAGCTGAGGACGGTGCATGCGTTCTGTTTTCAGGAAACGTGCCACTATTACAATTATAGATTTCTGGCCAATTGACTATTTCAAGCAGACGTGTACATACATTTTAAAGGAAATAATATTAGTAAGAATGAATGATATTGTTTACCTTCGCTCACTGTGTACTCCGCCATTATCTGAATTTCCCGCGCCAGCTGTGACTTTCCTCTGTGACTCCACCCACCTACCCCGGGTGTATGGAAGCTTTCTTCAAAATAAAAGCGCCCACCTTAAACTTTTACTCATTTCTAAATACTACATAAATAAAGAACCACACATACTATGTAACAGTGGCGGTTGGTGATAAAAATGTTGGGTGGGGCACAGGTTATGGGGGCTTTAAAATCTGGATTTACAGTCGAGTTTAGCATGAGAATATATATATAACTTAATTATTTTTATATATAACTTATTAAAGGGCAAACTGCAAACACAACAAAAGTATAATGCACAACAACTGACAAATCAGTTATCCTCAAAATTGACAAATCAGTATCCTTTTCCAGGGCAAGAATGTAAACAATGAGATTCTCCGGAGCTCTTTCTCTCAGCTAGCTGCTGCTAAGAGTTACTATCACGTCTGAACAGTGTGCTCACGTCATGTGACTAAACAAAACCGATATCCAATGAATAAAGGCAGTAACGAATGTAATGTCATAAAATGTCCACTAGATGTCTCCAAAATGAAAACCTAAGAAACCATGACACTACCCCTAGTGGTAGTGGCCCTAGGCTGCAGCCTAGGTAAGCCTATAATCTGCGCATGCTCGGGGCGCACTTTTCTGCGCCCCGGCCAGGAAATAGGAGACAGCCAATTGGAGCGCTGCTACAGCTCACGTGTAAGCCAAAAGTATTTGCAGTGCCATAGACCGCCATTCGGCCGGCGTCCCGACTCCTCCCCTATGTATTTTCACAGTGAATTTTCCACACACACAGATAAAATGTTTATTGTATTGGAGGATTTTTAATGAATGCTGATAGGCGCCGACAGAATATCAGCCGCATTTTGTGAATAAACAATGTTTATTTTTTAAAAACTTTTACAAGTCGCAACTAGGAAGTGAAGGTGGGGGCGGCGCCCTAGCGCCCTCTATTGGCCAGCCGCCACTGCTATGTAACTATACTTACTTTGTTTACTTAGGCCTTTAAATTCCCTAGGGATCATAGGCCATCGATGAAACATTCAACACAATTGTGTCGGAAGTGTCGATCTATCGATGCAGTCGATACAACAACAGCTCCATAATGACATCTGCTGCTCAATTAAGCAATATCACACGCCATAATAGCGATTTTTTTTTGTTATGCTTGTTGTAAATAAAAGTTCTATGATGCATTGAAATTACATTAAACTAAGATAATACGATGGTTATCATAATTTTTCAAATCTTTATTAATACGTTATTACAGAAACAGTAAGTGACATTTTCCGAGAGCGAAATCTGTTGTGGTATTTAAAGATGGCGGTTAGCGAAGAAATCTATGAACATGGGATGACGATTTCCATTGACCAATCAACGGTGTGCAGCGTCACACGTCACACGCAGCCTGGCAAAAAGGTACTTTTCGGCCCTGTAGTTCCTGCTCGTGAAGGGTAGCTAAAGAACCGAGCCGAGCCGAGCCGAGCCGACCCGGGCCGACAAATGGAAAAGTGCCAAAGAAGCAGGCCGCCCTGTAGTGGAAAAGCGCCATTATACTGAATATCAGCACGGCTGTCATTCGGTCGTAGGTACGAGGCCGCAGTCCGAGTACCGAAGATAATCTCAGCCGTGCTGATATTCAGTATAACAGCACGACCTCGAGTGTGATATTGCTTTTATACAACAGTTCTACAGCGCAATTTATTAGTTAACAGTAATAAGTGACAACAGATTATGATTTGTTTGTTTATTTAATCATTTATTTTGGCTCCGTCAACAAAAAATAGTTCCGCAACTGGACTGTTGGCTAGTAACCTGAACACAAACATCTGCAGGCTAGCTACTTTGTGTTCGGAATAGTATACTAGCATACTACTCATACTAGATATGACGTAGATTTTGAGTATGTAGTGCGTTCACACTGTACAGTATGCGAGATTTGAGTATGCGAGAAATTTAGTAGGCGAGCAATACTTCTGGGAAAATTGAAGTCTGTTACGATGGACACTTTTGGCATACTAGATCCCCAAAATGCATTTCGCCCAGGGTTGCCAGATGGGGTGGGTTACCGCCGAATGAGCTACTTGATTTTGAGGTTATAGAAAGTTTAGGCTGTACATTGTCAATCCCATCTGGCAACCCTGTGCGCTTTCAGCCTCGTCAAACTGCGTCATACAAACCCGTCATACAGCTGTTGTTTTCATCGTCCGATAGCCTGGGGACCGAAAGCTTGCAATAAACATCGTTTTTTGCACAGATTTGAGTGTGCAGATGCTGCTTTTTTGCACTATATTTGATACTCTTCAGCTGCAGCACCCCAGCTAAGTCTGATCACGGATGAGCGGTGGTATTTTCACTATACTGGGAATTAACATGGTGAAATGCATTCTTAGAGCCATCGTCATGATTACAAATATGCCACTTGAAATGCATGAAATCCAAGTTTATTTGTGTCACACATGTTCACCTAGTATTTGACTGCTTGTAGCCCAATCACGAATGATCCCAGTATTGTAGCTTCAGACGGACAAGTTGGTTGTAGTGCTTGCCCACGAAATGTTATTGCTCATATATATTTATTTTAATCATGTTATTTTACCAACTGTTAAGACAACAATATAGTAAGCTAGTTACTTGAGCTAGCTAAAGATATTGGCCCCCCCAAATCATTTTACAACGTGTTGTAATTATGTTACAATATTTCTGTCGAACTCCGTAAGTGTTCCGGAGCGCACACTGGGTGCAACGTCATAATGGAATGGAATGGAATGGAATGGAATGGACTTTATTTGTCATTGCTACAGTACAGGTACCAAACAACGAAATTTAGGAGGGGTGGCTCCCCTGGTGTTAGGAAAGGGAAAAAAAAACACATTTAGAAAAAGAATAAAATCACAAGAAGGTAAGGAGCTGGTTACATAAATAAAGGCTATGTACACAATCCACTGTACTATACTGCACAGATAGTCAACTAGGGTTGTCATATTGCACAAAAGTATTTTTTCACGTTATTTAAAGTGTCACAGTTTGCAGGCTTGAAATGTACATGTTTGTGCCTCAGCACTAGCTGCCATACAATCCGTCCGGACTGTCCTGGGCCCAGAACTTAGGCCTTTGCTGTGTTCAGGGCCTTGACGGCCCTGTGGTAGAAGCAGTTCTTCAGTCTGTTTGTCTTAGCGGCCGGGGTCCTGTACCTCCTTTTCGAGGGCAGCCTGATAAAGTGTACGTGCCCAGGGTGGGTCGGGTCCCTGGAGATCTTGGAGGCCTTCCTGAGACAGCGTGTGTTGTACAGCTCTTCCAGAGAGGGGAGGGGGGCGCCGGTGATCTTCTGTGCTGTTCTCACGACTCTCTGTAGCGCGTTTCTCTCAGCTGTTGTGCAGCTGTAGAACCAGTTGCAGATGCCGTAGGTGAGGATGCTCTCCACTGCGCCGCGGTGGAAGGCCACCAGTATCTCCTGCTTGTTGTGTTCTTTCCTGAGGCATCTCAGGGTGTATAGCCGCTGTTGTGCCCTCTTGATGGTGCCTTTTGTGTTGTCCTTCCAGGCCAGGTCATCCCGCATGTGATGTCCCAGGAATCGGAGGGTTGAGACTCTCTCCACGCTCTCTCCGTCGATGAGCAGGGGCTGGATCTCGGACTTTTTCCTCCTGAAGTCTACGATGAATTCCTGGGTCTTTGACTTGTTTAGCAGCAGGTTGTTAACCTTGCACAGCTTGCTCAGTTGCTCTACCTCATCCCTGTACGCCGCCTCGTCCCCCCCCGAGATACATCCCACCACGGTGGTGTCGTCTGCTAACTTTACGATGTAGTTGCTGGGGTGGACGGGGGTGAAGTCGTGGGTGTAGAGGTTGTAGAGGATGGGGCTTAGCACGCAGCCCTGGGGGGACCCAGTGCTGAGGCTGAGGGCTGTGGAGGTGTGGGGGCCCACCCGCACCCTCTGGGGGCGGTCGGTCAGGAAGTCCTTGATCCACGCACATATAGAGTGTGATAGACCCAGGTCTAGTAGTTTGGTCACTAGCCTGTCTGGAAGGATGGTGTTGAAGGCGGAGCTGAAGTCCACGAAGAGCAGTCTCGCGTAGCTGTTTCCCCTCTCCAGGTGGGATAGAGTGGCGTGGAGAGTCGTCGCTATGGCGTCCTCTGTGGACCTGTGGGCTCTGTAGGCGAACTGGTATGGATCCAGGTTGGGCGGGAGGCGTGTGAGTATGTGGGCCCGGACTAGTTTCTCGAAGCACTTCATGATGATTGGTGTGAGTGCCACCGGGCGGTAGTCGTTTAGGCAGCTCACCGTGCTTTTCTTCGGGACTGGGATGATAGTTGAGGTTTTCAGGCAGGGTGGGACGGTGGCCTGGGACAGGGACTGGTTAAAGATGTTGGTGAAAACCCCGGCCAGCTGGTCGGCGCAGTCTCTCAGCACCCGTCTCAGGACGCCGTCCGGCCCCGAGGCTTTCCTGGGGTCCACCGCCTTCAGTACGCGTCTCACCTCATGCTCTGTAAGGGTGAGGCTGCTGAGAGCTGGAGAGAGTGGTGTTTGTGTTGCAGTTACCTCCGTTCGCCCCTCGTCGAACCGGGCGTAGAAGGTGTTCAGCTTTCCCGCCAGCAGGGGGTCGTCCTCTGCGGCTGTGAGCCTGTTGGCTCTGAAGTTTGTCATCTGCTGAACCCCCTGCCACATCCGCCTGGAGTCGTTGCTCAGGAGGCATTCCTCAATCTTCTCTCTGTGCTCTGCCTTGGCCGCTTTGATGCCGCGCTTTAGGTTGGCCCTGGTGGAGCTGTACAGCGGTGTGCTCTTCCCTGCGAAGAAGGCGTTGTCCCTCTCGTTGATCAGTTTTTGGACCTTCCCAGTCATCCATGGCTTCGTGTTGGGGTAGACCCGGACCCGTTTGTCCACGGTGACTGAGTTGGTGCAGTTCACTATGTGGTTCAGAACCGACGACGTGTACTGTTCCAGGTCCTCATGCTCATATTCCTGCCATAGGGTGTCATTTAGGCAGATCTGCAGTGGAGCGGACCCTTCTGGCCAGGTTCTGACAGTCTTAGTGGTGATGGGAGCACTTTTCCCCATTGTAGTGTATGCAGGAATCAGGAGGATTGACACATGGTCAGACATGCCTAGATGAGCTAGCGGACTAGCCTTGTAAGCACGTTTGATGTTGGTGTATACCTTATCCAGTGTTTTTTCTCCTCTCGTTGCACATTTCACATGCTGATAGAACTTGGGTAGTACTGCCTTCAGGTCGACATGATTAAAGTCCCCCGCTATGATGTGAATAGCCTGTGGATCAGTGCTTTGTTGGCTACTGATGACTTCATATAGTCGCGCCAATGCTACTCTGCTGTCTGCGCTAGGCGCTATATACACACATGTAATTAGCACCGCGTTAAACTCCCTAGGGAGGTATGTGGGTCGGCATTTAACAGTCAAGTATTCCAGGTCTGGGGAGCAGTGGCTACTTACAGTTTTCGTGTTTAAGCACCAGCTGTCCTTCGTAGATATAATGAGGCCGCCTCCGCGGGTCTTCTCACTAAGCAGCGTTTGGTCAGCGCGGTGCAACGTACGCCCCTCCAAGCTAACAGTAGCGTCCACAATGTTGTCATTTAGCCAGGTTTCGGTCAGAATAATCACACAGCTATCCCCTACGATGTTGTTTTTGGCCACCTGTAGTCTCAGTTCATCCATCTTGTTCGTCAGGGATCTGACGTTAGAGAGGAAAATGCATATAGGGACCAGGTAATTTGATTGGACAAGAGGCATTCCATGAGTGCTGATCAGATTTCCAGGGCAAATTTACGAACGCAGCTAGCAAACAGAAGACGCAAAAAAATCGTCAGATCAGATATAGAAACGGGTTATTTTGATAAACTGGACACATTTTGGGAATATATAAAAGATATTAAAACTTCATAAAATGACATGTTAACACAAAATTACGAATTTTAGCTAATGGAGGTTTAAAATTGAGGTTTAAATTCGCCGCTCCCGGCGAAATGCATTCTGGGAGGTAGTATGCGTACTGTGTAAATGGTCGGCTGGTTTTCGCATACTTATTATGAATTTAGTAGGCAGTATGCAGTATATACTCATTGAGTATGCTAGTATGCAGTATGCTAGTATACCATTACGAACACAGCCTTTGATATTAATGGTTATTTCGGAGTGATACTTATAGTTAAAAGTCCCAGTGCTGTTATACTGTATATCAGCACTCATGGAATGCCTCTTGTCCAATCAAATTACTTGGTCGGAACTAACTGTTGTATAAATACCGGTAATCGAAACCTCTTTATAACAGTTTGACTGATGCAAACCATAGAAAGGCTTTTACGTCTAGATGCACTCCCCTCCTCATCCTATTCGCTACGCAAACACACGCGGACCAATCCAAGCCTGCCATCGTTTCATCCACCGTGTTGACCTTTGATTGACAGGTTTTTGGTTCGCTCACACAACATAAACATGAGCTGTTAAACCAATCACCGATCATAAAATCTCAAAGCAACGCCCCGTGTCTCTCACCTTGTGATGACGTGTCAAGTAAGTGCCGGAAGCCTCAGTCGGTCCAAAATGGCTTACCAGACTTTTCAGCAGGAATATTTACAAATTCCTGTTGTAACGAGGGCATACACAACTGCTTGTGTCCTCACGACTGCTGCCGTGGTAAGACAAAAATATATCTGAATTTGGTTTTGTCGGCAATATAGACATCACTTTACGTTCATTTGAATGTCTCGTCTGTTGTTAGCTCGCTAGCTCCTGTGTTTCCTCGTTAGAAACACAACCGTATTGCACATCCTTGTTAGCCAGCTGTGTTCAATCAACTGGACACATTTCTATCTACAGAAATAAGACGTCTGGCTGGCTAGTGGTTAGGTTGTCATTTTGCCTGAATGGACCACATGTCCGAGGCCTTGCTAGGTTGCTAAATACATTTGGAATCTTAGCGAGTACACGCGTCTCTCTCTCTTTCTCTCCCCCCCCCCCCCCCCCCCAATTATCATCATTACTAAAATAATGGCAAGATTTTCAGATTGTAGCAAGAATGATGTTAGGCATGTATGCTCTGTATGGAATGGCAATGCATTTCATTGCACATATGTACTGACTATCTTCTCTGCTCTCACCCTCAGCAATTAGAACTCATCACACCTTTCCAACTATACTTCAACCCTGACTTGATACTTAGGAATTATCAGGTGAGTACACTGAGCAAGAGTTACAGATTGATAGCCTAGACTAGAGGTTAGAGAGGCCAGCTAGCAATGAAGGAAGGAAGGTCGCTGGTTCGATCCCCACCTCAGGAGGGGGCTTGCATGTGCCCTTGAGCAGGGCCGAATACGGCTGACCCTGTGCCTAGAAAAAAATACCAAATTCCAGCAATTGACTGAAAAGTTGATTCCATGGCAAATAAAAAATAAAAAAGTAAGATAGCCACAAATTAAAGGGAATTTACGTCACCCTCTCTACTGTTGCATGTACATCATGCCACCATTTCTCCTACTGTATATAGCCTAGCATTATCTGGTATGGGATACTTTTGAGGTATGAGAACGTCACACTTTAAACACACACTCCACTTTAAATGGAGGTAAACTATATCCAAGTATTGGCTTTAATTTTCTCAGCATTTGACATGTTGCTGAAAGGTTGACTGAATTTTCTTTTCTGTCCTGTAGGTATGGCGACTCATAACCAACTTTCTTTTTTTCGGTCCTGTTGGATTCAACTTTCTTTTCAATATGATTTTTTTGTATCCTTTTCAGTTGCAAATAGTCTTGCTCTAACTTGTGAAGGCAAATTTGCTTTCCCTAACATGAAAAAAGGTCACGATGAACCTACTGCATTAGATATCATATGTATATGATTTTTTCTATGGTCTGTAACTATGCCACGTATTTGGCAAGACATTTCCTTAACCGCTTGCTTTCAGGTACCGATACTGTCGTATGCTGGAGGAGGGCTCTTTCAGGGGCCGCACCGCTGACTTTGTCTTCATGTTCCTCTTTGGTGGCCTTCTGATGACGGTATCCTTTTTACACCTGGCCACTATCACTGTCTCAATTCTTCACCAGTAAGGGGGACATATTGAGCAAAAGGCAATATCATCATACAGCCGTTACATATTTCCTTTGTTGTAGACATTAAGCAAGTTTCACACTGTAGAAGCATTGGAGAGACACATACTAACTTTGCCATCTGGTTTCCATTCCGGTTAAAGTATGAGTATCATTCCCTCTGGTTGGCTGCATAATATCAGTAGCAGTAAACCAAAGCATGTGTGAAATTAGCTGTGGTTAAGAGATGAGTATGACAGTTTGTTACAGTTGTTACTTTGTTGTTGTTTGGTTGATGATTCATTCACCAAATCCAGACCTCAACATGGCCAGTTTGTGTGCCTTATTGGAACCCGATCCCCCATTTTCTCCTTAACAACGGCTCAGATATTTGGCACGTTTGTGAGTCTGGTGTTTCTGGGCCAGGCCTTCACCATCATGCTGGTGTACGTGTGGAGCAGACGCAACCCCAACGTGCGCATGAACTTCTTCGGCCTGCTGAACTTCCAGGCGCCCTTCCTCCCCTGGGTGCTCATGGGATTCTCTCTGCTTCTGGGGAACTCCATCATTGTGGATCTACTGGGTACCAGTGCCACTGTGGCTCATTTCTACTCTTATGATTTTTTAGCGCCCAACATGGTTGTGTCCTTATGGACTGTGGAGAAGTGGTGACTCCCTGGTAAGATAGAATCATGTCTTTCGTTCCCTTAGGTATCGCTGTGGGCCATGTGTACTTCTTCCTGGAGGATGTGTTCCCAAACCAGCCAGGCGGTGGCAGGTGGCTCAAGACTCCCTTTTTCCTGTAAGTTTGGACATTTGGATATTGTCTTAACAAAGTTCCTGTAAAGCTTCAAACACAAAATATGCCAAGAAAAGTCAATTGTAAATGTACCAGATTTGTACCAGATCTGCCTCCCTCATCAGTGTTACTCTCTGTTCCTCACACAGGAAAATGCTGTTTGACACTCCAGAGGAGGACGCCAACTACAACCCCCTCCCCGAGGAACGTCCTGGAGGATTCGCCTGGGGGGAGGGACAGCGTCTCGGGGGATAAATTAGCCTCAACTGGATCACTTCTATGGACATTCCCTGAGTCAGAGGGACACATGTGGTCTTTTTATCGACTTCTTTATCTTGTTTTGGACGAAGAATGCCCATCTCCCTCCTGGGCTTGTGGGAGGTTGGTCAGTTGTCTGTGTGTGTGGCTTACATCGCCCTCAAACTGTTCCTGTTGACAGACTGTTGCTATGACACCACATGAGAGGACGTAACAACATGGAAGGGACATTTGATGGCAAACCTTTGGCTGTGTTGACGTTTGTCTTTAACTCAGAAAAAGAATTATTCTCAACAATTGTCAGTTGTCAGATGACGGGAAACGACAGCAGAGGAAAATATCTGAATGAAGGAATGAATTCAGATCTTTAGTGTTTTTTCCATTTTATTTTATTTTTTAAGAATAAATGTGTGGCAAATGTATAGACTGCTGGGTATATTTTCTTTTACATTTTCTGCAGTGCTGCATTGGTTCTAATGTGTTATAGTGGGATATGAGTGATAATATCATATGATCATTTGATTCATATGATTTCAGTCCCAAATGAGCACTTTGATTCACTAGGGCACACGGTGCCACCAATGTTAGCCCACTTACATATTGAATAAAAGCACATACATATTTATGGTAATTATTACAAAGCAAACTCATTACAGTAACGGACATCAAACAAGTATACACTATGTAATACTGCCCACCTGTGGTAGAAGAAGGAATTGCAATGTCTTTGGAAGGGAGCAAGCTCTTAGCTGACCATGTTGTAACTCTTGTGGCTTTTCACAGTGTGGAAGTTTTTGATTTGTATCATATTGAAACTACAAAAGTTCTCTATTTTTCACTGGTGAATACAACCTATGATGCGGTTTCAATTACATTATGTACTTCTCTGTGGTACTTTTCATGGATCATAATGTTTTATATGTTGATTGATTTAGGTTTTGAAACCTCTGTAGCCTAATCCAGCCTAATTTCTCAAGCAGAAAGTAACCTCACTTCACCTGTAATATGCCATCTAAAGTAACCACCTCACTTCACCTGTAATATGCCATCTAAAGTAACCACATAAACCTGTAATATGCCATCTAAAGTAACCACATAAAACGACTGTAGTTAAACAACGGCATGCTAGTCTTTCTCTCAAGGGACCAGAATCTGATGTGAAACTCACAGAAACCCTCAAAGATTACTATGTTTTAAGTTTCTGATAATATTGAAGACTTTAAATACATAGGGCCGGTTTCACAGACAAGGCTTAAGCCTAGTCCTAGACTAAAAAACATCTTCAATGGAGATTTTACATTGAAAGTGTGATTTAGTCCAGGACTAGGCTTAAGCCTTGTCTCTGAAACCGGCCCTTAGTGTTTAGTCTCTGAACTTATCCCACATCATCATAGTCCTCATCGCTTTGGTCACCGTTCTTCTGACCAATGTCATCGTAGGCCTCTGTGGAGTTGCTATCTCGGTCGGAGCCCTCTGCCTGACATGTGCCAGGGTCTGTGTGTGTGTATGGCGGAGGCAGAGCCTTGTCCTCATGTAACTTCACGTAGTCAGGCAGCTCTGCAAGGTTCTCAGAGCTTTGAGGCTCTGGAGGGCAAACAGGCACACATTATTGAGGTTAATATACCACGGGTGCCAAATACAGTGCCCCGTGTAAGTAATGGGACAGCTAAGCATATTTTCTTCTTTTGGCTCTACACTCCAAAGGTTTAGATATGAAATCATTACTGAGAGGTTAAAGTAGAGATTGCTTCACTGTCCCATTACTTACGCTGGGCACTAGATATTTTCAGAAAATGTAAGGAGGAGTTAATCATGTTGAATGCTACCATTATTGAATTGAGTTCTTGGTGGTAAAGGTGGCAAATCATCCTCCAGATCTTTTGGGTGATATTTGCTGCTCCTGAAAGAAACCAGAGAAATCAGGTGGAATTGTAGAATCCATCCATTGTAGAAGTCAAGTCTGCCTAATTATGCATTTTCAAATAGAAATATGGTACACTGCTCAAAGAAATTAAGGGAACACTTCAGGGATATGCCTCCCCAGACCATCACTGACGCGCCAAAGCGGTCATGCTGGATGATGTTGCAGGCAGCATAACGTTCACCACAGCGTCTCCAGACTCTTTCACGTCTATCACTGTGCTCAGTGTGAACCTGCTCTCATCTGCGAAGAGAACTGGGTGCCAATGGCGAATCTGCCAATTCTGGTGTTCTCTGGCAAATGCCAATCGAGCTGCAGGTCCCACTAGAGGACGTCGGGCCCTCATGGAGTCTGTTTCTGACAGTTTGGTCAGAAACATGCACACGAGTAGCCCGCTGGAGGTCATTTTGTAGGGCTCTAGCAGTGCTCCTCCTGTTCCTCCTCGCACAAAGAAGCAGATACCGGTGCTGCTGCTGGGTTGTTGCCCTTCTACGGCCCTGTCCAGCTCTCCTCATGTAATGGCCTGTCTCCTGGTATCTGCTCTACGCTCTTGAGACTGTGCTGGGAGACACATCAAACCTTCTTGCGATGGCACGTATGGATGTGCCATCCTGGAGGAGCTGGACTACCTGTGTAACCTGAATGGGCTGCAGGTACCGCCTCATGCTACCAGTAGTGACAAGGGCACTAGCAAAATGCAAAACTAGAGAAAAATCAGTCAGGAAGGATAAGGAGAGAGAAATGGTCTGTGGCCACTATCTGCAAAACCATTTCCTTTTTGGGGGTTGTCTTGCCGTTGCCTCTCCTGTTCAGATCGATCGATAGATCGATATCCCAGAAGTTCAATTGACTTGGTGTTATACTGTGATGATTAAGTGTTCTCTTAATTTTTTTGAGCAGTGTATATACAGTGCCTATAGAAAGTCATCATAACCCTTCACTTTTTCCACATTTTGTTGTGTTATAGACTCAATTTAAAATTGATTAAATAAAACATTATTGTCATCAATCCACACACCATACCCCATAATGACAGTGAGTAATGTAATGTAAGTTAAATTTATTAAAATTGAAACAGAAATACCTCATGTGCATAAGTATTCATACCCTTTGCAATGTCACTCATAAAATGAGCTAAAATGCAAAAATGTCATCAACAAATCACTCAATAAGTTTAATTGAGTCCATCTTAATGCAAGGATAATAGTTCATGTAATTTTGGAATCAATCTCTTTGTTTTTATAGGGTCTCTGATTTGCATAGGAATCAATTAAACACTGTAGATCAGGTTGTCATTACAAATTCAGAAAATGGAGAGGAACAAAACTGCTCAGGAATGCAACCCTGACGCCTGGGGAGACTTACAAAAATTAACAAAGTTGAATGGTGGAGAGGAAAAAGCACACTCACTGGGACAACATCATCTCAGTCACTCCAAAATTGGTCTATAACCAAGTGGCCAAAAAGGATTAAAAAATAAATAAAATTAAGAGACCCTATAAAAACAAAGGTTTTCATTCCAAAATGACATAAACTATTATCCTTGCATTAAGATGGACTCAATTCAACTTATTGAGTGATTTGTTGATGACATTTTTGCATTTTAGCTCATTTTATGAGTGTCATAGCAAAGGGTATGAATACTTATCTGCACATGAGGTATTTCTGTGTTTCAATTAAGTAATACATTTGCAGAATGTCTAAAAGTCTGTTTTCTCTTTGTCATTATAGGGTATTGTGTGTGGATTGATGACAATTTATTTTTCAATTCATTCAATCAATTTTAAATTGAGTACAACAAAATGTGGAAAAAGTGAAGGGGTAAGATGACTTTCTATAGGCACTGTACTAGATCTATCTAGAATAGGTGAAGACTACATGGCTTGAAAACTTACTGGGCATAAAACTCAGGGGTTGTGTGATGAACTGATGATGAATTGGTTATGTATTGTTCAGCTGCTAAACATAAACAAGAGGAAAATGGCTCAAAACTCAAACAATGTGCACATGCTGTAGAGAGACAGTTACAGTTATGCTATGAGGAGTTGCAATAATGAAAATGCAAAGCTATGTTCTGAAAGGATCGATAGTCTATGAATCTGGAATAATCTCATGTTGGTCCAGTATGATCCTCACAGTATAGCTACATGGGTGGATTATTGCCAGAACCAATAGCATGATTGAAAAGAAAGACCAACATACCTCTCTTGGAGATGCTCCTGTTGATAAGTAGGAAGATGATGGTTATCACCAAGGAGGACAAAATAATTCCAAGAACCACCCACAGCCAGAAGAGCTGTCGTAAAGGATCATCCATGCTCCAGTCCACTCTGACCAAAAGAGGCAACATGTCCATAAGTAACTGTGTATGGTCAAATAATGTGCCCCCCCCCCCACACACACACACACACACACACACACACACACACACACACACACACACACACACACACACACACACACACACACACACACACACACACACACACACACACACACTCTATAGAAATAAATAAAATAACATTTGATACATTTGATACTAGTACATAACAAGGTCTATAACTAAAGACAATGACAAATGAATATTTGACAAATAAATAGCAATGAACAATCCATATAAGAGTGCAAAATATTCCAAATAAATAAAGTGAACACTACAAAATTATGAACTATGTTAACAACAGAACAACAGGCTACTGTAGAAACTATAGATATCCATCATTTCACCACCATCCAATATCAGTCCTCAAACCTTTTTGAAAAATGTATTTATTTAAAAAAGTGTGGCCCTCTCTAGTGGGTGTGGCCCTAAGTGACCGTAATGCATGACAATACTCCAAACATTCCAGTAAATCCACCAAGGAATGGCTCAGAAGAAAGACATGGAGAGTTCTGGAATGGCCAAAGTCAAAGCCTGGGTCTTAATCCTACTGAGATGCTGTGGGGTGATTTGAAACGGGCTGTGCATGCAAGACACCCCACAAATCACCCCTCAAATATCACACAACTGAAAGTCGATGTCAGACATTTAAAGGAATTGTCTAATTGAGGTTATTTCAGCCAAAGGAGACAATACCAGCTATTAGGGCATTGGGTGTCCTAACTTTTTCCTCAGTAGGAATTGGCATCTTTGTTCATTTTTTGTTAAATAAAAGTACTTTTTAAAATAGTTTTTGGTTCAATTGCATTACCTTTATTTATAGATATTGTTTGAAAGAAGATCAAAGATCAAATCATTTTTTCACATGACTGTATAGTGAAAAATATATAGAATCATTTTGTCAAAAAGGCTCCATGACAGAAAATAAATAGGGGGAAATTGCATTTCTGCTTTTTAGCTCAGTGAGGCAAGAAATAAGCTTTCAACATTGAAGTTTTCATGCCACTTCCCCTTTTTTTTGTCAGCCACTTCTTGTCAAGTTATTTTGGTGTTAACTGTCTATGAGCAGTCTGGATAAACACCCCTTTACTGTGACGCTTCTACACCTGACATGAATGTTTAAAATCTATCACAAATCTATGTGATGCTTAGATTTCCTGACACAAATAAGTATATGTGATATGTATATATTTTCTTATATTAAGTAATTATTATTAGCCTATTTAGTGCACTTATGCAAACCATGGCAGTAAAATGAATGACAATGACATTTGAGTTTACAAATTTCACATGAATGTTTCAGCACAACATGTGTTCTCGGTGCTCCTGGGACTCATTAAACAACGCAGCTGGTAAATGCCACTAATGCCTTTTCACTACACAACCCTTATCTTATGAACAAGGCTAAAGAGTGTTGGCTCTTTATCAGACAACATGCACAGCATCCTCCCACAGCTGCATCTCTTATTATAGAACAATGTGGCTAAATAACTTCCTGCTATCATTGTTTCTGAGAAGTCAAAGGGAGAGGGAAAGAGAGAGATGAAGTTAAAAGTTGATGGACTTCTGTATAGCCTATGACCAAACCATTCAAAGGTGATGATGATTTAAAATAGGCTAGTGTTATTTGTTTCATCTTTTTGTCACATGAAGTGACTCCCTCTGTAGGTTAAAGATTTATGCTTTCAACATCAACGATGAACACTATCCAGTAATCAAGCATCGCAAGACAACAACAGCAATACAACCATATCATCAGATTCATAACCATTTAAGAGTCCTTGAAGTTTCTTTTCTTTTGAATAATGTCTCTGTAACTTCAAATCTCTCGTCCTCACCAAATACTGCACAACAGAATAAAGCTTCACAAATGAGCTGAACCTGCCTTACCTTCCACAAAGACTCAAAAGTTGAAGGGTAGTAGGTTGAAAGGGTAGTAGGTTGAAAGGGTTGTCGGTCAGAATTGGTCACATTAAAAAGCTGAGAGAAGACTATACTGAGGTCAGGAAAGACTTACAAGGTTTGTTTCAGCCCACAAACATATAAGGAACTCATCGGAACTACCCCACCCCCGCTCTGATCCGTTCCAATGGTTCAGAAACTGTATGTATGTGTGTGTGTGTGTGTGTGTGTGTGTGTGTGTGTGTGTGTGTGTGTGTGTGTGTGTACGATGAATATACTGTACTTTCTGTCAATATGGCCTACAAAATGAATTTCTGTATTGTAACTACTCTTTATAGCAACTACCACCCCTGCCTTGCTTCTGTTTCAGAAACTGTCCACCCTGTGTGTGTGTGTGTGTGTGTGTGTGTGTGTGTGTGTGTGTGTGTGTGTGTGTGTGTGTGTGTGTGTGTGTGTGGTTTCACAATGTGTTTGCTCTCAGGGGTTTATTGTTGGAGAAAAGCACCAGATGACTGCTGACAGACAGACAGACAGACAGGCAGGCAGGCAGACAGACAGACAGACAGACAGACAGACACACACACACGCACGCACGCACGCACGCACGCACACACACACACACACACACACACACACACACACACACACACACACGCACACACACACGCACACTACAACTAGTTACATCCCATCTGGGGGGGTACTCCATCAATGTCGCTAAAGGAAAATCCAGGCTTATTTTTGATCTCACGACAGTTCAGTATCAAAATAAACCCGGATTTTCCTTTAGTGACGTTGATGGAATACCCCCCTGGAATTAGACTAAACTTCACCACCATCATCATCATCATCATCGGCTGCCCAACTCCTCCCTTCCTATGTCTGTTCCCGTTCACACATGCGCAGTAGGCACTGTTTCTCCAATGACGTTGCCTTCCATGTAGTAGTCTGTTTTCTTGGACACTCCTAGCTTTTCCCCCACTGCACCGGTTGTTATTGCAATCCACCTCAAGGAAACCATGGCCGAGCAGGCCTCGGGAGCCTCCCGGTCACCCCAGCATGACGGTAAACATTGCTCTTTTTGGAAGTATGATGCTGTGGTGAAGTGTCGAGCTAATCCAGGTCAGCGGCCTGTGCGTCCCGGAGCTCACCTAGCTCCATCCCCCGGCGCCTAGCCGTCTCTGTCGGCCAACATTGAAATGTTTCCAATGGACATGTCCTGAAAAGGGAGCTAACTACATGGGCCGCATACATGGATTTGCAGACACTCTCTGTTAGAGTACATGCATCGTTGGGATTTGTATGATAGGAATGACGTTTAGTTGGGCGATCAATCATCGGGATAGATAGATAGATAGATAGATAGATAGTGTGTGTCAGAAGTGTGTGTTGACCTGGCTCTCTAGCTGTCTTTCATTGTTGTTTGGAAGTTGCAGCAACGGGCCGGGGAGTCTGGCTGTACACAGTGACCAGTATAATGTTTCTAAAAGTGTAAACTGAAATGGTTCACCTCTTGAGTTGTATTAGCTACGTAGCAAATCGAAGCGCGCGAGAGACGAATTCTTCAATATCTTTTGGATATTTTTCGTTTGGACATAATGAAATAGAGAATTGAATGACTTGTATTCCCAGTTAAATTATTAATTATGAGTAAGCCTATGCACATATCTGCAGCGAACTGGCTTAACCTAACTATTTGTTCACGTTGGTCCATGTGTTGTATAGCTGTTGTTTTTTCCTGCAAAGAAACTGTGATTTTCTATCTTTTCTGTCCCAGGCAGTTGTGCTCAATAATATCTGTCACCATGTAGTCTTTGGCTGCCGAATTATATTCAATAGATGTCAACTGACACACATTGTGGTTATCTGGGTCACGTGACCTCAGACAGCCTTTACAACAGGCAACACTGGCATGATGTCATTTCCATATCATTGTATATGTATTATATTGTTGGAGGCACTGAGATAGATAGGCCTATATCCGAAACTGGGCATACAGTAACTTGATAGCTACAATAATTAGGCTACATGAAGTAAAGTCTAGATGGCAACAGACCTATGATATTGGCATAGGGCCTACACTCCCCATAATGGCTGGGACTGTCCTGTAGTCATGTAGTGAATTATGTAACGTAAGGAGAATCAGGTCATTCTGAATGCAAACACATTACATGTCAAGCTATATGCATTTATGGCCTCTGCCACAATCAACCATTAACCAACTATAACTAAGTGTATTGCCTTATACACTCATAACGCTTTATTAGGAACACCTGTACACCTTCTCATTCATTCAGGTGGTGTCGAATGTTTTCTTGGCACACTTTGGGCCTGTTAATACCAATCAATCATCGCTTGAATGCCACAGTCTATTTGAGTATTGTTGCTGACCATGTGCATCTCTTCATGGCCACAATGTCCCCACCTTCTAATGGCTACTTCCAGCATGATAATGCACCATGTCACTAATATAAGCAAAAGTCATCTCAAACTGGTTTCATGAACATAACAATGAGTTCAGTGTTCTTCAGTGGCCTTCCCAGTCACCGGGTCTGAACCCAATAGGACACCTTCTGGGATGTGGTAGAACGGCAGATTCAAAGCTGTGCACGTGCTGTGAAAGTGCACCAGAAAGTGCATGATTGCAGGAATTGCATGATTGCATGATTGCATGATGCATCTTGTGGACTCAATGCCATGAAGAATCAAGGCTGTTTTGAGAGCAAAGGGAGGCCCTACCCAGTATTAGTATAGTGTTCCTAATAAAGTGTTCCGTGAGTGTGTAAGGATTGTACACAGCTCAATGAGACTAGTCTGTACAGTGTATTTCAGTACTAGGCTACATCAAATAAACACCAACAAACATCATCAAATAACATCTTATAGGGCTGATGATATTAAGGGAAGATCAGTACTTTTCAGGCAATTCATTGCACAGTACAACCCCCCCTCCCCGACTGGCCTAGGGGTGTTCACATTTCTGTTACCATTCCATCACTGCCTGAGTGAACTTGTAAGTAGCCCTTGATGACTTGAATGGTGTCAGTCCTGGCGGGCGTAGCTCGGACATGTCTCCGGTCTGTCCTCATGCTAATTCATTTGGTATGCTAATGCTTTCATTAAACACTAATGTGGTAGCCTTGGCTGTCCAGAGAGCTGCTGCTTGGTGTATTTGGTCCTATAGTGGATTGTATTGGAACCTGTAGCCATTATGTATAATGCAGGCCTAACTGGGGGGCATAAAGCAAATCCATGTCCCAAAGTCGAGCAGCTTTTGTTGGTCATGTTTCTATGAGACTACAACACAAGTTGGACTGAAGCCCCAGTCAAGTGACTAAGCATGACAGTTCCCATGTTTGAAGAGGAAAAATCGACTTCCCCATGTACCAACGTTCTACTTCTATTTTAAGACCATGTTTGGGGAAAGAAATGTCAGGATATGAGATATTACAATATTTGTGATCATAAACAGGAAGACATAGCTGGGCACGAGTTCATTTTAAAGTAAGGTTACCATGGCAAATCACCAGCCAATCTGATCATTAGGCAGTGGAATGTATCTGTGGAAATGTATTTAAAAATGCTTTTTTTTTTTTTCAATAAAAAAAGTATGGCTTGCCATGTAAGAATTCTAAAATCTGACTGAGAATACATTTTTGATAATTGGATTGTCATTAGGGCCATGCTTGAAATATGGCTTTGGGGATGCTCTGTCAGTGTTGTTTGTAAAACGGTTAACCCTGCTGTTCTTATCTGTGTATCAATTGTCTACCAGTGCAAGTCTGAATCTCTTGGACCAGCTCTCTTTTAAAAAGAGAGACTAACCTGTATAAATACTCTCTGAATGGATAAAACATACTGGCTGGTTGCACAACAATGTGGAGGGTAGAGAGGGAGAGAACTTTCTATCCAGATGTTTCTCTAGTGTTGTTGTCTTTCCTCTCAGGGGTGCTTCAGCAGCGCGTGGCCGCCCTGGAGCAGGAGAGAGCTGACTTCATCAAGCTCAAACAGCAGCTGGAATCTGAGTTCAACCAGAAACGGGCCAAGTTCAAGGAGCTCTACCTGTCCAAAGAAGGTGAGAGAACGCAAATCAAGTTTCAAGTTTTATTGTTACGTCATATTGCTTCACAAGTGTAAAAGAGTAAAATTCTTAGACTTCGGTTCCTGACATTGCAGCACATGACAATAAGCCAATAGGCAAGATAAGTCAAGATAAAATAAAGTGACAATAGTACAAGACATAAGTGACACAGTTGGACAAGTGACACGTTGTGGGAGACAATAGACAAATAAGACAGGATACAATTAGCAGTACAAATAGTAATGTAAGTATAAAATAGTACAAGTAGAATGTCATGAGTATTGCACTTGGTGGCAGTGGGTGTAAGAGCCAAACACTTATGTAACTGAGTTGAGAGTGAGTTGAACTCACTCCTCAGGGTCAAATACTGCCACCCGCGCTTGGTCACGTGTGTTGGCAAGTCAGAGGTTGCAAGTTCGAGGCTCGGTTGGAGCAAGTGGGGGACGTCTTCCTTCACTTTCTTCTGTCTCTCTCTCACCCTCCTTCCATCTCTCTTTCTTCCCCCCCCCAGAGGAACTGAAGAGGCAGGCGGCGTCTCTGGAGGGGGCCCAGGAGGAGTTGGGTCGTGTGCAGGCCCAGTTGCTCCTGTCTCAGGGCGACATGGAGACCATCAAGGCGGTGGCCACCGTGTCAGAGAGCACCAAGCAGGAGGCCATCGACCAGGTCAAGGCCCAGTGGCAGGAGGAGGTGGCCTCGCTACAGGCCATCATGAAAGGTAGCTGAGCCAGCCCAGCCCTGACCAGAACTCTCTACAGGCCATCATTTAAGGGCCTTGTCCTTGTCCTAGTCCTTGTCCTAGTCCTTGTCCTCTACGTGTCTTCTCCCATTGCACACCATCTGTCCAGTTGGTGACATACTTCCACTAAATGCCTGATGGTCAACGTTTGACCTAAATGTTGCATATAAACTGTTCACTTGCAAGCGTAGACAATGTGCAGGAGGTTTCTCTGCCTCTACTCTTCCTCCTCATCTTCTCTGCCTCTACTCTTCCTCATCTTCTCTGCCTCTGCTCTTCCTCCTCATCTTCTCTGCCTCTCCTGCCCTTCCTCCTCAGACACGGTGCGTGAGTACGAGGTCCAGTTTCACCAGCGCCTGGAGCAGGAGCGGGGCCAGTGGGGCCAGTACAGGGAGGCTGTGGAGAGGGAGATGGGCGAGCTGAGACGCCGCCTCTCCGAGGGCCAGGAGGAGGAGAACCTGGAGAACGACATGAAGAAGGTACGCCTGGTCACAATCCTACATCCATATTGCTGGATGTCCAAACTGAAATGCATTGCTTCTTCATCAAGGTGTCAATCCCCACAAGCCTCCCAAAGTATCATCGTTTATATATACACGATGCCCTGTTGCCCTGTTTCTTCTGTAGATACTGAATTTTGAGATTACTAGAGTTGTGTCCCCATTGATATATCGCTACCTGACCAGCTGATGTTCACTGCAAAAAGTCAGCTCTCAAAAACAAGAAAAAAGCTATAAAATGGGGGAAATATGACTTAAAATAAGCTTAATATTATCTGCCAACAGAACAGGAAGATTTCACTTGCCACGAACAAGTAAAAGCTATCTTAAAACTAGTGTACTCGGACAAAAAACAAGCATATATTGCCTTGATTTAAGATATTTCATCTTACATGGATTAACTTTTTGCAGTGAGTCCACTGACACCACATGAGCTGTGTCCTTCCTATTGGAGGTGAGACAAATGTCTCTGCTCTGATGCTTGATATTGTTCCTTTGTCGCAACATGTTGCAACTCGACTGCAAAAAGAATTATTGATTGATCACACCTGCTGTTGCTCCTTCCTTCACCTGAGTTACATCAAGGAACCCGTCGCCTAGGTTACTCATTGTGCTTAGTGTCTATTTGGAATGAAAATAATAATAAAACAAATTATATATATTTGCCTTGATTTGTAATCATCCCCCCCCCCAGGCCCAGGAGGATGCAGAGAAGCTGCGGTCCGTGGTGATGCCTATGGAGAGGGAGATAGCAGCCCTGAAGGCCAAGCTGACTGGAACAGAGGACCGGGTGAAGGAACTTGAGGCCTCAAAGGTTGGTCAATGGAAACTAGAAAAGAGAAATGAGTAGCACTTACAGACAAGATCTCCACAGAACGATACAACCCTAATTTGTGCTGATTTTGTGATACAGAATATGGCGACTTTTGAAGATCATCTAATGACAGATGGGCATAAAGAATATTATAAAAACAGTGGAAGTGATCAGGGACCAACTGTAGATATCAGACAGGGGTATTTTTTTGGCTTTTGACAGACTTGTATGTACACATACTAAATGTATCCATATTGTTATTCAAGGCCGTCAGAGACTATGGGCAGGGGTGTGCTCAGCCCACCCAAATGTGCGCCTTGGCTCAGATGGCTCAGATTGCACACACAGGGCAAGGCAAAGCAAGTAAAAGCAAAAAAAAAAACTAGCGAATTTCCAATCAGCAGTCCATTTGCATCAACTCAAATGTATTAGATGAAGGGAGAAGGACAGACTGAGGAGACAGACTGTCTCCACAAGCACTGCCCCAAAGCAGTACCCCCTCTGGGCTGCTTCAGCCCCACCTCACGCGGTTAGTGACTTGAGAGGCGATGCACCGTCCCAGCCAATATTAGCTTGCTACACAAAGCGTGCGTTCGGTGCTATATTACCATCATTCAATCCTGCCTGGTGTACCGCACATGACCGTGGCTGGAGTACTCTGTTCTGCTTCTGTTTCCCCTGTCGGAAATACGTCACTGCCAATGAGAGGGATGTTTTTTTTCTTCTTTTTTCCGTGGTTTTAACAACTGCAGCAAAAAAGCGGCACTCAAACGTGACAGGGGGTTACAGAAGCATGCATCCAGCCACATGTACATGAATTCATTTTTGCCAAGGGAAACAGGAGACTGATGTTGTAGATAGGTAGATAGATAGATAGATAGATAGATAGATAGATAGATAGATAGATAGATAGATAGATAGATACCCTAATATAGCAAGCTAAAACCGGCCCTGTTGTTATTGATGAATAATTGCATTCTGTAGGTAAAGGAGCTCAACCATGTTTTGGAAGCAGAGAAATCCTGTCGTACTGACCTGGAGATGTACGTTGCAGTTCTCAACACTCAGAAGTCGGTCCTTCAGGAGGACGCAGAGAAACTACGCAAAGAGCTCCACGAAGGTGACCCGTTTAACAGCTTTATTGTTGTCGTATTTTATGAAACATTTCAATATAGGAGAAGAATGTCTCTTCTCTCTTCTCTCAACCTTTCTTAATGTCAACCACAAAGTCTTCTGCTCTCTTAAGGAGCTTGACACACAACAGGGCCTGAACCTGAACCATATCTGTGTGTCTCTGATGTTTTCCTCTCACATTGAGGCCTTTCCAGCACTGTTACAGCAGCTAGGGTGGAGGAATAACCAGGCCAGCCCAGTGCAGCTCTGTGGTGTGAATCAGGGCTAGCCCAATTTATACTTCTGCGTAAAATCGACGGCGTAGCCTACGCCGTAGCTTGCGTAGGCCCGCAGCCTACGCCGTAGGTTGACGCGCACCTCTCCAAAAATGTAACTACGCGGCAGTGCCTACGCAACCGTAAGCACTGTGATTGGTCCGCTTGGTAGCACATGATTCCGACATGACTCCGACTCTCTCGTAGGCCAAAATGCGGAAGCCATGACAGAAATGTCATTTACTTTTTCTGTAATTACTTATTAATAAAGATTTGAAAAATGATGATAACCATCGTATTATCTTAGTTTAATGTCATTTTAATGCATCACAGAACTTTTATTTACAACAAGCATAAAAAAAAAAAAACGCTATTATGCCGCTTTGAGTACACCGTTCCAACGGAGCGCCCTATGGAAGCGTCAGGTACAGCCTTCCTATAAGGAGCGCGATTCACATTTACGAGATGTACAATCCTGTTTATTTAGAAATAAATGATTAGTTACAGGGAGCCCCATGGCTGTTCGTTGGGTTTAAATGATATTTATGATAGACATATTTAATGTAAAGTTATCTACTGTGATTGGTCCGCTTGGTAGCGTCACATTCCGACTCTCTCGTAAATGCGGAAGTCATGACAGAAATGTCATTAACTTTTTCTGTAATTACTTATTAATAAAGATTTGAAAAATTATGATAACCATCTTATTATCTTAGTTTACTGTCATTTCAATGCATTATAGACATTTTCTTTACAACAAGCATAACAAAAATATGTTTTTTGATCGCTATTATGCCGCTATGAGTACACCGACCAACGCGTAGCCGCGCGACCAACGCAGAAGTATAAATTGGGAGAGCCCTTGCGTAGGCTACGGTGTAGCCGCGCGTAAATTCGACGCAGAAGTATAAATTGGGCTCTCTCACTCTCTCACGCCCTTCTCCCCAGTGTGTCACCTGCTGGAGCTGGAGCGTCAGCAGCACAACCAGCTGAAGCACACCTGGCAGCGGGCCAACGACCAGTTCCTGGAGTCCCAGAGGCTGCTGATGAGGGACATGCAGAGGATAGAGAACGTGCTCTCCTCGGAGCAGCTACGCCAGGTGGAGGAGATTAAGAGGAGGGACCAGGTATGCAGACCGCTGGAAAACAACAGGGTTCCCACGGGTCCTTGAAATCCTTGAAAGTTTGTGAATTTGAGAACAAAAAAAAGGTCTTAAAAGTTTTTGAAAATAGACATGGGTTGGAAGTGCTTGAATTCCCCTCCCTCTCTCTCCCTCTCCCTCTCTCTCTCTCTCTCTCTCTCTCTCTCTCTCTCTCTCTCTCTCTCTCTCTCTCTCTCAAAAAAATATATATATTCAAAAATGTTTTACTTAACTCGTCAACTAGTAAATAAGTCTCTGTATTGCTTAACTTTACACATATTTCACAATATATTGTTTTGCTGTGCTGTGGTAGAGAAGGCAAGAGACCATCTAGTGTTCACACATTCAAGCCTCTCTTTTGAATTGTTGTCTGTGAGCGGATAGTTCCTATTATATAAATTCTCATCTAGATCTGTCTCAAACTATGCTGTGTTGGGTCCTTCAATTTGAGGGAATTGAGTCTTGAAAGTCATTGAAAGGTGCTTGAATTTGATGTTTCAGAAGGTGTGGGAACCCTGAAACAAGTCCTTGTGTCAGATAAACGTAACGTTTCTAGCCCATTTTTAGAATACTTCCAGTTTGTTGACCTACGTCCTAAAAGGTGAGCCAGGCGGTAGAGGAGGAATGAATCAGATCCAGTTCTGTTTCTCCTAGGAAGAGGACGAGGAAGAAAGATTCAGCCAGGCCAAGGAGCTTCAAGAGGAGGACGGGACGGATCATACAGAACCGTTAGAGGACTCGTTCCTGGGTCTGAGCATTGAAGAGGTATGGATATGATGTCAGCAAACCCTTTAGACTCATGACCCATAAATGACACCTTTGCTTTGAGAGTCTATTTTCTGTATGGAATGGCCATAAAGTCTCAGGACATAACTCCACAGGATGACAATGACTAAACTCACCGGTAAAAGGTGAACTTTACCACCTAGTCCTCTGAGACAGGCATGCTCTTGAAATGCCATACATGTAATTGACTTTTAGAGTTTACTAGGGATGGGAATTGATCAGATGTTATTGATATCGATTCCTTATCGATTCCTGATTTTCTGTGTGTGAAAAAAAAGTAGGCCTACAGAGGTTTTCAGCGTCAACGCAGCTGTTTTATGATCTTGAGTCTCTGAACACAGTGTGAACAGTGTGAACACCTGAACATAGCATTTGAACATAAATTTAAAAAATGAAAATAAATTAAATGGTCTGTAATGATACATCTATAGCTCAGCTATATATATCATCGACCTATAGGTGTTGCTATAGTTCTTGAGAGCAATTGCACTTGCGGGTAAGTCAGAAGAGTTGTACATGCTGGGAGAGTAGACGTAAATAACGCACTTCTAGCATAAAGGTACAAACTTTACGAAGTCAATATTTGTTCTACAATAACAAACATTACATGGTCCTTTTCTTAAGGATCTAACTTTGAAAACAAATATGAGCTATATGAAATATGAGCTATATGAAATACGAGCCAGCTGCCTGTAGCGTCTGAGCTATGTGTACCAACAATATCTGTCAACATCTAAAATGGATGAAATGGGAGAATATTTGTACAGCATTTGTTTTCTTTTAGGGTTTCTTAGTCAAAGAAAACATCTGCTAAGCCTGCCTGCGTGGCACTAATATTATTAGCATAGGATATCTACCCTCAGAAACGCACGTGTTCCTCGCCTGGAAAGCAGCGGCACTCGTGTGTAGTGTGTTAAAGGCATGGCATTCCTGTCATTTTATCCCATGTTGTGTCTAAAGATGTTTTAGCATATTGCTGGTGTTTCTACCCTTACTTGAAATGATGATTTTACAGATTTTAATTAGCATTATTGTAAATTTTCTTTGTGAAATTAAGCCACGCTTTGGACCGTTTTTTCCTAGACTCCGCCGTTATGTCTTCTTGTTGCAAGTTTTTGAACGCGCAACTGTCAGCGCATGCACAAAACATGCCTGCATCAGTAAGAGAATCGATAACGTTATTGATACCGATGCATCAAATACATTTTTACCGGTTCTCAATTGGAACCGGTTCTTGATTCCCATCCCTAGAATTTACAGAATGTCACAAACAAGGTATTAGTGTATGCAAACAAAAGAAACGAACATTTGCTCAAATGATACGGTACGTTAGTGTTGCCATCATAGTCACCAAAAGCACCTCTGCTTCTTCCCTCTCTCCACTCCCAGCCCCACACCAACCACAGTGTTCACGGCTCCATGCTCTCCTTAGACACAGACGTAGTCGCGGGGGGTCCCATGGACCCCTACAAGGACGGCCTGCGGCGGGTCCAGTCCACCGACAGCCTGGGCTCCTCTCCGGGGGGCCTCCTCCTGGGGCCGCAGGGCCTGGGGGGCTACAACCACAAGGCCAAGTCAGCCAGCCACCTGGACGAGTCGGACTTTGGCCCCCTGGTGGGGGCGGACAGCGGGACAGAGGGCTTTGGGGACACGGCCTCGCTCAGCTCCATCCAGCTGACGGCGGGTCACTTCCTGTTGACCAAGGACCAGGAGAAGGCCATCAAGGCCATGACGCCCGAGCAGGAGGAGACAGCCTCCCTGCTGTCCAGCATCTCCCACGCCCCGGACAGCTACCTGCCCCCCTCGGGCTACCGGCTGGTTAGCGACAGTGAGTGGAATCTACTCCAGCAAGAGGTTAGAGAGCATTTGAGTCATTTTGAGTCAAGGATATGTTTTCCAATACATACGTGTACTGAGTTCACATGGTTTCAATGGCACCACTAAATAAGTTGTTATTTGGTACTAAGTCACATTAATATGAGATTATGAATTTTTAAGTAAGTCATATTTGTGTTTGTATTGCAAATCGATTTGCAAGCGTTAAATCACCTTGTATTCCAAAAGTCTTTAGACTGCTAAGAGTTGTTTACAATTGAGTCTTGCATGGCGTTTCCTGGATTTATCTGAATCAGTCTTTCGGAGTGTTTTGTTGTGTGGTATTCCTGATATTCCACATTCATGACATCCTGTCTGTCACCAGGTGAAGAACGCAGGTAGGAAGCTGGGCCGACGCTGTGACATGTGCTCCAACTACGAGAAGCAGCTGCAGGTCATCCAGGGCCAGGAGGCAGACACACGAGACCAGGTGACTTCCATCATCAACACTCTGACACACACATACACATTACCCATGACATGTATAATCCTATGGATACTTTAAAGTGAAAGACACCAGATGTTTCCATATTCCTCAAAGAAATTACCTGAGGTTGACTTCACAACATCTGCTGTGGAGAACACTGTCTGTCTCTCTTATTCATTTGGTTCTGTGGCTGTCTCTCTCTCTTATTCATTTGGTTCTGTGGCTGTCTCTCTCTCTTATTCATTTGGTTCTGTGGCTGTCTCTCTCTCCCAGGTTAAGAAGCTTCAGGTGATGTTGCGGCAGGCCAACGACCAGCTGGAGAGAATCATGGGAGAAAAACAGGAGCTGGAGGACTCTGTCAAACAGGGCAATGAGGAAACCACTGCCAAGGTCTGTCCTATGACACACAGATGCGCACGCACGCACGCACGCACGCACGCACGCACGCACGCACGCACGCACGCACGCACGCACGCACGCACGCACGCACGCACACACACACACACACACACACACACACACACACACACACACACACACACACTCTCTCTCTTGATCTGACCTTAATAATGTTGGTCTTGTTGAATGTCTTCTATGACCTAACACAGTTTTAATCACAGTTTTCTACCACAATGATTGTCTGCTGATTTTCTTATTTCTGTATTCTAGGTCTCTGCTCTTTTGCATAAAGTCCAGGAGTCGGAGACGATGCTAAGCACACTACAACAGACGTTCAGTCAGGCTAAGACGAACACCCAGGAGCAGATGGTGAGCAGCAGAAGCAGCTCAATACAGGCTCTGTTCAGAACCACGAGTGTCTCTAAAACGATCTGTGCCAGAAGTCCTGTGTAAATAAAGTTAGCCGCCAAAGCGTTGGGACATTCCATTGCTCCACATGTCCCTTAGATTTATACAGCTGCACTCAATCAGGCCAGGGGTGTCGTGGTCCAAGAGCAGACATTTTTTCCCTTTGTTTGCCAGTAAATCACCCTTAAGTCGCTGTGGCCGGCAGTTCTGTTTTTACATTGAATCATCGAGACGGGGGGGGGGGAAACAGGATGGTGACACATTATTTGACAGTTGCTGTTTTTTGCCGTAACCCAGGCGGTGCTGATGCAGTCCAGGGAGCAGGTGGCGGAAGAGCTGAGTCGACTGCAGAGAGACAACGACAGCCTACAGGGGAAACACAGACTCCACGTCACCCTCCAACAGCAAGAGGACTTCAAACTCCCCACCACTGTGCAAGTACGAGCCCAAGCATTGTCAGTAGTCTCAGGGCGGCCCCCTATTGACTTTTTCTTACCACGGTTTACAGAAATATGAGTAAATCATCCACATACCATATGTAGTGGGGGTGATTTGGAGTCAATGCTCTCATGATGAGTAGCCTTGGCCAGAGCCTTGGAAGCCTTAACATTGCCCTTGAACCAAAAGGGTGTCATCTTGGTTTAATGGTAGATGGGGTCATCCACACCAGGAGACTGGTCTAAGCCCTACAGGTTACACATAAATATATACTCGATTATTGTCCTCTCCCGAATGAAGAGAAAAAAAAAGAGGAGAAAGGGGACAGTTTTTTCTTGTGCCTAATTGAACCCTAACCCTGCGATGGCGGTGTGCAAGTTGCCCCTTCTGCTGCCTTGCTTTCGTTGGGGGTGTCTGTAACCATTTCCTGTCTGCTCCAGGAACTCCAACCCCTGGTGCTGCAGTTGAGAGAGGACATCGTTGCGGCGCGCACAGCTGCAGAACACCTGGAGGAGAAGCTGAAGGCCGAGATCCTGTTCCTGAAGGAGCAGCTTCAGGCAGAGCAATCCCTCAAAGACAACCTGGAGGACACGCTGCAGCTGGAGATCGAGGGGTGCAAGGAGGAGATAGGTGAGGCTCCGTCTGCTACTTTTATGGTCTCTGGTCCTTAGACGACTGCAGTCGACTACTCTCAGAACCCAGAATCTCATCTCAGGATGTTGTCAGCAAGTCTCTACCCACCTAGTTTTTGCTGTAGCTCAACCTGAGCCCCCCCCCCACGTGACGCCCCCCTCCCGTTCTGCCCTGCCCTGTTTAGCTGATGAGAGTCAATTGCCCGGTCCAAGCTTCCATTTCAAGCACCTCTCTCTTTGTCAAAAGAATCCTCTGTGTAAAATTCACCAGATGGTTTGCTGTAACACTTCCTTCACCCCTCATGGTCAATGGCTCTGATCTTCACACCTGATGAGGTTTTTGAGTAAATGAAAGCAATTAAATGTCTCTGGACATTTGGGAAATAAATAAATAAATCCGTCCTGCAAAATCAATGTATTTGATTTAGACGAACTAACCTTCAGAGTCTAAAGGCCAATGCACACGGCGTGCAATTTTTGTTGCCGGACAACATTCGATTGCAATGCACACGGCGTGCGATGCAATTTTGTTGCACCGCAAAATTCCATTTTCAACTCACACCATTGAAGTCTATGAGAAAATCATAAAAAATCTCATGCGAGATTTTGTTCGGCCAGAAAGGTGTATTATAAAAGCCACTTTATTATTATGGGCGATGATCAGGCAGACATAGATTCGGAGGACGGAGACAGTCATCAACGAAAGGAGACAAACGAAAATGGGTGAGTAGCAACGTTAACGTTGATATGCTTTTATGTAATGATAGCAAGCTTTTTTGCTAAACTATAACTATATAAAAAGGTATGCTCCAGTCTCTCTCCCCGTTATGAGTGACTCAATTAATTTAGATAGACCAGTTGAAGTTTTCCCAATTGTCCCATTGTGATGCAATAATCCGTCGCACCACAAACTTTTTACAAAATGTGCAAAATTTGACAGTGCGATAAAACTCGCACGCCGTGTGCTTTGTCCCATTCAAAACGAATGGAATCGAATGTTCGCGGCGCGATTAAAATCGGGGCCGTGTGCATTGGGATGAGATTTTCTCATAGACTTCCATTCAAACTTCAAAATCGAATTTTGTCCGGCAACAAAAATCGCACGCCGTGTGCATTGGCCTTAAGAACACAAAAGACTATCAGAGTATTATTTTCCAAAATATGCTAGAACTTCCCAGTGATGCTAAATATTTTGAAAAATTAACTCTAATGTTGGTTGTCGCTGCAACTTGCTGTAAGAGGATAAATATGTTTGAAGGAAGTGTTTGGCACTGAGGGTGTTCAGCTACTGTCACATACTGTCAAAGCCAGTTCTGGTTCTTCATTGTGAAATTGCCTCTGTCTGTTCCTTTGACCTTTATCAAAACTTGGTTTAAAGGTTGTTGTTTTTTTACCTTTTTGTTTTTGTGCCCTCTGAAACATTTCTTTCTCTCCTTTCCTCTCTTCTATATTGGTCATTGTTGTTCAGACATCTTGGAAGGTATGAAAACACACTGCTTATCAAGCCCACTTTGTGTGTTAGTGTGTGTGCTGTACAAGTGTGTGTTTTTGATATAGATCAGTTAGACTAATGATCGTACTAAAACAGACTCACTGCTTTGCTTTTCACAGTGGTTGATGTCATTTCAACCTGTTCTCATAGTCCAGTCATAGCTCTGCATTTCACTATGAGACCGTTGCATTTGTATGGCATTAATGATGAGATGACATGCAAATTAACCATACTGCTAGTAATAACATGTGACATCATGGCTGTGTCAGTTTGCCGTCATCAGGAAGTTGAATTGAGACATGTTGTGGAGTTGTCATGATCAGAAAGAGGAGAATGGAATGAATCTAGGATTTAAATGAGGGTTTGAAGTCAAAGAAAGCTGCTCAACATCAGAGATTTTAGTACTTTGAGTACATTTTAATTAAATACCGTATTCGGAAACATTTCTTTTACTTTAATGTAATACTGAATACATTTGATTTCGGCTTGAGTTCCACTTGTATTTGTCAAATTACAAAAACGTTATATTTTCAAGACTGAACTATAAACGCTTGATTGCTCTGTGTCAGTCTAGTAGCTTGGGGGAAGTACTGTATGCTTGCTTGGTAGAAAACTAACACACATACTCACACACACACACACACACACACACACACACACCACTCTCCTTGGCAAAAGCGTTATCCCTTTAAGACTCGCCACACAGTCTTCATGCATTGTTGATGATGTACAATGCTATAACGCATGTCTGGGGGCATTGACATTCAGATTGGCATTGTAATGATACTTTAATATGGTTGTCTCTCCTCCCCCCCAGCATCCTTCTCCAGTCTGAAAACTGAGCTGGAACGTGTGAAGGCAGAGAAAGAGCAGGTACGGTGCTGTGGGCAGCCCTGCATGAGTCACTCGTCTCAATGTGATGTCAGGCTGCTTTCAGAGGTGTAATCCTAACACTATTATTCAGTGCCTGAAACCTTTTGGCACTGCTACAGTATAACAGTGGTGGTTTACAATCCATCACACACAGCAACAGTTTACCTATAAGAATAATATATTTAAGTGTACATACAATACATTGACATGTGTAATATGTATTTCGGAAAATATAGTATGAGCACTTATACAATGGTCCTGTTCTTCAGCATAGACTTCTTGTAATAGTATGACACTCATGGCTAATGGTCATCCATACTATTACAAGAACACTGCAAGAATCTAAGTAAGATGAAATGTCTTTAATTAAGGCAATATATATGTCACGTTCTAATGCTTTGATCCGCATATTGGGATCTGATGTAATGATCTGACTTTTCTTTCAAAAAATGTGAATACATTTCCACGTTGTTGAAAATCAATGACACATCGCTAGTCCACTAACACAGGTTGTTTTGTGAGCCTGCTAACAATGTAGTGCTATAGTTAACTAGGTAGCAGTTGGGATTACACACCGAATCCATTGCGTTGCAATGTTTTGGCTTGACTACCGAGTGTGTGATTCTCAACAACGGTGAAAAGTAGTTCTGTGTTTCAAAAGAAAAGTCATTTTGATTGGTTGCCGACATGTGGGCCAAAAGACTAGAACGTGTCACATATGCTTGTTTTGTGTCTAACCTCACTAGTTTTAAGATATCTTTTACTTGTTTTAAGAAAGTCTTGGCAAGTGAAATTTTCCTATTGTGTTGGCAGATAATTGTGCTTGTTTTAAGTAATATTTCCCACAGTTTATTGCTTGTTTTTTCTCATTTTTGAGAGCTGACCTTTTGCAGTTAAGTAGTTGCTGAAGAAGTAGCGTAAGAATGCTGGGACTAATTTAATAGTGTGATGTGTGCAGCTGGAGAGCAGCCTGTCAGAGAAGAGCAGGACGTTAGAGGGCGTCCAGCGCCTGAGCACCCGACTGGAGGAGCAGCTCAAAGAGGTCACAACCACTAAGGTCAGAGGTCAACATGCCCAGAGAGCTTGTTTTGTTGCAAACTCCCAGCCTTATTTTGTTCTCCCCCTATGTGATATGTCCTGACATCCCGTGTGTGTGTGTGTGTGTGTGTGTGTGTGTCTGTGTGTGTGTCTGTGTGTCTGTCTGTGTGTCTGTCTGTGTGTCTGTCTGTGTGTGTGTTTGGGGGTGGTGGTGCTATCAGACTGCCCTGGAGGCCCAGGTGCTGGATGACAGGGACAAGGCCCAGCGTCTGCAGATGGAGCTGGACGTCAGTGAGCAGGTGCAACGGGACTTTGTCAAGCTCTCCCAGACGCTCCAGGTAGGTACCAGCGCCGCACTGGGGTTACTATGACAACCAGGCTCAACCTCACGCACGAGTTGTTGTTTGACTGGGTGGTGTTGAATCATGTAGATCAGTGATTCTCCTCACCCCTGGTCACGGAGAGCTGCAGTAGAGGTTTTGCGCCCCCCAGCTCGACAGGGACAGATCTTTTGAAGATCAGTTGATGAATTCAATCAGGGCTCAGTTGTTCAGAGCGTTTCATCTGGATAAGAATGATCCTGGTTCTTTTCTCTGACCCAGGATCAGATGGAGCTGGCTGATTTCCCATGTACGACTCGAAACCAGCCAGATAGACTGGATCAGAGAAAAGAATCGCGGTCATTCTGATCCAGATTAAACGTTCTGAACAATTATCACATCACTGATCTAAACCAGGACTATGACATCACTGATCTAGACCAGGACTATGACATCACTGATCTAGACCAGGACTATGACATCACTGATCTAGACCAGGACTATGACATCACTGATCTAGACCAGGACTATGACATCACTGATCTAGACCAGGACTATGACATCACTGATCTAGACCAGGACTATGACATCACTGATCTAGACTAGGGATGTCCCGATCCGATATTGATATGGCATATCGCCGCGATATTGGTCCTGAATGCTGGATCGCAGATCGCACCAGAAAAAAAATAGGCAGCGATCTGGGGCTCGCGATCCAGCGTGTCACTCACGTGATGACAACAGTAGTAGTCAGTGGTCACAGGCATGAGAGTTGGCTAGTAGCTACCTGTGTGTAATCAGTCTGACAATGTCATGATGCTAGCTGGTGAAATCATAAACCATTTGCTTACGTAATTTTTCGGTTGTTTACATAGTCTGAAACTACAGATGGTAAGCTTTCAAATGATGCGTCATACATTGAAATCGGGAAAAGATTCAAGACGACACGAGTATTTGAATGTTGGTGCACCGAATGGGAATGCGACAGGAAAAAAGTGACTCTGACCAAACCACAACAACAAACGCTGCTAGCGGCTAACAGCTAACAGTGGTACATCGCTACAAACGTCTAACTGCGTTTTTATATCATCACAACATACTGAGAGAACATGGACATGCTAAAAACACATAACTACATTCTGAATGCATCCGTTTGCGCGTCTGTTTTCAGTTTAGCGCTGCCTCTGGGAGCCCAGCCCCAGTTCATCAGCTCCCTCACCTCCACTCCCATCTTAACTAGATGAACACACAGTCCTTGCTTTTGAACACGTCCTAAAACGAGAGTATGTTTACAAGTCATTATCACTTACTGGTAGCCTCCAACAAACGAGAACAGTTAATCCAATCCACTGATTATAAGTATTTAGTGATGGTTAAACTGTTTTTTATTATATGGACTGGGTTAGGGCTGCACGATTAATCGATTTTAAATCGAAATCGCGATTTGAAATGATGCGATTAGCTAATCGCAAAGCCTGCGATTTGCCTGCGATTTTTTATTTTTTATTTTTTGCTTTGCCATTTAGCAGACGCTTTTAATCCAAAGCGATTTACAATTACGAATTACAGGGACATTGCCCCTGGAGTAACTGAGGGCTAAGTGCCTTACTCTAGGGCACACTAGTAGTGGTGTGGTTTCAGGCGGGATTTGAACTCACAACCTTCCGATCACAAGTCCAACTCACTATCCACTAGACCACCACTACCCGTATGGGATACGTCATACAGCGCGTCGGATTCAACGTCAATGAACGTCAACGTCAATGAACGTCAATGTCAATGAACGTCAATGTCAATGAACGCACACGCACAACAACAACATCGCACGTGAAACGCCCACGTTTCGGTAGCTAGCAACATTCATGGTGGATAAATGACTTCAGCAGAGCCAGAAGCAACGATTTAGTCCCGAAGAAAAACAGCACTTCTGTTGTAAGTCTTTCGGGTTTAGGACGACAGATGTGCAATAAAAGCAGGTGTTGGGCACGACCTGTCGTGGAACAGTCGCTACATCCAGACGCAACGCCACAAACCTGTATCAGCACTTGAAAAAGTACCACGGGCAGCTCTATGACGGAGAGTTAAGTGAAAGTCCCGTAGCCCAGTCTAACGTTAAGCAAACTAGAGTTTTAGAGTCGTTTGCGGCTGTTACCCTGTATGAAAAGGGCTCACGAAGGCACCGTGAAATAACAAATTCCATCACGCATTACCTCGCTAAAGACATGGTGTCTATTAACACTGTGAGCAACGAAGAGTTTAAAAAACTAATCCAAACGCTGGATAAAAGATAATGTGATTCCATCCCGCACGTACGGAGCTGAAACATGTGGAGTACTATGCAACAACAACCGATCTGCGGTCGAGCCGTGCACTTACATAGGCCTACATTACGACGAGTTGAAGAGCTTTATCTATTTCAATGTTTACAGAAAGGACCTATTCTTTTTTACTGGACATTTTTACTAGCACTTTATTTAACTTGATTGCAGTATGTGCAATATTTAGATGCTGCTCCTGAGCCATAATTAAATAACCTTGTTTGTAGAAAGGTCCTATTTTATTTTCATATTGGAATTGTTCAAAAGAAATGGACACTTGAGAGAAACAAAATGGCAGCTGTTTAAAAAAAACATACATAAATATGTTGTTCCAATTCATTATCTTTTAAGTTCTCATCCTTGCATTAGAACAGTTTGATGGCATAAGAGCAGTTAACAGTTTGATGGTAATGCTCTCTGAAATTAGCCCATGATAGAAGGTGATAGACAGATTCATCCAATCACCTGCCAAGTATTTTTTGAAAGTACCTGCCCTTTTCCAAACAGCTTCCAATTAAGCTTTCCTAGATGGTTGTGTGAAACAAACCACCTGAGTCAGGTTAGTAATGCTCCATCACATGTTTTAATCTGAAGCTTGATTTTAAAGCAACCCAACTTTAAAGCAACCCAATGTAAGTTTAGTTCTTTCACTCGTAGCTCGGGCTGTGGGGGTGCTAGAGGAGGGAGCCTCTAAGTCCCCTGAAGACGTACAAACAAACTGCACGTTGATACGACCTTCCTAGCCGGAGATATGGCCACACTTTACAAAAACTCCCCCTTTTTTTTTTTTTTTGCTATTTAAAAAACAAATAATCGCAAATTAATCGCAATCGCGATATCTGTCCAAATAATCGCAATTCGATTTTTTCCCCAAATCGTGCAGCCCTAGACTGGGTACAAAAAACGAAAACCAGATATTGTTGACACTCCTTCGATTCTGCGACTGGTTTCTGGTCTCACCAGCGGGCTACACTTTTAAAAAGGGTCCTATAATTGATTTGCCATTTGTAAGAGAAGATAAATAGAATACAAACCTGAAGGCACTAAAACTAGAAATCAGACAGTAACTCTTTTTTTTTTCTACAATGCTGAATGCTGCTGTTTAAATTGTTTTAACCAGTTGGTCACTGAATACTGCAGAGTACTGTTTTTGTTGCTTGAATAAAGGCTGGCAGTCTTTAATAGCCAACTGTTGTTGTGGACTATATACTGGGGAAGTATTTGTTATTATTCAGGAGTAAAACAATAAATACTAATATCGGATCGGTATCGGTATCGCAGATACCTGAAGCCCAGGTATCGGTATCGGTAGTGAAAAAATGGGATCGGGACATCCCTAATTTGAATGTTTGTTTGTATCAATGTTTTGCTCAAGAATGGTGACTGCTAAAAACGCTGCTAACAGCTAGCGACTAACGTTTCGTTCTAAAACGAAAGTATGTTTACAAGCCAGGTATCACTTACCGGTAGCCTCTGGCAACAGTGAATCCAACCCACAGATTATAAGTATTTAGTGATCGTTAAACTGTTGTATATTATATCGAGTGGTACTTTAAAACTAAAAGTTGCCTGTTATGAAAAAAACGAAAAGCAGATATTGTTGACACCCCTTTGATTCTGTGACTGGTTTCTGGTCTCACCAGCAGCGTCACGGCTACACTTTTAAAAAGGGTGCTATAATTGATTTGCCATTTGTAAGAGAAGATAAATAGAATAAAAACATGAAGGCACTAAAACTAGAAATCAGACAGTAACTCTTTTTCTTTCTACAATGCTGAATGCTGCAGTTTAAATTGTTTTAACTTTAAACCAGTTGGTCACTGAGTACTGCAGAGTACTGTTTTTGTTGCTTGAATAAAGGCTGGCAGTCTTTAATAGCCAACTGTTGTTGTGGACTATATACTGGGGAAGTATTTGTTATTATTCAGGAGTAAAACAATAAATACAAATATCGGATTGATATCGGTATCGCAGATACCTGAAGCCCAGATATCGGTATCGGTAGTGAAAAAATGGGATCGGGACATCCATAATCTAGACCAGGACTAGGATTATCACATCACTGATCTAGACCAGGACTATGACATCACTGATCTAGATCACTGCTTTGGGACACACATTTTCCCATGGTCATTTAGTCGTGACCCACTTTTATAGAATTCAAAACAAGCAACAACATTTTTCAAAAATGGGCTAGTAAACACTTACACAATGTCATCATGGCCCTTTTTTAAGATTAATAAGCGGATGAGTTTGAACATCACAACTGTGCTGATCCTGGTGATTATTAATAAAATACATATCATAACTACATATCTACTGATCACATGACGGCTCCGCCAGCTGATTCTCTTCGTTGCTTGGCAACGTGAGGCTTTCCTCACGATTATCCAGGGTCACGTATCCAGTGGTCATCTCCATGTTCCTCCGGGAAGAAGTTGTGAAACAGCTGGCAGTTTAGTGAGATGCAACGCGTGAATTCTTTTCAGTTATTTAAAAAAAAAATGTTTTTACTTTTTTGCCCCTGTTTATCTCTAAAACGAAGGCTGCGATTTCTGTTCTATGTCCGAAAAGCGTGACAACACCTTTCCCCCCGAAAGCCAGCGAAGTTCCGAGTGATACGACACCTGTGCTCAGAGTCACACACTGGGGTTTCAATCCCATTTTATCGTCAATGTACGTTAATTCATATTTTACATTTGCGCTTTGCCATATTTAGCTACTGCTCGAATAACAGATGACAGGCTAAGTTCACGTTATTAATCACATTTTGACGTAACCATGACGACGGCTAGCCTACTGCATGTCTTTCACGCACGTCTGTCAAAATAAAAGTCTGACATCAGAAAACTAAGCACTAGAACTGTGTTTGGCTTTTTTTAGTGTTAATAGAAGTAGTTTTTTTGGACCACACACTCCACGGCCCATTCATAACCACCCACCAGTTGATCTAGAGTCTAGACCATCAGATTAGTAGACCAACAGATCCAGGCCATTGATTAGTCCATGATCAGTCAATGGGGGTCGTTGTTTGCCACACTCGTTGCTCTTTGTGAATCCAGTTTTTCCCTCTTGGAAATAGAGAAAGAAAATCGAAGCCACACTCACGTACTGCAAATGTTTTATTCAACTCACCATGGCCACATCTTCCCACGACATGGATAAGATGTTTTACCTTGCCTTGGCTTGCTTCAACGTAATAAGGCCTCACGATAGTGATGTTACTATGGCAACCATACCCTTCCCTATACACCCCCTTACCATGGCAACACCGTTCTTCCCTAGCAACCATATTGACCGGTGCTTTGCACTTCTTAGTCAGGTAATTAATCTACTTTACTCTGCCTGAAGAGAAACCCGCCGTCTTCACCATCACCAACCAGTGATAAGGGTGTGTGTGTGTGTGTGTGTGTGTGTGTGTGTGTGTGCCTGCGAACGAACGAACGAACGAACGAATTAATTAATATTTCTCTTTCCACCCCTCAGGTTCAGCTGGAGCGGATCCGGCAGGCCGAGTCTCTGGACCGCATCAAAGTCATCCTCAACGACACCAACTTGACTGACATCAGCCAGCTCCCAGAGACATGATACCATTGGCTGAAACTGCACTGACTCCTCCCTCCCGCCCTCTCCTCCCCTTCTATTTCACTGACCCTATGACATTCTCTTGACCCTCCCAAGCCACTCCCCCCCCTAACGACCATGGCAGTTCTTAGGAGGGATAAGATGGAGAGAGGGGGTGTTTTTAAGATACGAGTAAATCCAAAATGGAGGACAAAAAAGAAGTCAGCAAACGAAAAAACGAGTCCTTTTCTGTCCCAGGAGGACTTAGAGCCCCAAGGCAGGGTGACGAAGAACACTAAGAGGTTTGGCAGAGTGGAGCTTCCTGCCCGTGTGTCTGTCTGTCTGCCTGTCTGTCCGTCCTGTGTTTCTACTGTAGATATTGGACTGTCTATATTAGCTTAACCAAAGAGGAGTTTGTAGTCTTCTAAGGCACTTTTCTCTACAACTTCTCTTTCAGGTAATGGGAACACATGGATTTACAGTACAGTACGCTGTTTCTGCAAGTGGTTGATCCTTTATCTCCCCTCTTTGTTTTTCTCTTTCTCTCCACCCCACCCCCCCCAATCTGTGTAAGCTCTTTCTCTCCACCCCACCCCCCCCAATCTGTGTAAGCTCTTTCTCGCCCACTTAGTTTTATTCTTTCTCTCTCTCATGATTTGGTGTTTGTCGTTCTTTCTGTCATCCTGCTGGGCCTATGAACGACTTAATGAAGGAGGTTCACTGAACATATTTGTATATAACAATGTAAACAATTGACAGAATATACATATTGCATTAATGAAGTAATACTGTGTTACCCCTGCCCCCCCCCCCCATTCCATTATTGGAATGCCATAATAACCAGACCTGTATATTTTCTGTGGTCCACGTTAACAATTTCACTAAGATGTCCAGCTATAGCTACATTAGCTACAATCTTCTCTTTTCCCATCCTTTGCTCCAACAGCTATTTTGACCTCAAACGAGCCTGTGGTTTCTCAACTCTAAAATGGACGGAGAGTCACATTTGTCTTACGTTGGAGGCTATGTCCCAACAGTCTACACCTCAGGCTAGCCTCCATAGCTTAGGGTACCAGCCATACACAAAGTTGTTTCAGATAAGTCGTTGTGAAAAGGAGACGAGGAAAATAACCTGTTGAAGACTGCTGGAACCTAGTCCTGGCCTGAGTATCTTTTGACCAGTTATCACAGTGGAGAATCCTACTAATACTAATCCTCCTACAAGTTGGACAATACCACTGAGAAAATAAGTATTAACAATATGCCTTTTATGAAATCTTTGTGTGACTGGGCGGGATATTACTGGTCTGTTATTGTTGAAAGATCATCTGGTTTTATTGTCCTTCCTTCCTTCTGTGAGGGAAAAGAAATCAACACTTTGTCTCGACTTGGATTTGATGTTTGTTTGTTCACGTGTCATTTCATCTTGGCTACTACACACCACTAACAGCGACACTGTTGCAACCTTGAGTTGGCATGGACCAGGATCTGGTGACATCTGTACAGTCTGTCCATATCGAACACTACCCGACTCACCAAACACTGTTCCAAGTCTTAAGACTTCCCATGCAAGTTGTTTGTTCTTTAATCTAGTGAAATAAAAGTAAAGAGTAAATGATAGACTTATACGTCTAAGAACAGTTTCAGGACTAACTTCCAGAAGTCCACCTTTTGAAGTCTCTCCATCCATCCCAATGGACAGAGTTCAACCTCTCACCGGTCACTGCTGGGGGGGGGGGGGGGGGGTAGATGGGGGGGGGGGGGTAGATTTCATGCTTCCATGGATATCAATAGTGTGCATTAGAGGTTTGTCATGGTCATCGTGAATATGCCTTGTTTTTCCATTGCTAAACGGTTTCCAAGGAGATGTTTGAGTGTTTTTCCAGTTAAATGGGTCTTTTTTTTGTGTCCTACAGTGTTAGGGAAGTGCAGTTGTGTTACTGTCAGTTTACAGCACCATCAATCATTTTGACAGATAAGGATCATGGAACACTTAAGTGGGCATATGGAAGTGGAGTTTTACAGAAGGAATACAATTTGGGGGAGAACTAGTGTTACATAGAAAGAGGCCAAAGACATTCTTTGGCACCAGCTAGTTCAGTTTTAAAACCATTTTCTTTTTACACAGTTCAAGCTTCGAGAGAATTGTTTGGCATAGAGGAATTTATTATACATTAAAATCATCTGCATAATACAGACTTTTTCCCACACACTTGATGAACCTAAGTTTGAATGATTAACCCATTTTTCAAAATAAATAATGATAGTTCTCCTGGCAATGGTTTTAAATTGAGTTAAGTCATGAGTTTGTGTGGATTTAATTCAGTGTGGGGTGCACTCAATGGTTAATGTGACTGGAATACGTACAGTGCTTAGGGTGGTCCTATGAAAAACATGGAAGCATGACTCATAGTTTTTGACATTTTGTAAAACAATAGTCAGTATAGGAAAATTATTGCTACTGTGCTGCTTATCTTGGTTAATATATGTGATTTTACAGATAGATTGATTCAGATCACTGATTCTTTGACTTGCATGTATTACACAGCTGTATCAATTCGATACACCTATAAATGTCTTGAGTTCCTATTTATCATAGAATCCTGCAATGTTTGTCACACGTAGTGAGGATGTGAACAAGCCAGATTAACTTGCACTGAGAGGTAAATTAATGTCTATATGGCTTGTATGGTTGTGGGTGTGAAATGGCTAATATTGTGATTGTGACTTCACCTAGTTTCAAATCTGATACAGTATGACTCACTATGTGTGTTGCTTAATATCTTTGAAGAGGATTCTGATTGGCTACCCCTGTCCCAGAAGTGTGCACATTGCTCATTCCATTCTGTGAATTTAAGAGGATAGGATCGGTGGAAGCTTGGTCTGCACCGCCTGTGCCAGTGCACATTAAGAGAAAGACAGAATCAGACTGCCCCTTCTCTTTCTTTCTATCATTGCTCTCCCGTGCTCAGGAGAACATCTGTCTGGAAACCTTTCAGCACTTATTTTTCTTTTACAAATGCAATTCTTCACAGTCAGCATAAACACAGATAAAGGTCACAATCGTTTCTATAGAACAACTTGGTAGTGCCGTTTGTTAATTGTCTTAAGATCCTCAAACAACCCCATTCCAAACTGTTGGAATACACATTTAAAACTAGGCAGTGGCTTTTTGTCGAGGGGAAGGATTTAATTTGGCATTTCACTGTGGCGTGTAACGCAGCATACCATGTTAGTCATTCCAGTTTAGTGGGAGGAATCTCAGACACACAAACATGGCTTCTCTGTCTGCATGCTTTGACGCTTCCGCCGGGGGCCCCTTGCACATTTCTATACAGTACTGTGTACATATGTCTGTATATATCTAATAAAACCAATTGTACTTTACAAAATGTGAGACTGTTTAGTTCATTTGAGGGCAATCTGAGAAAGAACGCTTGGTAGTATACATGAAACAGAGTGCAGTTTTTGCTTTCTAGGATATTAGAAAGGTTTGGAACAGTTATGTTGAGGCTCACATTATTGTAGTGGTCAGGAATGATTCAAATAACCCAAAGGTTTGTCGTTAGAAAAGACCATGGTTGCGGAGCAGGGAGACCAAAGCAAAACCTGGTTTCACACAACCACACCCCCCCCCCCCCCCCCCTCTCTCTCTCTCATCCTGCCGCCATGGCAACAGCTCTCGAAGTCAGAAACAGAGGAAGTAACACAGAGACAAAGTGAGATCACCTACCATTATCATCCATTGTCTAATGGTAAAAATAATTAAGTCCTACATCATCAGTAGTACCAATAAAAAAACACTCCCTCAGGTCACAAGGTCAATGCAGAGTGGAAATAGATGGTATCAGAAGAAAGGGTACTCAAACGACATAGCAGAACCATTACACAAGTTAACTTTTATTCTCCAGAGAGACAAACACACATGAATGTTGAATAAAAAACCTTGGTTAGATTCATGTATACAAAATCCCTCACAAAAATGAACCATTATAATGTCCTTATAATGGCTAAAACACTGACTCTAGCCTTCTATGAAAAACACAAATCACTGAGTTGGTTGTCATGAGACAGGACTATTTAAGCTTGGACTAAATGCATTCAACAAAAAGCTGATCAGGATTATTTTTGGTTGGTTTGGAAAGTGGTGAGACAAATGTCAATGAAGGAAGCCGCCCGTACGGTCTCAGAAACTGAAATGGTTCTTGATGTCCTTGATCTGTTTCATCATCTCTGCTATTTGCTCTCCCCTGGAAGAGAGGGGGAGAGGGGTGAACAGTTAGGAATGAACTTAAGAGTATAGTATGTGTCATTATTTAATTTTAGCTAATCACATGACAGAGGTTGTGGCTCCGAATACGAAATGTGTGATGTGCCAAGCACTGGGGGGCAGTGTTGAATCCCCCCGCCCCCCCCGATCTTTGTACTGGGTAAACGAAAGGCTAAGTTTGATATGTTGGTCCACCAGACCATTCCGAGGCATTGGGGCGGAAGTGTCTGGGAAGGAGATTAGCGTAACCACACCAGACCTGGCAGTGTGAGACCGTGTGATCCCCATACTCACTGCTCTTTGATGACTCCCTGGACACACTTCCTCTGGTGGGCGTTCAGGGCCACGGTGGCTCTGGCCGGAGTCACTCCTTTGTCCATTTGTTTCTTCTGGTAATCCATCTTCATGTTCACCTGGGAGAGGCACAGGGTCAACCATTCACTGCAGTAAACCAATGTAAAAAGACTCCCAACACAGTCTACATGGTCTGGTGGACATGGTCTGGTGGACATGGTCTGGTGGACATGGTCTGGTCTACATGGTCTGGTCGACATGGTCTGGTCTACATGGTCTGGTCTACATGGTCTGGTCGACATGGTCTGGTCGACATGGTCTGGTCGACATGGTCTGGTCTACATGGTCTGGTCTACATGGTCTGGTCGACATGGTCTGGTCTACATGGTCTGGTCGACATGGTCTGGTCGACATGGTCTGGTCTACATGGTCTGGTCTACATGGTCTGGTCGACATGGTCTGGTCGACATGGCCTGGTCTACATGGTCTGGTCTACATGGTCTGGTCTACATGGTCTGGTCTACATGGTCTGGTCTACATGGTCTGCCATAAACACGTTACCTAGATAATGAGTCAATTGACACATACAGTACAATAACTTTTGTATGGGTTGGGGGGTCTTCTGTGGGCAGCTCACCTGTTTGATGCCGTTTCCTAGGTGACGCAGCTGGTCATTAATGGTCTGGAGCTCCTTCTTCATGTCCTTCTCACTATCCGACAACACAGGCAGCTGGCTGCGCAGACTGCCCAGCACCTGCTTCACCCTGGAGAGAGGAGAGAGGTGAGGAGAGAAGTGAGAGGAGAAGAGAGAGGTGAGGAGAGAAGTGAGAGGAGAGAGAAGAGAAGAGAGAGGAGAGAGAAGAGAGAAGAGAAGAGGTGAGAAGAAGGAGAGGCTGAAGGTTTGGCTTTATCCCCCCCATAGCTCTTCCGTTTGTCAGTTGCTCTAGACCTGCTTCGCGAATAGCGTAAATACTTTGTGTAAAATGTGAAGACAAATGCTGAATCTGCTGGTTTGACGCTTAAGACTTTTTAAAGACGGGCGTTGAGCGGCGGGTGTCACCTGTTCATGGTGGCTTCCTGGCGATACTTGGCGTCCTCGTACTTATCAGCCAGCCGCTCTGCCACCTCTCTCAGGCTTTTCCTACAAGTTCAATCAAACATCAACCACATCCATTATACAATATGTGTAATAATAATATTATATAAAATATAATATGTGTAATAATAATAATAATAATAATAATAATAATATGTGTATAGCTTCAGGGGCATCACCTGTCCTCTCTGCACAGAGACAAGTCCTCCAACTGCTTATTCTTCTGACCAGTCAGGAGCTTCACCCTGCAACAGACGCACCAATCAGAGAACACCAATCAGAGAACACCATTCATATTCTGTGTGTCTGCGGGTGTAACATGTACATACAGGGTTTGAACCATTGGGTGTGTACCCATGTGTAAAACAAATTGTGCATGCATGTAAGTGTGTGTGTGTGTGTGTGTGTGTGTGTGTGTGTGAGTGTGTGTGTGTGAGTGTGTGTGTGTGTGTGTGTGTGTGTCCGCACGCTCAGTCTTTTTACCTTCTCTGCATCTCCTCGCGGGCCATGTCCTGTTTGAGGATGTACTCCTCCCTGAACACCTGGGTGGCTCGGCTCAGCAGCTGCAGACACTCTGGGGGAGGAGAGGAGGTGTCCTTGTCCCCCGCCCTGACCACGCCCAGACAACACCACGGACACAAGTCAGCTGACTTTGTATTTTTGTTTAAAATCCTCAATCATTTGTTTGTGTGTGTGAGTGTGTGTGCTGTTGTACTCAAACGGCTGGGGCGTCTCTCTGTGCATTTTAAATGTGTCGAATAAAGTCACACACACACACACACACACACACACACACAGTCTCACTCATGCAAAAAGGTCAATCTTCCCATTGGAATCACAGGCTGATAAATTTAACTTGACGGATGTATACTGGTGTCACTATGGGTTTGTTGACACAGATCTCTTCTCTTCCAAATACGGTTCCAGGTAGGTGTGTGTGTGTATGTGTGTAGGTGTGTGTGTGTCAGGGTTTCCGTTAGAAAAAATTGGTGCCGGTCAACGTGTCCGGAAAGATTTCAATGTGTCGGACAAACGGGAGAAATTCCGGTCATCATATTCAAATATAATATAGGTGTTTGTCGCGGTGATTAGCTGTTGTGTAGCCTATATATGCCATTTAATGTCTATTTCTCATCCAATACGATTAGAGGCGAACTATATAATAATATAGGCTTTCATGATTCGCATGCGCTACTGTCCAGGGCTGCACGCGCGCCACACTGGGCCTAGTTACCTTTGCTACTTTGAATTACGACTGTAGGCTAAGATGTGTATTTCAATTGCATTAATGGGATTTGTGGATGTAATTGGTAATTTTAAGTATGCCTAGTTTAGCTTTTGATGGCTATTTGAACGGACTGCATCGATCGATCAATGAACGGACTCCACATTACGTTAACTGAAGTGTTAAATAGTTTCATTAGACAGTAATGTAAGTTTTCTATATTCTCTTTCCAGTTTTACCCTTTTTATCAATAAAACAACGTAATTTCTATAACCACGTCTCGCTGATTGGGAAGGCATTAAGTCTAGCTGCCTGTCAAATCATACTTAGGGCTCGGACTCGGGAGTATGAGAATGAGGGGGATGTATCGGGGGGATACACACCCGTGGACTATTTCAACTTAGTGGCACAAATTAAACTCTAACACTATAGATAGACTAAATTGAACTAAAATGATGGACACCGACTGAATAACTGAGTGGGGGTAAGACAGGTCTCAAATGTGGAACAATTATAACATTTAATACATAAAGATAAAACATACACAAATATATAACATTGATATCCCTAAACTCAAATGTAGTGTGGTATTGTCAACCTAATCTAATCAATCCTAATGTAATGGTACCAGTAGCCCAGGTTGTCGATAGTAGCGCACGTGGAGATGGACGATGGCTGAATGTAGAGGAGGAAAGTTCAATGGAAACTCCCGGAGTAGAAGAGGTCGCCAGGGGGATGTTGTACTCTGAATCTCCCGACTCAGGGCTGGAACGGGCACGGCAGGCTCAATCAATGAACGGGGTTGAGATGGCTAGCGTCCTTTACTAGCCGCATCTCACGGCCCTCTGTGGTCATTCACTGTGCACGCAGAACAATAACCTTGACTCCGGTCACTGCAGTGGTTTTATTTAGACTAGATCAAACTAAATTAACTGACGAATTTCTCCCTCACAACTACTCCCGAAAGGTACCTTCACTCTCCGCAAACAATAAACTACTCGCGCCGTTGAGAGACAGGGTTGCCAGATGGGGCGGGTTACCGCCGAATGGGCTACTGGGTTTAGCGGTTATTTAGCGGACTAGTTAGGCTGTAAATTGTCAATCCCATCTGGCAACCCTGCCGCTGTTTGTTCATCGCGTAGGCTAGTCTACACATTAATAATAATAAAAAAATATAGCCTATATATTCGTCTTTTTTAATGTAGAAGGAATCAGAATATGTGACAAATACATTTTAGCAAATTGTATTCAAATTGTGCTTAAAGGGAATTATTTTCACCGGACATTATGACCGAAGAGGTTTAAATATGTCGGACTTCAACAGATTTTACCGGACAAAGACCGGTAATTACCGGTTAACGGAAACCCAGGTGTGTGTATGTGTGTAGGTGTGTGTGTCACCTCAGCATGAGCGGGTTGGTGGAGCTGCGGGCCAGGATGTTGCGGATGTGCTGCTCGAAGGAGTCGTCAGCCAACCCACGCAGGGGAGAGTTGACAGAGCCCACCCCCGGGTGGGAGCACAGCAGGGGAGGAGAGGGAGGCCGAATGGAACTCCTGTAGAGAACACACACACACAGACACACACAGACAGACACAGACACAGACACACACACAGACACAGACACAGAGACACACACACAGACACAGACACAGAGACACACACACACAGAGACACACACACACAGACACACACACACACACGACACAGACACACACACACACACACAACACAGACACCCACACAGACACAGAGACACACACACAGACACAGACACAGAGACACACACACACACAGAGACACACACAGACACAGATACAGAGACACACGCACAGACACAGACACAGAGACACACCCACACAGACACAGAGACAGACACAGAGACACACACAGAGACACACACGCACACACACACGATTTAGGTTAAGAGAATCTTCATTCAAATTAATAGTTTCTCATCAATCCATTCCATCTCAACTTCCAGCTCTTCCCCTGAATTGACTGGGGTTTAAAAACAGAACCCGTCCAAAGTCCACACTGAGCCGTACAGTAGAGGCAGCAGCAGACACTCGTAGGTGCTGGTGATGCAGATCATGGTGGCTCCCAGAGACAGGTCTGACACGATCCAGAAGCCTCTGACCGGAGCAGAGAGACTGTGACCAGAGAAAAGACAAGCAGACAACCAACCGTTTACTTCACAACTCCCCAAAAACTGTTTACTCAACACATTAGCATTAGCATAAGAGGGGACCGCAAATCGATTTTGTGTTCAGACTTTCAGTGGCGTCCCAATAGTCTTTTCCTCTATTCCTGGTCTCCACATTCACCTTTTCAAAACTAACACATCGGGGGACAATATCTAGGGGATGGAAACCTTGGCTGTTCTCCAATGTGGATTGAGAAAAACGTGAAGACGAGGAATAGTGAAGAGACTACTGACTGACGTATTGAAACAATTACGTATTACTGGGGGGCACAGTAAAGGGGAAAAGCGGGCGTCTCAGGAGACACAGTGCTGGGGGGTAGTAGATGTCTCCATGGGTCTACCATGGGTCAACCTACCATTGTGACTTGCCAATGGCCCCTGGTCCTAGCATAGATTACATAGATCATGTCAAAGTAGAACAGAGTCCTCTACCTGCTGCTGAGGGGCCTGGTGCAGAGGATGTGCTCCACCATGCAGCGGTGCTCAGCAGCCAGCTCCTGGAGACTGTCCTTGTCCTCCTCATCTGGAGCAATGGGAATGAGAAGAACGGAAGAATGACAGAAAGATTGGAAGTGTACTAATCACCAAGAACATTTCACTCAAGTTAGAAGAGGGACATTATCAGAGCACCCCAATTTACGGTGTCAAAAATTAGGCCAAAAGTGCTGATGAAATCGATTTGCGAAAGAATGTGTAACTTGACTTTTTAAATGATGTTTCCCTTCATTATATCGCAGCTTAATTGATTCTCAGTTTTCATTTGTCCTCTCTCTGGCTGGCATGTTTTGCCATTCATTGTTTGACCTGGCCTTTTGTCAAACTAGGCTGTGCCTGATTAGCAGCGCCGTCTTCAATAGAAAGGATTCCACCGCCACTTGGTTTAGCACTGTTGAAGTTGCATGCCAAATGTTCTCAGAGAAACTTCCTACAAAGTCTGCGAGTTACGCTTGAAAGGATTTTTTCATGTGCATTCTATTGAAAATAAAACAATCACAGTCTCTATAACCGATTTGCTCCGAACTGGAACTGTTTCCTCTTTGTAGACTCACACACAGCCTCTTTGTTTTGGATTTCAGTTTCACCAGCCAAGCTCTCCCGTCTTTGGGCGGGCACTCGACCGAATGATTACTAGCTGTGAGGCTAAAGGTTGCCGGTATTTCTAATGGATTCCAGGAAATGTGTGACAACTGTCCATTGCGTATTATTGCAAAACTACGTTGTTTGCGGTTACAATAAGAACATGTACCGGTCGGTCTAGTGTATAGCCACTACTAAACTTTTGGAATGTAATTTCAACGATGTTAAACTTTAAGTACAGTCAGAATCCTGTCCATTGGAGCGGGTGCTGCTAACTTCTAGGAGCCTGTGCTGTGGTAGCTAGTGGACAACCAGAGAAGTTTTCACTACTGCCCTATGAGGACAACTCAGGGGAAGATGACATTTCACCCAAAATATTAAATAGGCTGAAATATCCCTAAAACACTAACATTTACCACATCTTACCTAAGCTAGCCTCTAGGAGGTAAACAAAGCAGATGACTACTATTCATAACATCTAGCCATCACCTTTCCACTATAGAGGGCTGCTGGTTGACTGTCGTCTTTTTACTTACCTGACTGGAGAAATTTGTGCAGTTTGTTGAACCAGGTGAGGCCGACGCTGTGCACCCCTGCCTCATGCGTACAGTGGTATCTGTGCTGGCATAAAGGGTCTGTGAACAGCAACAATTTTTTTTAAAATATATAACATACAATACTCTGTCGGGATGTAACGATACACTCAACTCATGATACGATTTTCTCACGACTTCACAAAATTAGATGTCAGAAAATGTCATAGGAGTAAGTGCTTCGACCCCTTTTTCCAGGATGACTTCAGCTTTCAATATATGGCAGTTATTTCTGTATGTTATGAAAGGGGAAGGAAAGGGATTCAAAGTTTGTCATTGCACGGAGTACAACAAAATGCATTTATGCTCTAGTGGGGGCGTCTAGGCAAGGGGTCACAGCCATTATAGGCGACCCCGGAGCAATTAGGGGTTTAGTGCCTTGCTCAGGGACACTTTGACACGTGGCCCACCGGGGAATGTGGGCCACGATGTGTTTGTTTTATGAATGTGTAATAACAGTTTAAGGGGGAAAAAAAACACAAATGGAATTGGATTTTACAGGTTTTTAGTAAAGTGGAAAAGGTGATTGCACATAAACAAAACATATTTAGCATGTTCAATTTGAAATATCAACTATATTACATCTGTCCAAGAAAGTTTGTGAGCCTAGGGCTTTTTTAAAAATGTATTTATTTATTTTTAGCTACAGACAGGCCCCCATTCCACTCCTCACACTGCTGCTCCTTCTGCAGAGTGCACTATGGTCAGTGCTGGCTCTCTCGGTTTTGCCTTTTGGGTGGTTTGGTAACACTAGATGATCTTCCTGACATTTCACATATGTACACAAACTCACAAAACTATAAAAACACGGCTCGTAAAACACCCCTAAAATATGCTCGCTCGTAATGCTGCTTCTCTCTTCAAATCTCCTCAGCTCTCCGTTCACGTGCTTTTAATTACCGTAAGAATCATATACAGGTAGGACGCGCAGCTTCTCTGCTTTCACAGGAACCGCTGGAATTTTTTCGATAGCTCATACAGTTTAGGAATTACAGTAATATTCCAACGCGTGTTAAATGCTGTCAGTTTAAAGTGTATCGCGATTCGTTTTTCATTTCACCGACTTAAATCATCTCATATTTAATTAACTGCATCGCGATGCATCGTTACATCCCTAATACTCTGGGGAAGATAGAACTACACGTATGCAATTCATTATCATTATTGGACAACATCAGCCAATCAGGCCCTGTCTATATGTACCTCTGTGCAGTCTGATTGGGCAGGTGAAGTCGGCCTCTGCAGGCTCCTCCTCCTCCCCTGCGGCCAGTTTCAGGGTGAGCTCCAGCTCCACGCACTCAAACACGTACAGAGACGGGATGGCTTCAGAGCCACGGATCCACCTCTCCACTGCCTGCCAGAACACACAACACACGGGACATCTTTAATGGACAGCATTGGACACACAGGTGAACAGTCCCAAAATGCCTCGTCCCCCCCCATGTTCACACCAATCGGCAACACAGGACAGGAGGATGAAGGTCACCGTTTGACAGTCGGTTGGCTGGCTGGTGGTGCGGTGTACTTACTCCCGTCTCCTCCTCTTCCTCTGCCTCCAGCACCACGCAGTGGTAGAGGGTGCCCGTTTCCGTGGCGATGACCAGGATGTTGGGCACGCAGGGCAGGCAGAGCACGGCGCAGGCATCGTAACCGTAGTTATCCTCCGCCGCCGGGTACATGGGTAAAGGTCCGATCGGCTTACTGAGGCTGCCAGTACTGAAAGACACGACCATATAAGGCATCAAGTCAGCTTCAATTTAGATTATTTATTTTGAGTGAGAGTGGCTGTAGATGTTGGTGAATCGGTTGAAAACGCTTTGCCGTATTTTATCAATTTGAAATTCTATGGGATATAAACTAGAAAAACATGGATACAATTAATGATTATGAAAGCTGACCTGTGGGAAAGAAACATGAACGGTAAGCTTACAAATAAATCCTCATTTGATAGTGTGTACAGGACCAGGGCAGACGTACCTGTGGGCAAGGCTGGTGTAGCTCAGGTAGGTCTCTCCGTTCTCGTAGAGGATGTAGAGGGGGTACACCAGCATCTCCTCCTTGGAGCGCTGGCCCGAGAGCTGTCTGGGAGCGCCCGCCACCGGCCCAAAGTCAAACGCTACAGCGATCTCTCCGAGAGAGGCTGCGTAAGAGTATCTGGGATGGGGGGGGATACAGTTACATTTCCTATTCATCACTTAATCATCTAAATCATCTTGGATTTATGAACAGACTGCTCCCCAACAGGGTTTAAATGTGACCAAATGGGTCATGTGACTGACCCTTGTGTGTGAACGCTGCTGTCTTCGTCTGATTGGGACACAGAGAGACCTCTGGCTGGAGTCTGGGGCTCCTTCAACCCATAGAACCTACACAGACCAACACAGCATGAAACTTCAAAAGATCAGCTTAACAATCCCCACTGCATCATGTGTCTGTCGTGCGGTCTGAAGTCGTTTATCTTTTTTTCATGTTTTTTTGTTTTGTTTTTGTTTTATTGCCATGCAATCAACTTGTCAGTCAATTGTTGGAATTTGGTATTTTATGCTCCGGGGTCGGCCGGGATCGAACCACCGAACTTGTGATCATTAGACGCCGGCCCGTTTTTGTTTTGTTTCCAATGATTGTTGAGAACTATGTCAAGTTCGACGTCATGCCTACGTCACACAAAAAATGCAGGTGCAGAGATGACAGACAGAACTTATCGACAATGAGTCAAAAGATGCTAAAAACCAATGGCACTCAGATCCCCAGGTGTGTGTGTGTTGTTCACCTGATGGTGTTGTCTGAGGTCAGCAGCACCAGGTGGGGCTCCTCTGTCTCACTGGGGTACCAGGCTGCCTGGCGCAGAGTGACGGACGCAGAGCTAGTGAAGAAACGCTCGGCCACCGGGATAGTCCTGACAGGGAGGGAAACAACAGCTGGACTCAGCACAGACTCCTTCATGGCCCTCGGGTCGAGAGTCAGCACAGACTTGGGAGAAAGTTGATTTGTAATACTATCAACAACGACAATGGGATCTCCGTTGAACTCAGTAAGACCGTGAATGTGGAACGGGATGGGGTTCCTTCCTCCCTCTCAATCCTGTCCCCCTTCCCCTATCGTGCACACATATTTCATACAGACTTAGAGAGAAATAAACTATATTACACAAGTGCTTCCTGATTGTCAGGGTGGGATCCCCGTTGACACGCTCTTCAGATCGATAAAGGAACCAGAGTCTTGTGAAAACAAGGCTTTTGATGAAGGGACAAGGCGTTTGATGAAGGAATCAATCTCAAAGTATTAATAGCAAAAAGTATTATTGTATGTAGGTGTTCTCACGTGAGAATGAGTCAACAAATGACTGACTGGCTGCTACTCACTTGCAGTTGACTTCGCTCCGTCCACCTTCAAACTCGGACCTCTTGCCCCACCGCTGCGGGAGTTCTAACACGGTGGCCCCCCGTAGTCCAATGAGCGCGACGTGATACTGCGTGGGGCTGAGCAACACTTGGCACACTTCGAACCGCGGTGGATTGATACACAACAGTGTCTGGTGAATGAACAATCAAGTCTGAGTCTAGGTATTTCATAAACATGGATGACCATGATGACATTACTGTCATTGGTGATTGTTGGCATTTACTAACGGAGGCTATGGTCTGGTTGAGAATGCATAGAATGGCAGCAAGTTCAAACATTGAAAACAGCTATTAAAATAAGCTCAACCGAGGAAGAGAAAGCACACTATCACTATGTTGTTGAGTTTAGCTACGGTAGCTAGTAACGTTGTTGCTCACCTGGTACTTCACGCTCTCCAGGCTGTCTGAGTTGAGCTGCCTCAGGTTGGTTGTGTAAAACACGCTGTCAGCGTCGTTCCATACGAACAGGTCTCCATTCAGGCAGAATGTAAGGTTCTTTGCAGTCCTCCTACAATTCGCCTTGGGTTCCAATTCAAGTTTCTCCCGTAATTTATTGAAAATATCATGACATGGTAGCTCGCTTCGCCACCGCTCCCCAGCAAACGCCGCCATCTTTCTTGTCGACTGAAAATGACGTTACCATAGCACTGCTCCAATCATAAGCCGAGTTCGTAAATTTGTTCTGAGAGCGACAGATATTAATATAATATAATATTACGTATATAATATATATGGAGAGATACGTTAAACATTAGACTACACTACCTTTTCCACAACAGAAAAGTATTAGGCCTAGCTAGCTACATTGCAAATTCAATACAAATGTCTAATCAACTCAACGTGGAAACAATTGTAACATTCCATTTCCCACACGCCAAGAACAATTACTAAACATCATTTTCTTCAACTATAATAAACACGTTAACAACATTATAATTTAATATAGGGCATCATTCATTGTGTTGCTTGCACCATGCACCTTGTGTGTTCACATGCTGTTCAGTGTGACGCTTGGATGATGTATAGATAGATACTGTAACGGTTATATTGAGGAATAAAGTTATACCTTTATTTTTCATCAGTGCAACAAATGTTTGTGTTGGTAACCTTTGACTAAACTGTGCAGGTTATCAGTATCAATTTATCAAACACTTCTAAATACAATCGCAAAATAGGTTTATTACGGTGTAAGGGTTTATAACATCAATGTTTAAAACTTTATAACCTTAATTACCCTTAATGTCTCTGTGGTATTCCCCGAGCTGTGGTATTGGTAATACCACTACCATGCCTTCGTGTGGTTGTCAGCGGTACTGCGTCTAGCTGCTAACGTGGTAAGTATGTGTCACTGCATCCTGCATACGGCACTGTCCAGCCTCACTACGCGGTCTGTTCAACACTACACGGGCTTGTGGCTCTGTGCTATTCACTGCTAAAGACATGGAACCCACCGGGCTCACTCACCAAGTCGTCTAGCCGCGTTTGAAGGAATACAATGTCCAATTTAAAGGACTCCAACTCTTCCCCGGTCCCAGATGGGTATAGGGCTCTAAACACCAGTGAACTGCGGGAGCTTTTACAAGATGAAGACAAAATGGACCAGATCGTCCGACTCAATGAGAAGGTATGTGTGGTACTTCAAAGTGGCCAACTATCAAACTGGCACACACTTTTGGCTATTATTGGTCTGTTTGTTCTTTGTACTTCACACATCATGTACCTAACCATTTAAATTGTGCTTCGCTGTTTTCTGCAGAGCGCAAAATCACTGCTTTCGTGCCTCATCGTATAGCACATTGATAGGCAATGTGGAACGCGCTTTAGTACCGTGGGTGCACTGCATGATCGTCTGCGTGGCGACTAATGGTTTGTAGAAAGCCCATCTACTATGGGGAAATGCAACGGGATTGAAGTCATTGCCTTCGTTTTTGTTTTGTTGTTTATATTCGTCTACAATGTTATTTCCTCCATACCAAGCAACGTGTGCGGATATATCCGTCTTGTCCATTACAGGACAATACCATGAAAAGGCTCGTGTACATCTCTCCCTCTCTCCCTCTCTCTTTCTCTCTCTCTCTCTCTCTCTCTCTCTCTCTCTCTCTCTCTCTCTCTCTCTCTCTCTCACACACACACACACACACACACACACACACACACACACACACACACACACACACACACACACACACACACACACACACACACACACACACACACACACTTTTGAATGCATACAGCCCCCCCTCTGTGTAATGTCTTCTCTTTCACCAAGAATGCTATTGATGATTGTAATGATACATTACTAGAACACTCAGTCTTTGTCCCATTTTTGTCTTTCATGTTAAAACATTTCTCTGTTAGGAACATTGTGATGGTACATCACCATATATCTATGCCTGAACTCATCAGGTGTGGCATTCATTCTTGGACAGAGAGAAAATCGTTTCTCATTTGGGACAGTGCGCGTTTGTGTCCGATTCAGAGCAAGACATGACATTTGAAACCTGCCTCCCTGCAGCAAGGAATGAATTAGAGAGATGCTGCCAAAGTGACTGCATCTCACCATAAAGCCATGCAACCCCCCCATGGGAGAGGGCTAGAATTACTCAGTTATGGTCCAGGGATTTCAGTAATGGTTTTAGGAGCTACCATCTCCATGTCCAAGACATTCTATCCAACATTTATTACATGCTGGTGTAATAAGCCAGTAATATGAAACTCTAGGTTGGTGTGGTGATGTTTATATCGGCTACACTCTATTAACAGCTTGTTTTAAATAAACATCAGTGGGGTGTTTGGGTGTGTCCCCCATCCCATTGTCTTTCCAGACGATACCATTAAAATTTAATCTGTAGCCCACATATGCATGGTTGGCTGTCATGTGACCATGTCAGTGTTGGTTGGAGCTCCACAGTCCCTTGTGATCCACTGGAGAATGGCGCTACGATTCATTAACACTCTGGGGTCTCCGAGGGCAACCATCCTGAAAGGGTCGTTAATGACACAATAAGATGGATGCCTGGCTGGGAGCAGCCCTCATTCTGCTCTAGCTACTACTGGACTATGGTGTTAGCTCATAACAGGAGATCCCAGCCTCCTGCAGGGCAGAACTGTCATCATCTGCTGGCTCCATCGGATCTGACGTGTGACTGTAAGCACTATAACTGGCTGAATTCAAATGACTGTAATCTGGACACTGTCTCTGCTCCATATAATACACAGAGGGATTTGACCATAGCTCACCACAGATAGTACTGAAAAAGATTAATACACAGATGTTTCTCCTTGGAAAACCCGAGCTGGTTAATTCTAGCAGTTAGTAGGCTATTTGTTTTAACTGGAGGGAAGCTGGCACAGTTCATATTCTAAATGTTAACATTTCTCATTGTGTTGTCAGCGACACAGTCTTTTTCTATGTGTGGACATTCAGATCGAGTTCCAATAGTCGGACCAAATCGTAAATACATTTTTTTATTTTCCATCGCCATTGGATTTACAGTTCTTGCGTTTCGAATGTTGGGACCACAAAGGCCGCTTCAACAATGCATTTCAATTTGAGTGCAGCACAGCACTAGACTTGGACTCCAGAGTACCTCCTCCAGTACTTGTTTGTCAGTGACGGTAAACACTGTCAGCTTTGCTTCACAACCAGCGCATCATCACTAGTGCACAGTCCCGGGGGCTCCTCAAACTCCCTGCTCGGTAAACACGAGTAGGAGCATCCACAGCAGGAAATGGAGGCTCTGTTTCGGTTCCTGTTTAGGGAAAAACTTAAGGGATTATGAATAGCCCCGGATAATAGGCATTTGGACTGAAATGAGCTGTGTAGTGTCCTTGAAGTGACAGGAAATTCAGGGATAACAGTGGAGCTGCAGTGTCTCATACACACAGCTTATAATTTGACTCTGGGCCAAATGCTCCGGATTCCTCCTAACCTGGGGCCCTAATTGCCTTGAAAATATTCATTATATAAACCACAATGTTTGAGAGAAATGCACAGTGCAACACTTGTGGAAGGACTGAAATAGTCCTGAGTTGAGGGAGACTGTTGAAAAACAGACTGAGCTGAATCACCCTTTAGCAATGTCACAGGAACTGTCTCTTGATAGAATCTTCTGAGCATTTCAGATAAGCTACAAAGAGTTGTGCTCTCACTAAATTGCTTCCAAACCACACAGTGTGGCATCATGGAAGTGACTTAAACCCTATAGACTTTGCAGTCTTGCCTGCTGTGATGTGACAATGTACATATTTGAAGCTGCTCCCACCATGTTAAGACTTAAAGACTTAAAAGAGGTGTGACAAGCCAGAGAGACAGGCTATTGGCCTAGATATAAAAACTAGCAAACCTCAGTTTGAAAGTTTGAACCGTCTGGGTATTTTCAATTATGGTCACTACACCAACAAAAAATAAATATGCTCACTTAAAATAAATCAATAAATTCAAAGGCGGAATACTGAAAGGAAAAACAACATGTCTTTTAAATGCTCTTGAATATTTATGAACGTTTGAGCACATTTTAAAGCCCCAGTAATTCACACACACAAAAACATCTTCTAGCCTGTTTATGGGTTTATTCTTGTCAAAGTAAGGAAACAATTAAATACTATGGACCATTTGATAAGGCCTTCAGTTCCTTCAACAAAGGGAAGTTCAGTAAGGAACAGAAATGTTTGTGTAGTGTATCTGTGGAATGAGCATGACATTTTTCCTGATTACTTTTAGGTCAACTTTCATATTACTTTGAAGACGGTCACCTGGTGTACAGTAAAAGGGCAGATGAGACATTTCTCAGAGAATAGTCCAAGTGTCGGTGGAGCTCAGAATCAGATTTCCCTGGGTCGATTCAAACCCAGAGAGTTGGCTGAAACAAGATCACATTCGCAGCTGTGATGTCCAGAGCAGTGATCAAATTAAAGCCATAGTATCTATTCCACCCCTGTCTTATGACTGAGATCAGCGGAAATCATACATCACTCCTTCATTAGATTATGCATTTATCATGTTGTATATCCTCTGCAGAGGATTGCTTGTCATGGAAACAGTCAATCAGAGACATGTAGGCCATTTGTATACAGTCAGTCTTTCAGTGGTGTCAAACATCTGCATGACCTTACACACCCAAGTTTCTAGATGATTCAGAGGGAGAGAGCTGGGGCTGAGGCAATATATGTTTTGACTGAGTAGGCCTTTCCTCCATTTGATTAATAATGAAATAACTTTAATTAAAGCCCTTACTGGTACGTTGCACCCTCCCCAGTCCCCTCTCCTTTCACCCCATCGTAGCTAACAGAAAAACTTTGAAAGTACTTCCTCAACCTTGAGGTCGGAGACGATTAGGGGTTTAAATATCGAGGGGAAAAGAAATGTATTTTTTACCAGCGAATCCTCTATGATTATTACAGTGGTGTATCTCAAATGTCTGATATGTCCAGCCAGAGTCTTTCCACTGTACTGGATTCCCAACAGTGATGACACAGTTCTGCAGTTAGCCAAAGTTAGAAACCAGCAATCTTCATGCTGAGTGAGAAGCTTTTAATTAACAATTGATTATCACCCTGAGCCAGAAGTCTTATGGATGTAGGCCTAGACCTATTCCTCTTCCCAGATAAGGGGAGTTTGTATTGCTCTCCCATTCCCTATGTATGACTGCCTTCAATTAGTGTTTGAGTTTTTTCTCAGCTTTCTATGTAGTTTCAGCTTGCAGGAATGGAAATACTCTGGCCTTCATCCCCTCCTTTCTCTGCAGGAGGAGGTGTGAGACATACAAAGCATCTTTGCTCAGAGACCACGATGATTGGATCACTGGGTTTCTGTGTTGCTATGGTTGGGAGATGGCATTCGCTTTCGTTTCATGTTGAAATATATTCAATGTGGTTTGAGTCCAGAAAATAGGTTTAAACTCTGAAGTTTAGATAAGTGAACGTGAACTCAGTTACCTGGGAAATATAACGGCAGTTATAGACATTATTTCTCCTTCCACATCCTCTGGCAAGAAAGGAAATAACTTATCTTCTTCTTGGCTCTTTTTCTGTGTCAAGCTGTTTCAACAGGCCATGTTTGTTTGTGTGTTTGTAGAAATCCTTTAATGAACATAAATTCTCACATTCCTGTTGGCAAATGAATTTCAAATGGAGGAGCGCCCCATGAGGGCATCCCAAACCGTGTTTTGGTTTCAAATGAGAATATGGAGTGAGACGACAATCTCATATTCATTGCACAAATAAATCAGCTCAGACAGAATTAACAACATCCCTGAGATTTAAACAGCGGAATTGGCAGCAAACAAAAACCTCCCTGAACTCATCATCTTACTCAAGGCAAAGATGGAAAATAGTGAATCCCAATGAAGTCCTCCACGCTCTTTTGGCCTCAAGAGACAATTGGAGTTAACATTTCGGTTTGTGGTTTGCCGTCCTGTCTATGCTAAGTGAATGCCTTCCACGAGGACACACATTGGTTGGAATTCCTCCTCAGCTCCATGGCTGAAGTTCCCCTCGGTGGTTCTCAAAGTCGTCTTGGAGGAGGCCTTTGTGTCGTTCTGGGGAAAAGATGGAGGGAGACTGACGACAGGCCACAGAACCGGTTTGTGATGCGACTGTGTTTCTCATCATGTCCGCAGTGACTCACAGCAGAGCCCACTGGACGCTCCATTAGACACCAGTCTCAACCACCGACTTAGGCTGCCGTTGGAGAGGAATACTTCTCAATACAGTTACATTTGGGAATTATTGCCATATATGGACGCAATGGTGCATACTAGCCTAATATGCAAAATTGACTGGTGTAATTGAAGCTGTAGGTTTTCAGAACTGTCACTATTAATTACTGGTGTATGATGTTTCTTGCTTGTGGTATGAAGATTGATGAAATATCCAACAGCCTGACTTTGACATTTGACATTTACTTATTATTATTATTATTATTATTATTATTATTACAATTTTAAAGGACTGATATGTGAAGTAAGCAAAATGTTAGCCCCATAGAGCCAAGTCCCTGAATACAGCTAGCATCTACGCCAAATCCACAAGCGCAGTCATGCTGTCCTTGTGTAACTTGAGCAAGACTCCTGACCAGGAATTCAAAGGCTGCCAGAGGTTGGAAGTCACATTGGTTTGAGAATATGACCTTCTTTTATAACTTTTATTGATCTTGTTAAATATATTTTGACTTAACCATCATATGAAATTTGATTTGTCTGGCTTAATCACTCCTCATATCAGGGTTATGAGTAAGTGACCTCAGCTTTATTTAGTCCAATAGTCTTAAAACACTTCAATATGTAACATATTGGCTGAAACATGAATATACGCCATTGTTCCCGCCTGTGTTTCTGATCCTCAATGACCCTGTTGTTTCTTTCAGTTTCGTACTTGCCATAGTGACTAACTCTTTAGCTGTTGCTCACATGCTCAAACCTTATGAGACAAAATGTTCCAAGATACAATTCAAGCTCTGTGTGTTTGGGCATTTCCTGCAGAGAAGATAACTTTGAATAAATGGGAAGTTGGTGTAGAAGCAGGTTTGTAAACATCTCAAAGACCTTAACAAGACATCCAAATACAAAGATGTACACACACCCTGCCCACAGATTTCACTGTAATGGGACAGTGAAGCATTTTTTCTTCTTTTGGCTGAGTCTAGACGCTTTATTTGATGGTATTTGTGTAAACATTTCACCATTCAGAAATTACAACACTTTTTATGCATAGTCGCCCTATTTTAGGGTACCCAAAAGTAATGAGACAATTGGTTTGACAGGTGTTTCTGGTGAGTCAGGTGTGTTCCATCACATCATTTGTGCAGGCATAAGAGTGCTGTCAATGTGTAGTGTTGATTCTAGGCTTTGGATTTGCTTTTTGAGTTTGCTATTGGTGTCTGTCAACATGAGGACCAAAGAGGTGCCAATGAAAGTCAAGGAAGCCTTTATTAGGCTGGAAATCAGAAGACAAAAACTGCAACATAGCCAAAATCAACAGTTTGGAACATAATTAAAAAGAAACAAAAGCACTGGTACGCTATGGAAGACGTCCATAATGTATGCCATTTAGCTGATGCTTTTATCCGAAGCGAATTACATTGCAGTGAGTGCATACATTTTCAGTATATATGGTCCCAGAGGGAATCGAACCCCCAACCTAAGCATTGTTAGTGTCATGCTCTACCGACTAAGCCATAGAGGAACACTTCCACAGTGGATGGCTGAATATTGCTCACAATAATTAAGAAAACCCCCAATAAAAGTTCTTCTTCTAGTTGTCCATAAAAAACGATGGTCAGGTTATAGTTTACTAAAAAGTACCTAAAAAGCCTGCAGATCTTTTTATCTTTATATGTCCTTCATCCCTTCTGTGTTCAGACTGTTAAATTTGGATAGGATAGCGAGGCACTGCAGGCTATAGTGCGTGTTCATGGTATTCACTAATTGTTGAATTGTACTGTATTATTTCAAGGTACCCACGATGATCTTCCTAGCTCCTGGTGCACTTGTTGTTGTTGTTGTTGTTGTTGTTGTTGTTGTTGCTGTTTGTATGTGGTGAGACATTTTTTATGTTTTTCTGTGAACATGCTGCTCTATGACTGTCCGCAGTGTATGCTTTCTGAGTGAACATTGTTGCCAGTGTGTGGTTGAACAAGCTTCTTTTGAGACGTGTATGAAGTGTTTTGGTGGTTTGAGTGAGTTTTGGAAATGAGACTGTGTGGCCAAGTGTTTGGCCAAGATGCATGTTAGTAATGCAGACTGGATGAAGAGGTTTGACAATGTGACTTCAGTTTTGAACACTGCGACTGAGCAATTGGAAAAAACTGTAACTGATGATTGTAGCTGCTGCCAAATTTTTGAACTACACAGAAATGTGTCTGTTGTAGTGCAAGACAGTAAACAGTAAATGCCTCAAAATTCATTGGATTGCGCGTCATCATACGGTAAAGACAATAAAACAATGACCCATCATACTGCCATAGCACCTAGTTTTTCTGATTTAAATCCAATTGAACAAAAAAACTAAACAACTGAAGATGGCTTGAATGGTGAAACCAATATGTACACAACTACCATCAAATAAAAGCTGAGAATCTCTACTTCTACTCTAATATCTCTACTTGTTTGATTTCATAAACCTGAGTTTAACATTTGGTGTGGACAGCCCAAAGAACAAAACATTGCTTACTGTAAATAAGTAGACTTAGGCTATAAAATTCTAACTTTTCATTGACGACTTTTCATAAACCAATCATAGAATACACTATGGATAGATTGGATACTATTGTATCAGAGGGTGCTTGAGGAAAATGTGAGACCATCTGTCCAAAAATGTAAGCTGAAGCGGATGGAGACCATGCAACATGACAATGACCCAAAACATTCCAGTAAATCCACCAAGAAATGGCTCAAAAGAAAGAAACGGAGAGTTCTGGAATGGCCAAGTTAAAGCCCGGATCTTAATCCTATTGAGATGCTGTGGGGTGACTTGAAACGGGCTGGTCATGCACAACACCCCTCAAACATCACACAGCTGAAAGAATTTAGCATGGAGGAATGGGAAAAACGTTCTCCCTGTTGATGTCAGAGACTGGACGACAGTTATTGGAAATGTCTAATTGAGGTTATTTCAGCCAAAAGGGGCAATACCAGCTATTAGGGCATAGGGTGTCCTAACCTTTTCCTCATTGGCATCTTTGTTACTTTTTTGTTAAATAAATGATAACTTACATTCATTATTTTTGGTTCAATTACATCATAGACCTTTATCTATAGATATTGTTTGAAAGAAGTATGTGTATATATATATTATATATATGTATATCAATGTACCATATTTCTTTAAAAAATAACTAAATATTTGATGGGGTGTCCTAATTTTTCCCCATGACTGTATATAATAGACAGCTCCGGATGATATATATCTAACGGCAAGTGCATTGAAATATAGGGTAAGAACTAGGGCTGCAACTAACGATTATTTTGGTAGTCGACTAATCTGTCGATTATTTTTTCGGTTAGTCGCGATTAGTCGTGTGGCTTTTTGCTGCGCGTAAATGGCGACGCAGAAGCATAAATCCGGCTTAACTAGCTATCTAACCTAACGTTACGCCAAGCTACAGCTGCTCACAGAGCTAGTTGCTAGTTAACAGCTCACGTTAGTAGGCTACGCTTGGCGCTGTTTATCTTACAGACAGCTCGCTGGTGGACTCAACATAATTGAAATAGCATTCACTTATCAAGCATCATTCATGATCATCCACCATGACTACCTGGTATTTTAATAGCGACCACCCCTCACTTCATTTCATCTCGCGTTCTCCTGGCTTCAACATGGAAAACCCCTGCTACGTAACGTTACATACAAGCGCCTCTGTCTGTCACACGCGTGCCACAGGGCAAATAAATTAATAGCACAAACGCTCATAGCATGTACAGCCCTGTCCATGAGACGTTGTTTTCCAACATGTAACAGTAAAGCTAACATAAACATTACGACGTTAGCCAGTTGGCTAACAACGTTAGCTAAAACTTACCCAGCTGATTCTTGCATGGCTCCCGTAAAAAAAAAAAAAAACGTATATATTTTTTCGTTTTTATTTTTTATACGATGCGTCGACGCAAAAATTCCACGTCGACGAGTTTTTCTGATCGACATCGTCGATTATGTCGACTAATCGTTGCAGCCCTAGTAAGAACACAGACCCCATTACAACCTGATGAGTTCAGTTTCTTGGCAAAAGGGCATCAGTGTATTGACAAGCCATTTAACGCTCAGTCGTCTTCACGCCTGTCTTACTTGGAGTACTATTACTAACATGGCACTGTACCAACATAGACTGTCATTGTTTCAGTTGTCTACTGACCTTTTCTTTGTGTGCTTGGAGCTGCACATCCCCAGAGCCTTGACTCCATGTTTGTGTCTAGTTTCAGGATCTGCAGGTGGACAGAGAGACCCTACTGACCTCGAACCGGAGTTTGGCCGAGGATAGCCTCGCTGGCCGACCCCGCCTCAACAACAGCAAACTCCAGCTGGCTGAGAAATACGGGGAGCTGGCCAATCTGGCGACTGCCTGCCGGGGAAAAAAGAGGCAACTTGGTGAGTCTGCATGCAAGAGAGACATGGGGGAGAAAGAAAGAGGATGTCTCGCAGAGGATGTTAATGGAATAATACTGTCAGACATGAGTCGACAGAAGTCTGGATTAGAATATATGGAAATATACATCTTATATTGTCTGTCTTTGGTACGATCAGAGATCAGAGAATTCTGATCTGATCCACATCGCTGAGCAACACGGCTCCATAACAACACTCCCATAATGTCAGCTATGTTTAATTTATGAGACCACAGACACCAGTGTCATGACCTCTGTGCGTGGATTGTTATTCCGTATGACCGGCTTGCTGGGGTGGGTGAAATCTGCTGCCGTGGTTTGTATTCAAACCCTGGACCCAGGTCCACCCTCTATGCCTCTGGTGTGAAGGGCGGAGGTGGCTGTGTAGCGGAGTTATTGTGTCCCTTGTGGTTGAGCTTGGGCCAAGAGGTTCCCACCTGGTCGTTCCACCCTCCTTTCAACACCAGCCAAGAATAACCACTGGAGCATGGATGAAACCCGAGTCCTCCTCTGCTCAAGCCTGTTTCAGTCCCCAAACAATGTTGCTCCTTTACTAAAGCCGGAGCGTTTTCATTGTTATTCATTTTGGCCAAAAGTGCTAAATATGATGGTGTATCTCCCTGTTACCTTTTGGCCAGTGTATGAAGGGGACTGTTTCCTCACACTATTTTCTTTTGTATCAAAGACTCTCAGGGTTTTTTTGTTTTCACGTTTGGTTTTCCCAAGCAAAGAATATCTTCTTTAAACACACAAATAAACTCAAATATAACCCATAACAGTTTTTTTTCCTTGAAAGTGTTGCAACTTGCTTAGCCACCAGCGAGGCCAAAGTCAACCAAGAGGAAACCTCATAACCCAAAGGAGTGCTATTCATCTAACCTCCTAGTTTGGAGTAATTGTATGTGTTTGCAGTGGCTCTTATTGTATTGCCTCACATTTTTTTCTACGAGACAAAAGGCCTTTACTGGAGCAGTCCTGCCAAGACTTGAGAGAGAAAGTGGAAATTCTGAGTCTCATTTTCTTTTCTTAAACAGTAATCTCCGTTTGAACTCTCCTCGGACTATTTAACACCCAGGGCTTCGTGGGCTGTGAATGAATGATTTAGATTATGGAAATCAGAGAGAAAAAAACCTCTACAAAGTCAAGATTAGCTTTAAGACTCCCAGGTGCATCAATTTATGCAGTAGATACTGTATGAGGGCGAGGACCATAGGAATGAGATTGCAAATCCCCCCTCAAGTCTATCCCTGTCCCCCATTCCCCAACAACCTCAGCCAATGTTCCAGTATTAAAACCAGACAAGGAGATATGAATTATTTGTTGACTCTCACCCCCCCCCCTCTCCTCTGCTCCCCCTCCCCTCCTCCTCTGCTCCCCCTCCCCAGCATTGTACAGTCAGGGGACTGCAAATCTATTTGAAAAGGGCTTTTGTCTGCTGTTCACCCCGCTTGCTGCTAGTTCAAAGACAAGGGCAAATTTCACATGACTGTGAAGCCTCTGAGAGTGTCTCTGAAACAGGCCCGCCCCTCAGGATGAGCTCCAGCCCACTGCTAGTGTGCAAACTAGCTAATGGACATGGGAAAAACATTGGGCACATCAACTGCCAGCAGGAAGCTGAACAGTTGTCAGGGGGATTTGTGGGTGGAAAGGGGCTTTTCTTTTGTTGACAGAGCCACCATAGAGCAGTACCAGTGGGTATCATATGAGAGGGAGGTCACTTAAACGCTTTAGCAGAGCATCCGTTCTGTAGAAGAGGTCTTGTAAGCCGCCTTCCTGAATCCTGAGCCTTGTTTGCGACTTGCAGAAACGCCTTAAATTGGAGTGCAGAGTTGAAAGCAGGTGCGGAAAAGATTCACAGATCTTTCAATAAGTGAAATTGCCTTACTACTACTTTGATCTTTAAGATCCATCTATGTCCAGTGTTTCCCACAGGATTTTGTCAAAAATGTTTTTTTGAAGTGTTTCGTCAACAGGGGGGTTGGGGGTGAGGGGGGCAATAGCGGAGAATGTTTTCAGGGTTTATTTAAATCATATGCTGATTTATCGATAGAGCTAAATCGTGTGGACCTGCAGTTAATGCAGTGTGAACCCCAAAGATTGTGTCGCTCACGTGTGAAAATATTTGACATGTCGATTAAGGGAATCTCAACAGCACCTGGTTTAAACTGACCTTGGTGAACATGCAGCATGTTTTTTGGAGCCAGTCTTCTAAACTCTTCTACAGCTTCAACAGCTGTCCAATGATGGAAGGAGGGCGGAATGTTCACCTTCCTGTCATCTCACACACACACACACACACACACACACACACACACACACACACACACACACACACACACACACACACACACACACACACACACACACAGCACAGCACATGTGCTGTACCAGGGCTCCAGCTGCACCAGCAAAGCAGGATGGGTGGGGAGTCCTTCCTTCCTCCACAAAACATCTGATTCTCATTTGGTCCAACAAGGGGAAATAAAGGTGAAAAAAAGGAAGAATTCCTGAGGCGTGGAATTGTAGAAGAATTTGAATATGTTCTGGCCTAAGGCAAAGATCTATTGAGTAATGCAGCTAGCTTCGTGGCGGGAAGTTGTTTTGGTATGTGGTCAAGGTTGCTGTGGTCCCCCAGGTGGAATTGCAACCTTGGACTGTTTGGAAGTTTTACTGTGTCTAATCAACTTCTCACCACCAGCCTCCAGTTTATATTCTCCTATGGTTTTTTTCTCCCACTGTAGCTAATTAGTAGTATTGACTTCCAAGTTTTGAGATGCAATGTACTTGCTTCAAATAACTGACAAAAGCACAGACACCTATTTGTGGGATTCAAAATAGCCAGAAGGTGAATACAGCGGTTCCCTCTGTGAGATCTGAGTTGTTAATTTCATTTGTGCTATAGTTTCGGCTATAACTTACAGTTATATAACCACAGTAGGTTTTTGTGTGTGTGTGTGTGTGTGTGTGTGAGTGTCTGTCGACAGCTTGAATTTCTGACGTCACCGTCCCCCTTTTGGAACACACATAAAGAAACTTGTGGTCGATGTTTCCGCCCATGTTGAGTGCATTCACTCAGAAATTGGACTGCTAATGCGACCCCCCCCCCCCCCCCCCCAGTTTCCAACATGGTCTCTCTCTCTCTTCAGACTATTCAGCATGGCTTGAGAAACCATCCAAAACCATTACAATAAAAGGACAGGGGCTTCCCAGAATGTAAACATGAAAAAAAGCTCCTTAGAGAAACTAAAGTCTAGAGACCATACGCCATGAGGCATTGACTGGCAGCTCATGCACCAAGATTTTCACTATTAAGAGGAAGCCAACCCCGCTTATGCAAGGGTGTCTGATCACACTGCTGGGAACATCAGTAATTAAGTCGAAGTTTCATTCTAGTATTTATGTTGGCAGGGGTAGTTATCAAAGCTGGATGAAGGCTATTGAACTCCCATTACTAACTGATACAGATTGATAGTATCAGATTGATTCATAGTATTTGTAATATCTTTGACGGGATATTGAATATGAATTTGCAATAATTTAGGTCATATTTAGGGCAATATTTCAGCATGGGAAAGCACGATCAGCATGCATTAAGCTAAAGAGTGTCAGGGAGTGTGACTCAGTGTATGTGTGTGAGAGTCATCTATGCTGCCTGAGGAGACCTTCAGTGGTCTGAATTAGTGCAGCTCTACAATCATACAGCTTTGTGTTAAAGAACATGTACAGTACATCATTTATATATCTTCCAGTGTGTGTTCAGTAGGACACGAGTGGAGGACGGAGGAGAGGACGTAAGGAGTCGTGTTCTTAACGATCGAGAAAAGGCTAGAGCCTCATCCATATCCTAATACCGGTAGTAAGCTTAGAATTGCTTCATATAATAGTCTCATAAATGATGTGTTTTTTTGACCCAAAAGAGAGACTATTCCATGAAGTAAAGGTGAGCTCACAACCAGGATATCTATGAGGTTTCTATGCGCAAAGTAATTCTATTTTGGGACTATATCAGTGGGGGCTGATGAGAAATTACATACCCTACGTACCATCTATGTACTCTAGATATGTGCATAACTACAAGTGCAGTACAAGTGCACTATTATGATGCATAGTTTGCTCAATGTCTGATATTCCTTCTCCTTGTAAGAAGAAGAAAACGAAGAGCCCAACATACAGTTGCATGATAAAGTGGTTAGCTGTTAAAGCACACACTCTTTCGTAAGTTATCTAGAAACAGAATCCTCTAGTCTGCAAATGTCATTTATCTAGCTGGATTTTTGTCTTAGAATTCTCCATGTTATTTATAGCTGGTGTGGAGAAACAGTTTCTGCTGTTAGCAGCTGAGGGCACTGACGGGATGCTGACGTTGTTTACTGTTGTCAGTTTGTGTTGTGGTAAAGCTGAAGCCACGGAGGACATGCTACTCTCTCGCCAGCCAAAGCACCGTGCTCTAACTTCATTCGTCTGTTTTGGATTGGAGAGGAGAGAGCCGAGTAACCCGTCTACATACATCACTATGCTGCTGTGCATTTCTGTGCATTTCTGTGCCTCATCTACTGGGATTTTGGGAAGACTCTTGACTGACCTTGTCAGGGCGGCAGAGCAGGTGTCTCTAATAAGAGCTTGAAATATGGGAGAGACAGGATGAGGATGACATATTCAGGAAATGTCAGTGTGTGTGAGAAGCCAATCAAGCTCATTTTATCTTCCACAGGCAAGAACGTCAGCAGCAGCTAAATGTATTTATCTCCACTGAGCAAAGAGAACACAGACTGTTATGACAGGAAGTGTGTGCGCGTGTGCGTGTGTGCGTGTGTGTGCGTGCACGCGTGTGTGTGTGTGTGTGTGTGTGTGTGTGTCTGAGGGGGTAGGGGGCTTTTGTTACGCTGTATGAAATGATCTCGACGCTTGCATGCTTTGTCTTTTTCTTCCTGACCTGATTTGTGGGAGAAGAAGACATGTTGGGGTTTGTAGGCGTATAGTCTGGGCCAGGGTCCTGCAGGGCTCATTTACCTTTGACCCACTGGCTCATGTCCAAGGCCTGAATATTCCAAGCCTTGCCAGGCCCCATCTGTGGTCCTACAGGTATGACCTACTTGCGTGGTAGCAGCAGAAAGATAGCTTGTTAACTAACATGTTAACCACAATGTTAACTAGCTGTCTTCACATGAATTCCCATGGTCATTTGATAGATGCACTGCCATCTGAAAATGTGAAATTAGCTAGAGGCATACCAGTCAGTAAGAACAATATATAATAGCCAGTGAAAATAGGCAATGTCAACAACAGTTCAATGATGAAATTAAGGCTAGCTAAAACGCCATACTGGACCCCATAATAATCTCTTAATAATGTTACCCAAAGAAATATATATTTTTTATAAGTTCATGTTTCAAAGGATTTTAACAAATGACATAAAGTTCTCCAGGTCGTGAAATGCCCTGCTAAGTTGATACTACTATTGATACGCATAGCTCATGAACAGTTCAACACATTGTATTATAGAAATATTACCAAATTTGAGCAGATCCTAGAAGATTTACATGAATTCTATGGTTCCACCCTAACCATTAGTCCTAACCCTAACCATTAACCTAGTCCTAACCCTAAACCTAAACTTAGTCCTAACCCTAACCATTAACTTAGTCCTAACCCTAACCATTAACCTAGTCCTAACCCTAAACCTAAACTTAGTCCTAACCCTAACCATTAACCTAGTCCTCATCCTAACCCTAACCATTAACCTAGTCCTAACCCTAAACCTAAACTTAGTCCTAACCCTAACCATTAACCTAGTCCTAACCCTAAACCTAAACTTAGTCCTAACCCTAACCATTAACTTAGTCCTAACCCTAACCATTAACTTAGTCCTAACCCTAACCATTAACCTAGTCCTAACTAGGGATGCTCCGATTTATCGGCCACCGATTTAAATCGGCCGATTTCACTCCAAATGACTCGATCGGTGATCGGCAAAAATGGCCGATCGCAAAAAACGATCTTTTTTTTCCTTTTTTTTTTTTTTTTCCTGGGGAAGACAGATAACTGAACAGAAAACATAGGAGGACGTAACAGTATGTAAACCATGAAGGCCACGTTTATGATGTCTTTTATACAGCCATATCGACTGACTTGGGCTTCAGGCGATGAATTGAGAATGAAGGACCCCAATTGAAATAAGCCATTGGCTTTCTTGGGTTTTTATCCTGTTAGTTGACCTTGTATGTAATATGTACTTTCATGTACCTACTTCTGCAAATCTTCTAATAAAGTTTTCAATCAATCAATCAAAAGGCCCTAACTGGGTGATAGGCCAGACCTTTACTATGCCATAAAAATGGGTCTGCGTTTGCTTGGTGCCTAATGGATCAAAACTTTTGTCTAAAAAGCAAAAAATATGTAGGCTATCCAGTCAGTAGGCCTACAGTTATGTATTTAAAAAAAAATCGGTATCGGTATCGGTTGATCTTGAGGAAAAAAATCGGTGATCGGTATCGGCCCCAAAAATCCAGATCGGAGCATCCCTAGTCCTAACCCTAAAAAGCAAACTCAGCAACATCTCAACTTAACCAATTTCAATGAATACATTGCATCATTGTAGCTCAAGAGCACAGTTACATTACGTTACAGTTACACAGTAGCCTATATTGTTCCACATTCTTCCACATACATACATACAGTGGGGTGCAAAACTTTGGCCACCCCGAGTCAAAATGCCTTTCACTATTAATATCTAAGTGAAAAGAAGCAAACCTCTAAATGCTAACTTCTAAATGGTACAAAGTTAAACATGACACATTTCATCACTTTTTACACCTGCACAATATTGCCTGTGCCCTTTCTGGCAACTCTGCCATGTAGGTCTTTGTTGTTTAAGGTACGTTGAATTGTTGTTTAAGGTATGTTGTATTGTTGTCCTGTGAACAACTAGACCGGTGTCTGCTATTCTTTTTTGCAGCTCTTTTGCAGTGATGTGTGGGTTCTTCTGAGCATTTCTCACCAGATCTCGGGCCATTCTATCTGAAATCATTCTTGGTCTTCCAGATCTTGCCTTGACTTCAATTGTTCCATTTATTTCCATTTTCTGATGATGTTTCTGACAGTGGAAATGGGTAGTTTGAAACGTTTTTTGTAGCCTCCTTGATGGTGACATACTTGAACTGTTTAGAAGAACCCATGGTTTTTAACACCAGACACAACAGCCACTGCAGTCGGATACTTTAGAAGGCATGGAGTTACTTCAGAATATAGAGTGCAACCCTGGAATTATATTCAGCTGACTCATTGAAGCCCTAACGTGTAAATCATCTTGGTCTGGGCCTTAGTAATCATCATCAAAAGGTAACAAAGAATAATTCAAAAGGGTTCCCAAACTTTTGCACAGGGCCCTTTTCCTTTTTTTATCATTTATCATAACCTTGCTTGTTTAACTTTGTAGCATTTAGTGTTCAGGTTTGCTTTCAATCACTTGGAGATTAATTGTAACAGACATTTAAACCAGGGGTGCCCACATGTTTGCACCCCACTATATTCTGGCCGACATTCATAATGGTTACCAAATACAGAATCGTCTCAGTCGTCCTTGCCTGTAGCCTAAACCTAGGATATTGTTTATGAGTGCCTCCGGTCTCTGACAAACCGATGCTTGGTGCTTCAAACACCCCGCAATGCTTTTATGTGTTGACTGATTATGTCTCTACAAATGCTGTAGCAGCGTCTTCTCCCATTACAATGTCTCCTTTTGTTAGAACAGTGTGAAGAAGACCACAGATGTGGGTGTCAGACAGAGCAGTGTGGTCTCAGAGGCCCTGGTTGTGTTAGCCATTGGTGCTACCGTGCTAGCACCTAACCTGATAGCTTTAAGGCTGCCCCAAGCCCCTTGTAGGTCACATGCAGCTGCTCCCGAAGTGTTTGTTATGCTGTCTGTCACCTCCCATTACCCCCCCCCCCCCCAACATTATGAGCATGGGGGTCATGCGCGTGTCATGCCTCGCCTTTCTCCTTCATGCATGCTTGGTTCTCACGCATTCGGAGGTGTCCGCACAGCGGTTGCCTGAGCTTTCATGTTGTTTTGGATTATTCATGTGCAGACGATCGGAGAGATATGAACTGGCAACATGTAGGTGCAGTATTGAGGTCGGGCTTGTTGGAACGCTTGTATAATTTGTTTTGTTTTTCTGAATCCATTGCCGTGGTGCTCTGCATAAATCAGCATGCTAAAACAGATGAGCATAGGCAAACTGAAGTGACAAGTTGGGCCACGAAAGAGAACATCTTGTTAAACGACTGAAACTGGTGGAAACATCCCTCATCTGACTGGACAAACAAGGGCAATTAGCGGTTATGCATTTGCTGAATATTTACTACAGCTGTTCAGTTTGCCCGCGCAAACCTTCCATATTGGCCCCCGTCGGTCCAGATATTTACGTGGGGGGCTTCCGTTAGCGGAGCAGTAATATAGTGTCACCGCCATGACCTCTCTTTGCTCCAAACTGTCAGCTGGCCAACTTTTGACCGAAGCTATACTCATTGCCCCACGGTTGTAAACAAATGTGGTCATGTCAGCATGGTGACATGTTTCCATAGAAACAGTAAAGCACTTCAAGGGACATGGCCCCCTTTTCCGTCAGCTGGGGTTGAGCTAATAGAATGTGATTGCCTTCTGCCACTGCCCCCAGGCCTTCCGATGACACTGCAAACAGGATTCAATGGAACAGGAACCGAGCTCTGTACGGAAACCACTCTCTCGCCAAAGGATTTTCTTCAGCTGAGCAAACCTTTGAAATGTTTGCTCACAAGCAGCATTTACAGATCATCAGCTCCTCTCACCGAGCCCCCCCAAAAAACCTTCCTCTCCCAACCTCTCAAATACACATACCCCCTAAAGGTGTTTTTGAATTGATTTAATACCCACAGGTCTCTAAGTGATAGAACTGCCTCTGTCTTTCTTGAGCGAGCGATAAGTCACCCTGTTCATAAACGGTGTTTCCTGGACAGCTTAAGTCTGTCATTGTCACTCTCTGTGAGTCACTGATGTTTTCTTTGTCCATTGCAGAGGCCCACACACAGAAGCAGAGCCTCCAGACGGCACAGAATCTCCTCCAGGAAGAGGTGGCGCGTGCTGAGGAACAGTCTGAGGTAAATCCCAAAGTCTGTGTATTGTTTGGTCTTAGCGTTAAAACCACTGAAACCACATTGATGTGTGTTTTCGAGGAACCGTCTGTGAATCTTCATCTTCGGCCTACTTTAGTATTCTAGCCTGCGGCGGTGAGCGCCGACTGTTGCTCACTGAGATAGAATTTGATGGAACTGACAGAGAGCGTTCGCATATTCAGAGCGCACTTTAATTCACTGTACTCACTGAAATACTGTCACACGGTGTCAGCTAGGACATTGTGTGGTCACAATAGGTACTTCCTGTCACTTACTACTTCTCCTATATAACAGTTTTGTCTAGAACTGATCTGTACTCTTATCATTTTTTTATGTGGCCCCAGGTATTTTACCATTTGTTATTACCATTTTATAGTGTACTTTACTTTCTAACTAAGATACGTAATAATTTCTTTAGAATAAAATAAAGTGCTACTGACGTGTCTTTCATTATCCTACTACAGATCGTCATTATTTTTAACATAATATCTTGAGAGCGAACATCTGGCCACATTTTTGTGTTTTTCTTATACTAGATAGATAGTGCTAGACTAGAGCCAGCTCTTTGAAATGGTTAAAAACAAATCCATACCAGGGGTGACGACCCTCGCAGAAATACATTTCAGCGAGGCTGAACAATCATGTAATCAATGTTCAAATCAATCGTTTGGCCGATACGTTGGAGCGAGAGACAATAAGGAAGCACAATGGAGCAGGAGTCATCTGGCAGGGGCAGCAGCAGCAGGCAGCTCTTGGTGGCCTCTCTCTCTCTCTCTCTCTCTCTCTCTCTCTCTCTCTCTCTCTCTCTCTCTCTCTCTCTCTCCAGAGAGGAAAGCCTCCCCCCAACCTCCAAAGCCTCCCCCCCAACCCCCACAAGCCTATAGGTTCACATCGCCCACACATTTCATTAGTGACGGTCTGCATTCCACACAGTCTGCTGCTCAGGGGGTCTTTACCGTGAGCCATATGCAATACCTCATCCCAGCACGTATCGTAATTCCACTTCAACGTGTGAGCACACCCCTGGAGGGACAGATCATATTGATCAAGTTAAACAGCGTTTGGGAAATGTAACATTCTGAGTACTGAAGGTCAGATGAATTTATGATTTGTAGAGTGTACTTACATTTGCATACATTTGTATAGACACTCACCAAACACTTTATTAGGAACACCTGTACACCTGTCAACAATCCCAAGCTGGTGGAGGTGGTGTAATGGTGTGGGGAATGTTTTCTTGGCACACTTTAATTAACGTTAATACCAATCAGTCATCACTTGAATGCCACAGCCTATTTGAGTATTGTTGCTGACCATGTGCGTCCCTTCATGGCCACAATGTACCCATCTTCTGACGGCTACTTCCAGCATGATAGTGCACCATGTCACAAGGCAAAGATCGTCTCAAACTGGTTTCATGAGCATGACAATGAGTTCAGTGTTCTTCAGTGGCGTTCCCAGTCACCGGATCTGAATCCAATAGAACACCTTTGGGATGTGGTAGAACGGGAGATTCACAGCTTGAAAGTGCACCTGCAAACTCTGCAGGAATTGCGTGATGCAATCATGTCATTATGGACCAGAATCTCAATAGAATGTTTCCAACATCTTGTGGAATCAATGCCATGATGAATTGAGGCTGTTTTGAGAGAAAAGGGAGGCCCTACCCAGTACTAGTATAGTGTTCCTAATAAAGAGTTTGGTGAGTGTATGTTCAGCTACTTTTTGAATATGCATGCCACCATGTCATGGTTTACTGAACAATTAAACTGCCTCATTAACTAAAAGCTACAACCTAACCTTGATATAATTACATTCAGTTCCTTTGTACTAATTAAGATACTCCTTCCTGAGATGTTCTTGTTTTTATGTGAAATGATATCACAAGTTACACATACATTTAACCACTTAATCATCCCTATTTGTCCAGATGAAAACCATCATTTCACAAACTATTTAACTATTGTAGGTGAGGAAATGTATGACCACAGACAGACTAGGGTTCTATACAGCACAGGATCCCATGATGATAAAATGAATAGCACAGACTACCTATTTCCCTCCATCCCACCTCTCATACCGTGGTAGAACAGCTTTGATTTATCCATGCAAGGCTGTCTGGCCGTGCAGTCATGAATAAACAACGCTTCCTCCACCTCACACACAGCCCTGATCAATAGCTCCTTGGCTCAAAGTCATTAGAGCTGCAGTCCAGAACCGCGCTGAGTGACAGCTCCTCAGCAGGCTCTGAGAAAACCTCAGGTCCCTCGAAAATAGACAACACCATGGCCATTGGTTTATCAGAAGGATTCACGCAATCAATTTCGCTAACGTTTCGACAGTTAAGATAGGTCCCTTTTGTGAGTTCTAGCCTCGCGACACCTCTTGGTTTTTATGGATCACCTACCATTCATATCTCTAGTGGCTCCCTGTTGAAGCTGGCAGATTGCAGTCCCTCAGGCCAAAAGGTAATCATCATAGAGGGTTGTGTCATGCTCTCTACAGCTGGGAACGGTGAGGTATTGTACTGTCCTAGGCAATTAAGTGGTACTGTAGGGACCATTGTGCTACTCAGATATGCAAGAGACAGAGCTTCAAGACCTTAACCCTGTTTGTGCGTGCAGACAGTGTCTACCCTGGTAATTGAGTTGTCCCCATTGGCGACGCTCAAGGAGAGGTTTGGGGAGGTGGGCTGTGTAGACGAGACTGTCATGAATTATTCACTTCCCCCCCCATACTGGGCCAGATGGGGCCTCCCACCTGCCCCCCTATGGCTCGGGGGCAGCACAGTTAGTCAGACTGTTATTTTAGGTCTACTCCAGTGCCGATGTAGCTGTACCACCATCTTAGGCTTAGTGTACAGTAAACAAAATGTTGTTCGCCACAAACGATGTAGCTCTATAAAACTCTCTATAACGTACCCTCTATAAAAGGAGAGTGATGGAGAAACCTGTTTTACAGTGCTGTGTCCCTGTTGTCTGTGTTTTACAGTGCTGTGTCCCTGTTTGTGTTTTACAGTGCTGTGTCCCTGTTTGTGTTTTACAGTGCTGTGTCCCTGTTTGTGTTTTACAGTGCTGTGTCCCTGTTGTCTGTGTTTTATGGCGCTTTTCCATTGACCAGCCCGGTATGGCTCGGCACGGCACGCATTTGTATCCTACCCGTACCGTACTTTCAGAAACGCTTCTCCATTATACACAACATACCTGGAGCGACCCGGGACTGTAGGAGGAGTTACATGTCATAAGAGCACACTGCTGTGTCCCTGTTGCGCACAGGGAGGGCTTTCCTCGTGGCGATCACCTTCTGTGACCAAATAGAAAAATTATTTGGGAGCCATTAGGCCACTATCGTACTAACTTATTCATATAAGACGCCTTTACTTCAAACACAAATTTCCACAACCCCTCTCCAATTTCATCGGTTTTGAACAATAAACTGTTAATAACTGTCAATAAAAAACTTACATTGTGTCAAAGTGCATGGAACAAATCATTGAGAGGTCTGTTTGAACTGCTCCCAGAGGTTGGGAATCCTTTTGTTTGACTTCCTGTCTTCTTATACTTGTTTATTTGTCTGCCTCACTACACAGGACCTCCTTGAGAAGTTCATGGAAGGGAACATGCCCCTGGATGGGTTCCTGGACTCCTTCCAAAGCTTCAGGAAGGTATACCACATCCGCCGGGCTCAGGCTGAAAAGATCCAGGAGCTCAACCAGGCCAGACGGCAACCCAGCAAACCCAAAAAGCCAGAGGGGTGGGAGAACAAGGAGCTGGAGGTGAAGAGGGATGAGCACCAGGTGCCCCAGCGGCCCAACGGCTTCATGGCTCAGGGACCTCCCAGGGTCTTCCAGCTCCGCTACGGCCTCACCCCTGCTATCCTGCTGCCCCACTTCCCCCTGCCTCCCCCCTCCTCCTCCTCCACCTCCCCTTCTGCCCCCACCTTCACCAGTCTACCTCCGTTGGACTCCCAGCTGGGCCAGCATCACCACATCCTGAGTCCCAGTGGCCCGCTCTCTGGACACGGACAGCCCGTGGGCCTAAGGCTCATTGGACAGTTACCCGGCGGCTGGCCGGCCAGACCGATGCGTTTACAGCAGCTCTACAGACCCAGCCCTCATCAGCCTGAGCCCCCATACCGATAACCTCAGGGTAGAGGTCTTCCAGGCATGGAGCCAAACAGTGTCTACCAAGACTCATGCACGCAAAGACGGCTTCCAAGCCTTTGTGGAATTGATCTGAAACATACGTTTGCCATCCATGAAATGAAATTTGAACATACCTAAAAAGGGAGATAACATGAAGCCATAATGCAAACGTGTGAGTGTAGCTGAGCGCAAGAGAGTGGAGGCGTTGGTCTTCATCGTCGTTCTTTTTTTTCTTTTTTTAATTTCTTTTCTTTTTTCTTTGAATGTTACACTGTCAGGGTGTCACAGGGTTGCGAGGCACAGCTGTGATGTGGAATTATCTCAAATGGACTGGTGTCTTTGGTTTTGTCATAAAGGACCATATTGTCCATTCTTCATACAACTGAGAACTGCAAGGCCTTTGAAGTGGCCTGGTGTCATGTTGCTGATGATCAATAAAAGTCCAAATCATGGTGTTTATTATGAACCTAAAACCCTGTTGTTCCTCATTTCATTGTTCGGTCCAAGCCAGGCGGTGATGTTTATGCAGCTTTGGAACCTTTTCCCAAGCCATCTTCCGTACAAACATAAGAAAATCACCACACATAGTTGAATAAAGAACACTAAATACACAGTGTTTATGCAGCTTTCCTCTTTCAAATGAACTTTTAGAGCAGATGGTCTAATATTTATTATTTATACAGCCGGTAAATTTATACTGGCAACATGACTGTTTGCAAAGGCTTGGCAAAAATGGTGTTGTCACATGTATTTTCATAATATTTCATTAGTAATATCTCTGAGACTAGATACGTGGGAACACAGTTACACTGTTATCTTTGGGGCAGCTCCTGAATAGGGATATCTTTTCTAAAGGGTCACCAGGTTTCTCAGCCGAGGTTGATTACCGTCACACGTTAAGCTAGAAGAGCGCCCAAAACTTGCCGTTTGTTATTTTACAAACAATGTTGAAGCTCACAGCAGTGATTTTTATGGATATTGGATTTTGGATATTTATAGAAATCCTATTTTAAATGCCTGGCTTCAAAGACGTTTGTTTACTCTGATAAATGAGACGCTATTTTTCTTTCAGGGCGGCTGAAATGTTTTTATTTCTCCTCTCCAATTAACAGTGTTTGCATGCTGATCTTATATAGCACTACTGTCATGATTTAATATATAGACAGCACATACTGCTATGATTTCATATGTCTAATCTTCCTCTCTATCAGTCCACCATACAACTTCTAAGATATAGGATAAATAGGTACCGTAATATAGTAATAGATATAGGACAATAGGTAATTAACATGGTAAATGTCCTGGTTTTGCAGTTCAGATCTTTATTATGCTTTTTAAAAAATATATTTACTGAAATAAAATCGTATTTATTCTTCTCAATTATGTGATAAGCATTACATAATTGGTGTGAGAACTATAGTATGAGAACAAAGGAAAATGTTCAGCTTAAAAAGGTTAATTTTTCGGTGGGCGCAGGAGTCTCCAAAGTTAGGCCTCCAACCAAATCAAACACCTTGCTTGACTGCAATAGCAACCGATTCTCAGGGTCAATCTAAGTATATGGAAGGTGTTGGACCCTGTGGCAGCAAGGTGAGAGTGAACTTATATGTGTGCTTAGTGTGAACTGATAGCTCAGTTCTTGCGCCCTCCCAGAGGAGACCTCTGCCAGGGCGAGAGAGAGAGAGAGAGAGAGAGAGAGAGAGAGAGAGAGAGAGAGAGAGAGAGAGAGAGAGAGAGAGAGAGAGAGAGAGAGAGAGAGAGAGAGAGAGAGAGAGAGAGAGAGAGAGAGAGAGAGAGAGAGAGAGAGAGAGAGAGAGAGAGAGAGAGAGAGAGAGAGAGAGAGAGAGAGAGAGAGAGAGAGAGAGAGAGAGAGAGAGAGAGAGAGAGAGAGAGAGAGAGAGAGAGAGAACTGGGGTCACAAACAAGGAAGTCATTCAATATGCCCTCAATATTTTATCATGACAGTGAGATTTCCACGAAGTTCAGTTCTGACCTAAGGCATTGGTAGAGGACCTACTCTAATAACTCCACATGAATGGTGTATTAGGCATGTCAGCTCATGTTGGCTTGCTCAATGAGGTCCTACTTTAACACTGCTTTGACAGTGCACTCAGTGGTGGTCACCCTCAAGTAAGGTTATTGTAAGTGCCAACCATGGCCAGCAGGACAGATATTATTTGCAACCCAAATGATAATGATGATAAATAAAAGCTGTCAAGTTGGTTTCCTGTTTCGCTAAGAGAGAGCTCCCCAGGGCGAGGCCCTCAGAACAAGATCATGGAGTCACTCTGGTGAAATGTCAATGTGTATGGATGTCTGGACACTGAACTGCCAATGACCTGATTGCGTGAGAAGGAGAGAAAATAGTCGCCCTTGTGTGTGGCGAAGCCAACTAAATGAGACAACAGCATGCCGATGCAAGTGATATGGGTCATTTGGGGGGGTATCACCTGCCACACACTGTCACAACGCCACATTGGAGTGACCTTATAAAACCACATTCACAATAGTTAGCATGTTCACCGTTGTATCCCAGTAAATAGTTAACATGTTCACCGTTGTATCCCAGTAAATTGTATTTAAATGATTTGGTACACTGGTACAGTAGAGTGGTAGACACTATGCTTTACACATCAGTCCACATTTAACAGTTCAAAGATATATTTGAAGCAGATTAGCTTTTGCTCCTATGTAGGAGATTTAAGTCAGGGGAATGTTTGAAGTTTAATTGATGCAGAAGCATTTCAATATTTATTTTCCCTTCCAACCATTCACATATGGGAATGGGTGAACATTGTGTGTGTGTGTGTGTGTGTGTGTGTGTGTGTGTGTGTGTGTGTTGCTCATTAGTTGTATCAAATGTCCCCTGTAGGGGTTGTAGGGGGGAGGTGTTCAGTCATGTGGAGGCCCAACGAAGGACAAGGTCAGTTGAAAGGCAACACGAGGAGAAGTGATGTTCCGTCTAGACATTTATCTGCCTTTGATCTTCTAGCGGGGCCTGTGTGGTGAGGGGCTTCGGTCGGGGCTGAACTTGACAAGTGGAAGACAGGGTGGGTCGGCAGGAGCGATCAATGTCAGATCCAGGGGGCCGTATCAAATGAACATAAGTCCCTGTGCCCCGATGACAGGGGGCCACAGCATAGCCTGGCCATCTTTCTCTTGCTCCCACTGATATTTACATGGAGCTAACCCACTCAAATAAATTTCCCATGCATCTGCATGTTTTAAACATTCCAGCGTGAGTGTTGTGTTATGTAACACATGCACATCCTTGTATACATGAACATGCTCTGAGCTCAATGGGGAGAATGAAAAAGCATATGAGCACATGACGCCTCCGGAGAATGCCATGCAGGGGCGGTGGGTGACATCACCAGGCCATGTGCCTCACAGAGAAACACCATGGGTTGGCAACCATGGAGCTGTTGTGAGAGCTTATTAAGACACAGGCTAGCGTTAATGAAGGGAGTCTGTGAGCACATTCAGAAACCAGCTCAGACAGGATTCACTTGGAGAGATCCCATCCCATTGCTTCCGGACCTACCTAAACCTGTTTAACAGACATGACAGAATGTGTTCTCTTCTCTCTCTCTCTCTCTCTCTCTCTCTCTCTCTCTCTCTCTCTCTCTCTCTCTCTCTCTCTCTCTCTCTCTCTCTCTCTCTCTCTCTCTCTCACACACACACACACACACACACACACACACACACACACAAATTGCACAAACAAACACAAGGGAGACATTATAGACAATAGACAGTATAGAGGGGAACTTTTTTAGGGAGGCAGGAACTCCTAAGGGCAACTGAGATTTGATCTTTGGGATTGCACTGTATTGTAATCTGTGATGATGGTGTGGGATCATGTAGAAGTATTGTGTGTGGAGAGGGGGTGGTGATGATTGTGTCCGATTATGTAGGAGTCTTGCGTGTCGGTGCGTATGTGTGGGGGAGTCAAGGGGGGAGAGAGGATGTGATGATTGTGTAAGAGTATTTTATGTGTGTGTGTGTGTGTGTGTGTGTGTGTGTGTGTGTGTGTGTGTGGGGGGTATATTGTACTTCCATTTTTGTTTATTTTGTTTGATGTGTGAAGCAGCAACATCTTATCTCACACACACACACACACACACGCACGCACGCACGCACGCACGCACGCACACACACACACACACACACACACACACACACACACACACACACACACACACACACACACACACAAACACACATGTAATGCTCATGCTGTAATGCTCTCTGTAATGCTGCGCATTTGATCCTTCAAAGGATTTCACATACACATTGTTATGTGCTTATGGGCTTTCCAACGTTTGGAAGTTTTTCTCCAGCAAAGGCAGGATCTGGGTATTTGACGACCTCGCCATACAGATAAGCAGACGATGCCCTCCCAGTACCCTAGATGGCGCTAGCTAGATATACCGGTACGCATGCGAAATTGAGATCGTAGAAGAACAGTTTTGTATTTCGAAAGATGGCGGCGGCTAAAGAGAAAGATGGGCGCACAGGTAAACCGCCTGGAAAGGAATCTCAACCGTTGATCATCGCCAAAACTCCCGCAGAGGAACAGCGCCTGAAGTTGGAGAGGTTGATGCGCAATCCTGTAAGTGTGGAAGCTCTCCGGTGGCGTTTGAGGGACACCAACCAAAACATCCCATGTCTTACCATGGCAGCTCTCTGGGCTTTAGCATCCTAACGAGCTAGCTGTACATTGTTGTCTCTTTGCAGGACAAACCTGCTCCTATCCCAGACCGACCGAAGGAATGGAACCCCAGAGCCCCTCCGGAGTTTGTTCGCGATGTGATGGGTAGGGCATTCACTTGCCTTATCAGTTGTTGCTTGTTATGAATTTATCTTCGCAAAAGCAAAGCATGCGCGAGTTTCCTTTTTTTTAGTCCTCGACATGATAGCTAGCTAGATGTCTTAAAATACTTTCCATCATCACGATTTTGGGTCATGATTGAGCATAATAATATTCCCTGTGCAGACATTAGCCTACATGAAGTCTTTGAAATATTCAGACCGCAGTACTGTCCAACATCTACGACACCAGCCTAAAGCATAAATGCCTTGATGCTTCTAAAGTTTTTATAATAGGCCTACAGGAGGGAAAACAACCATATTGAGTACTGCGAAGACACAGCTTTTTATAATGCACATCTAAACGCCCTCCCCAGGTTCCAGTGCAGGGGCTGGCAGTGGAGAATTCCATGTGTACAGACACCTTCGGCGACGAGAATATCAGAGACAGGATTTCCTAGACAAGATGACTGAGAAGGTGGGCATTCTGTGCAGTGGATCACCTATGTCTTACTTTTTAGGTGAGGTGCAAAGATCAGCTGCATCAGTATATGAACGGAGTAACTGAAAAACCATTGCAGTGTATGTGTGGAGCAAGATGTTAATGTTAATGTTAGGTTGAGTTATGTACAGAGACTACTGACTTACTGAATATAGTAATTTATTTTATTTTGTTATTTTTCTTTCAGCAAAAGATGGATATTAATTATCTAGACAAGGTGGAGGAGAACCAACAGGCAGCTGTGGATAGAACAGCCAAACGCAGGAAGAAAAGGTTTGGGCATAATCCAATGGTTCTGTCTCTTCACACTGCATTCCATTCTCTGTGTCTTTCTGCTACTTATTTTCCCATGTTCTAAAGTCTAATGTATGACGTAGCTATAGTATTACCATTCGCCAAATGTAATTTCTTTTGAGAATGTACTGCTGGGCTTACATTGTTTCTAATGCATTTTTTCAGGGAAAAATTGAAACAGAAGAAACGTATGGCAAAGATGTCCAAGCTGGAGGCCCAGAAAGAAGGTGAATATAAAGCTGTTGTGGATTATTTTGATCATGTTCACAAACATTTTAGAAATTTGAATTGAGAAGGAAGAGTGTTCTGTGTTGTGTGTGATTCAGTAATTACATTTTGTAAGTTGCTTTGGATAAAGGTGTCTGCTAAATGGCCAAAATGTAACGTAAATGTCATGTTAGTAATGGCTAGTGAGGGGGAAGTTGGTAGCATTTTGACTGTGACATAATAGGCATGAATGTGAGAGCAGAGGAGTGTAATGGCCGTTGTGTTTGTACGTTCAGGCTCAGATAAGGCCTCTTCCAGCAGCGATGACGGAGAGGCGGTGAGAGAGGGGGAAGACGATGCTGAGGCGCCCAGTTTTGTGATGGGGAAGAGGTGACCCTCTTATCCGTGGTCATGTGACATGATGAGACGGCAGGGAAGATTTATTGATATTGTCATGGTAACAGTTCCCTTGTTACCTGGTATGTTCTTAGTCTACAACATGGTAACAGTGTTATTCCATTCATATTACTGAAGAACTACTGCTTGGCATGAATTGGAACAGATACCAGACATTACCAATATCACCACCAAGAAGTTATCACATTTAAAAAAAATATTTCATTAACTGTAATTACCAGTCAGTGCCACTGCCAACCATTATTACATGGATAAAAGACCAGTGGTAATAAGACGGCATAGCCTGAGCCTCTGTTGTCAGAAATCATTCTTCCAACAATGTTGTGATGTTTTGGGCAGCTCCTTGCAATTCTGTGAATTGAGTTTGCCAAAACTGAATAACAGTATGGGTTCTACTCTTCTTTAGTTCATGTATTACCTTAAGAATACAGTTGTGTGTGCAGCATTGTGCTGATGTTTGTGAGCATAATCGATTTTTTTTTTTTTTTTGCTGTATATATTTTTAATAAACTCCTTGTGGAAAGAGTGTTCATTCCTCTTTTATTTCTCCTTAGGAACATAATGATTAATGTTTATTTACGTTTACTTAGTCTTAAGTTTTGTTTGCCATACAAACTCCAGCTTGAATGTTAAGACATGTTACAAGAACATAAACCGTTTACATAAACCGCTTTATATTTGAGCGCTTTTTAAAATTATTATTATTATTATTATTATTGTTTTACCCAAGACCCAAGGCCTGTTTAAAGTTGGCGTCTGCAAGGGCCCACCATTCCGGGTAAACAACATGAGAAACATGGAATTGCACAAAGTAAAAGTTACCAGGTCGGCAGTTAATCAACACGACAACCATGAAAGGTTTAAGTTCATAGCTGAATGGTTGGTGCCTGCACCACAGGTCAAGAGTAGGTATGTAAACAATAAGGTGCATATTGTAATTTAAAACTTGACTGACTTTACATCTGAACTAATGTTTAGTAAGACTATCTGTTACTTGCGGATAGTAACTTAAAGTAACTAAGTATAACCAAATCTGGCATCAAAACACATTAAAGCAGCTATGTATAATATGGTTAAAGGGTCCTGAAGGAATCTGAATCTCAGTTAGTTGTCCTGTTTGTGTATGGGTAGTTTGAAACGTTGCAAGAGTTTTTTTGTAGCCTTCTGCTTGATGGTGGAAGTGAACTATCTTGATTCTGACATCCTTGGACAACTGTTTAGAGCAGGGGTTTTCAAAGCCTGACACAGTGAGCCTCCCTTAATGTACCACCCAGTTGTCTGCGTCTTGGTTTGTCTGTTTGTCTAAGTATCTGTCTTTCATGTTATAAAAATAAAGAAAAATGTTAATCACAAAAAAAAACAATGCTGTTTTCTAGAAAGATTAATGGAATGATATAACATTTTTGTTTACTGCTATGTACTGTATGGCCCTGGGTTGTAAATTGGTCGCAGTCGTTTCATTGCACTAAGATTGTCATAATACTACTTTGTTTTTACTCAACGATGCGTATGTGTACTGTTGGTTGTCAAGGACTTCCACCAGCCCTGGTACTCAGGTTTCAGTCTAGTCTGACCAGTTTGGTGGCTAATGTCGAGGGTCTGAAGTTTTCTCAATCAGCAATAATGGGATCCCAGGCATTTTTATCCCAGGCAACACCTCACAAAAGGATATTGGATAAGAGGCAATGACATTATCAAGCTTATGGGAAACTATGGTTTCAGGGGAAATTGCCGCATGGGTCGTTATGTGTGTCTGGATTAGTGTCATCAAAGCAGACGGTGAGTTTGACAATTCGGTTCCAAATCCTATTAACATTCCATTGAATTTTTAAAATCTAAATCAACCTTTTTTGTGCCCTAACAGGGTCTTAACAGTTTGTACAGTATATCTGACATGAGAGGCATGATTATGTTATCATATATATATGACTAACTGTAATTACTCTTCTCTGTAGTTTTGTATATTCCTGAAATTGTCTCTTCAAATGCCAGTGGTAGATTAACCAGTACAACCGTAATGCTGGAGCTACCACTATGCTACTTTGATAGCCTGAACAGCCTTCCCTGCACTCCAAACCAATGTGAGATATGGTTGGTGGTTGCAAAGGATACGGGTGAGTTACATAGAAATATCAGAGCTAATGTCTGTGATTATCATGCCCGCTTAAAAATTTAATTTGGACTGCTTTCCATAGCAAAACGTTTTCTTTGGGATAACTCCTGGTAGCTCAGCCCATTATCATGTTCAGAGGCAAAATATTCCTACAGTAGCACACATTTATGGCCCTCCATGTAAATTCTGAATGAATGCTCTGTGGTTTCACTCTTCTTTTAATTGATGATAATCTTACTAAAAGGCATTCAGACGTTTGACGGTGAGAAAACAAGCCGTGACATTTTGACCAGGTCACCTTACCCAGACGCCTTCCAGACTCAAGGGTCTCCTAACTACTTCCTGACCAAAGTGGGGTCTCGGAGAAGTTTTCTCAATTGTGGGGAGACCACTGAGGACTCCTATTTTCGAGTGGGGGCTCAGGGGGTCTGTGAGGAGACCAACTGCAATGGGATCCTGCCCACTGGCTCCACGATAAGGCAAGAGAATGTATCGACTCCCAGCAAAGTCTTTTACCTGTCTCCACCATAGATTTCTGTTGATTTTGACAGATTTTTCATAGACTTTCGTAAATTCTTGGTCCCTTTATGACATTGAACCCAGTGTGCGCTCTGGCACTCAGAGCGAATTTATGAATGCAGCCAACGCGTAGATCCCTGTAGTTAAGCAATCATATGTTTTCATTCCATACAGTACAGGTTTTAATGCAATGACACCTGTCATGTAGTCATTTGTGTTGTGTAAACCCATTTTACTCTTTTCTTTAGAGTGAAGTATGTACTGGTGGACTTAAACAGTATAATACAATCTGAATCAAGCTGGTCCCAACCTGTAACTCTCATAACACGTATGTATGTCCACACACACACATTTACCACCATTCTTTAGGGAATAGGACCTATTCCCACAAATAACATACTATTACTTCACTCAAGAAATACAGTGGTATACTGAACAATGTTATGTTCATTTTTCCAGTTCAGTAAATAAGAATAATCTACATTGAGCATGTTGTGATGTTTCTGTGTAGCCCACTCCTCCTCCTCCATAGATGAGTGGATAGGGAAGCGCTCTGGGGGGATGGTGGTCATCACGGCCGTCTCCTCCTGTCTGCTGGCCCTCCTGCTGCTGCTGCTGGGAGCTGTGCTGCTGCTGGACTGGTGAGTCACATTGCAATTTTGCACTTTATAATTGCCAGTTTTAATTATTGTTGTATTTTGTGTGTTGTGTCTATTGTAAACCATGGAAGCTAAATACAAATGTCCATACAAATGTCCATTGTTGCCCTTAAAGTGAACAATAAAGCTTTTGAACTTGATCTGCACAACAATGTAATTGTTATCCTAACATTTTATAGACTATTCATTAAGCATCATAATGTAGTATGTATATAATAAAGTATTTATATGATATGCCAACCAACTTCTCAGCTTGAGATGTGTTTGCCTTTGCAGCTATGGTTCCACCAAAGGCCAGATGGAGATATCAATGGGCAGCCCCATCAGCACAGGGATCACCAGTTACAACACACACCACCTTAGTAACTACTACAGCAATGTCCATTAGGAACGAGATTTACAGTCATTTATAATGTAGAGAGCGAGAGCTTATATGTCCTTTCATATGATAAAACAGGGGCCTCTATAGTTTATTAGAGCCTCACTTTGCTGATAATTGATATTAATAAATCTGTCTTTACTCTTGTTTAACCTGGTAGGCATATTGGAGTTTTTGATTAATATTGTTTTTATACAGAGAAGAGATCTGTAGAAACTAGTTTGCACAACACATTAATTAAGACATGACAGTAATTGTTTAAAGAAAAGTTTTTGTTGTTGCTATTGTTCTTTTTCTTAACTTATTGTTTTAACTTGACTGACTTGTATTAGTCTCACTTGATGTTATGTGTTGAATAAATTGTTAGACCCCAATTCAAAGTAGACTAGCTCTCCAAAAAACATGTGTATATTATAAGTGCATCTTGTCAACAAAGCAATTATAATCATCATCACATTGTGGCAAATAATGCAATAATAATGCAATGTCAAATTATAGTCAATGATGCGCGGCTATTGCACAAACATATTTCAAGATGCCAAAAGCAGGATGGCTGTGAGGTACACAAACCTAACATCAGTAGAGGCTTCTGGGAAATGAGCCTCAGGCAAGGGCATAGGGTTCCTCTGGGTTTAGGTTTGATTTTATATGGGGGTGACTCACATGGCACATAAGTGTAACTATAATTTGAGCATATTCTGTTAGTTCTTCTCATATACGGTGCCCGGCATAGCTAATGACAGTGGAGCTTTTTTTCTTCTTTTGGCTCTATACTCTGTCTATCCAGAGGTCACTAATAGGCGGACCGCGGTCCGGACCCGGATCCAGATGCCATCCAACCCGGACCCAGACCTATAACCGATAAATGATTGAGAATTATTACATTTTGACGGAGCGCACGGGGTAAACAACAAGACTTTACTGTACGAACTCTGTAGATGAAAACTACATGGCTTTAATGGAATGTACAACTACCCTGTAACCGTTTGAGCAAACATATCCACTCAAATCTGAATTGAGGAAACAGAAAATACACAAGAGCCCAATATGGTCGATCCAGCAGAATCCTAACCAGTGGCGGCTGGTGCTAAACATTTTGGGTGGGGCACAGGTTATGGGGGCATGCTCCACGGGGAAGAATATCAACTTTAAAATCTGGATTTACAGTCGATTTTAGCATGAGAATAACAGTGTTTCCCCTAGGTTTGCTGCCTTGGGGGGGTGGCATGGACCGTGGCATGGACCCCCCCCCCCCCCAGGGGGTAAGACCCTGCGACATACCAGCGTCATGTCCAGGGGGTGTACTAACTTGTACATTAAGCCGCCTCACGCTACGGAAACAGGAGATAGGCTCCTTCCCTATGGGCCATTAGGCTCGAGAACCATCGATTCTCAAGGCTACTTATGGCGCTTTTCCACCAGCGGCCCGGATCGCTTCGGGTCGGTTCGGGTCGGCACGCTTCGGCACGCTTTTGAACAGTTCTGGTTTTCCACTATACACAACAGACCAGGAATGAGTAGGAGGAGTAGGCGATAGTAGGCGGAGTTACGCGTCATAAAAGCGCGCCATGGTGGTGACGTATATTTTCACGAGACACAACACAGCCACAACAACAGCGACATGGAGGAACTTGAAGCTATCGTATACTTTTCCCTCGGCATGTGGTATATTATTAACCGTGATTTTTTTGGGAGAGAAAGAGAGAGAGGAAGCTATGTACACATAATAAAGTCATGTTTTTTGAACCCTTAAAACCACTGCCTTCACTTGTCTGCTTTATGAACTGTAGTATCATTGTGTGCCGTGTTATTCACGGACAAACACGGTGCCCTTTGCGGGTTAATAACTTTGGTTTACCGTGGGTTAGGATAACAATTCAAACGTGTCCGGATAGGGGAGAGGACAGGGAATCCAAAACCATTTGAATGGTGTCGATACGACACTGCTATCACCGTCCACACAGCGCGGAGCGAATTCCCTGTTAAAACTTTTCTCTCCCCCGTCAACGGGAGTTTCAACCAGCTGGCGCGGTGCTGCGAGCAGCAGCGGGTTAATTGAGTTTACGGTTAAAAGCATAACTTCTCGGGGTGTAAAGCACTCTCTCTATTTCGGGCTAAACTGTGCAGTGTAGCCGGCGTCCTGGTTCCTCCAGCAACCGGACACTTCCATAAATAACAACAAATATGTAATATGTTAATATGTATAATACCACGTTCATTGATAAAATGACGCCAGGGATGGAAAGGGGTGATGGCAGTTTTAGAAGGGGGATGATGAAGCTCTGGACTATGGAACGGCACAGCACAGCACAACGGGGGGAAATGTGATAAGAATTATGTCAAAATGCAGCACCATCATGCACAGATCAGCCTTAAAACATGTAACGTTATATATATATATATATATATATATATATCGTTATATATATATCGTTATACAGGGAGCGATGTATATTACATAATAACAACTGCTCTGATTAGATTGCTTAGATTGTTTAATACATCAACGGGGGGGAAAGCGAGATGAACTCGCGAGTATCAATGCTTCATTGAACGGAAAGTCCTATCTATCCCATTCAAAGTGTTTTAGCCTTCCCCCTTTCCACTGGTAATAAGGAATTGGCAAGAATAGATCGATATAAATAGATCAACATAATGCAGCACTATCATGCACAGATAAGCCTTAAAACATGTAACGTTAGATATATAACGGAGCGATGTATTTCTACGGAAAGGCTGACTGACGCGGGGCTCATACAATCTCCGCGTTCGTTATAGATACGCTTGCAGCAGCGGGTGAACTCCCGGCTCATTGAGTTTACGGTTAAAAGCATAACTTCTCGGGGTGTCAGCGCGGTGGTTAAGGGCTCAAAATGGAAAAGCGCCAAAGAAGCAGGCCAGCCCGGGCTGACCCGGGTCAGCCCTCTAGTGGAAAAGCCCCACTACTTATGTGGTCTTGACTACCTGTCCACTTTCTCACCTGGTTCTTGCTCTCTCTCTCTCTGGTGTGCCGACACCATCCTGCTCTCTCTCCTTCTCTCCCTCTCTATCCTCCTCTCTCCCTTTTGCTGTCAACCAAAAGGCAAACATAACAACCAGAGTATTTATAATCTAATAAGAGGTATAAATTGATCCATATCAATTTATAACATAATTCTAATTGAATTTTGGATTGCTGTGGGCAATGCAGTCAGATAATGTCATTTTGACATTACTCTCTCATCTGGAAAAAAAACCATGTCCAACTATACTATACAAAACAGACATTTCAAATGCTTCAATCCACTGTCCATGTACTGTAAATATGCCATTATGGTATTACCAATGAAGCCCAATTCTAGCAGAATAAGAAAGATTGTATATCTAATTTAACTTAAGTAAAATAATAAAGTGCCTCCAGTTAGCTCTTTAGCTGGCATGTGTGCAGCAGACTAGCTCATCTCATCACCTCTGAGCTAGCTAGCTAGCTTGATAGTTCTTTGACACTATTTACAATGGAATTATAGCAGTGGAGGCTGGTGACTTCCAGAATTGAGGAGGCCAATTTTTTTCCCGCTTGCTCGCTTCACTCGCGATGGAATGTTCCCTGTTCTTCTTATCTGTCTTTGTTAAAAATTATTAATTTGTGTTTGGCGGTACTGAAGGGATTGGGACACTCTCAGGATGGTGGATGAAGCAGCTTTTATTGCCTGCACAATGGGTCATCAAATAAACAAAACAATTGGCATGAATCTCTGGTCCGCCTGCAGCAGCTATTGTCCCTTCTGCTCAGGCTCACAACATTCACCACAACATACTACATACAATCAATGACATGTCAAAAGCACTCAAACACTATGTCAATCAGACACACAATATACAATTCAGAACAATACTTCATCCATTTCTAATATTTATCCTGCAGAACAGCACTCATACACGCGTGTGGCGGAAAAAGGTACTACACGTGGAATGCACGTTACTGACTAGCCATGCCCTAGCTCGCGAATGCTAGCAACACCACGAGTGGACTCTTACAAAATGCACCAAAACATAGAACTCAAACAACATATGTAATAAGTTACCTGCACAATGGGTCATGGTCCGCCTGCAGCAGCTATTGTCCCTTCTGCTCAGGCTCACAACATTCACCACAACATACTACATACAATTATTAATTATTAATATTAAAAATAAAACGGTTCAATAAATCCTAAATGTTGTCTACCTATTCGATGTATAAATCGCGCCAGAATCTCGCCGACTTCCGAGGTCATTTTAAGCAAAAGTATTTGGCCAAATGAGCTATTATTTTCAGGGATAATAGCCATGGGTGTTCTAGCGTGTCCTGCACTGAAGTGACTGGCGAATTCTCAAAATGGCTTCATGTGATTGGACGAACAAAATGTCAATCTTTCAGCCCTGGACTCAATGCATGGTGAGGCCAGGCCTCCTGTGCCCACCCATTTTCAGTGATTTGGCCAATCACATATTGCCATGAAAAAATTTGCATTACATTGACTTCTATGACAAACCACTTTCCGACAGGAGGCCTGGCCTCCTTCAATAGAAACGGATAGGGATTCTGGCCTGTAGGTGCTTTACAATTGCAATATTGGGTTTTAGCCATGGAAAAAAAACAGATTTATGAACAAAACGGAAATAATATTAATATAATATAATATGTTAAATAAATAAATAAATAAAATAAATATAATTATTGCTTTTTTAAATCTCTCTCTCTTCTCTCAAATTATTGGGGAGGCCAGGCCTCCTCCACCTCTATGGAGGAGCCTCCAATGAATTATAGTCATTGTCAAGTGTCAGTCAGACACTTTCTAGTCACAATAATAACGACCAATTTTAACCAACTTTCTCTGTCAGAACACTCAGCAATTATATTTGCTAACGTTTCAACTTGCTTACTTTCTATATGAAGACATCTCACCCGGCAAAAACTCTCTCGCGTCGCGCGCACAATGTTGTATTTCTGGTTTGGAGCCGGAAATTGCAAAACGTCACATTTGACGTCAAACTTAACAACCGGATATTCAGGGATATTCAGGGCATTTTTAAATTTTTACTACCCCTAGTGGTAGTGGCCCTGGGCTGCAGCCTAGGTAAGCCTATAATCTGCGCATGCTCGGGGCGCATTTTCTTGCGCCCCTACTGAGAAATAGGAGTCAGACAATTGGAGCGCTGCTACAGCTCACGTGTAAGCCAAAAGTATTTGGCCTGCCATAGACTTGCATTTACATTTACATTTTTGGCATTTAGCAGACGCCTTATTCCAAAGCGACTTACAATCAATACATTTGAATACTAAGCATGTGAATCAGCAGTCCACTATTCGTTGCAGGAAGAGTACTCTAGCTCGGGCCCGGGGCCACTGATAGAAGGAAAAACCTTCTCCCTATTATCGCCTTCTACTAAAAAAATTTTTTTTTTAGATTACTGGAGAAACTGAGAAACAGTACAAGGGGGGTAATAAGAACAATAGAAGTTCTTAGGGACACAGTAGAGGGGAAAGCGGGTGTCTTTAGGAGACGTAGTGGTGAGGGTCAGAAGATGTCTCAGGAGGAGCAGTTAAGATGTAACCTGAAGAGATGGGTCTTCAGTCTACGACGGAAGATGGGTAGTGACTCTGCCGTTCTGACAGCCGTGGGGAGCTCATTCCACCAGCGGGGAGCCAGTGTTGTGAAGAGACGTGATCGGGCAGCCCGACTGCTGTGTAGAGGAGGTGGGGCCAGTCGGCCAGCCGAGGTGGAGGAACGGAGTGAGCGGGCAGGGGTTTGGGGGGTTACCATTTCCTTCAGGTAGGCAGGGGCTGTCCCTTTAGCTGCCTGGTATGCAAGCACCAGGGTCTTGAATCTGATGCGAGCTGCTATCGGGAGCCAGTGCAGGGTGCGAAGGAGAGGGGTGACATGCGAGTATTTGGGGAGGTTGAATACCAGCCGGGCAGCAGCATTCTGGATGAGCTGCAGAGGTCTAATGGCTGAAGCGGGGAGCCCAGCCAGGAGTACATTGCAGTAATCCAGGCGGGAGATGACCAGAGCCTGGGTCAAGAGTTGCGCTGCCTCTCTGGTAAGGAATGGTCGTATCCTTCTGATGCATTCGGCCGGCGCCCCGACTCCTCCCCCTATGTATTTTAACAGTGAATTTTACACACACACAGATAAAATGTGTATTGTATTGGAGGATTTTTAATGAATGCTGATAGGCGCCGACAGAATATCAGCCGCATTTTGTGAATAAACAATGTTTATTTTAAAAAAAAACTTTACAAATCGCAACTAGGAAGTGAAGGTGGGGGCGGCGCCCCAGCGCCCTCTATCGGCCAGCCGCCACTGGATGACACCTTGATGAGTCACCAGCACTTCAGGTATTTGTCATTGTCATTGTATGCAATTCTATTTTATGAAGATAGTAGTAGGCTATTTTGTAAAAGTGGTGTTGGTAACAGTGGGCAATCATTTTAAATGTACTGTCTTCTTTTTTTATTACAGCTTTGATGCCCAGATGGGATGGGAAGGAACTACACCGAAGTCCCACTAGATGCTTTATGGACTATAATGATAAATGCATACACACAGACACAACATTATAATTTTTTACCATTCTATTATTGTATTGCTCAATTGTATCTTGCCTATTTTTTTCCATTGCCATGAATTTTACTCTCTTGTACTTGTAATGGGACGTAATAAACTTTTGGCACACATGGCAATAAAATGATGATGAATCATGAATCTTGAATTATTATTATTATTATTATTATTATTTAGCTATTTAAACGTGTCAGCCCTGCAATTTTGCTTCCTGAGGGTTAGCTGACAACCCCACTGACAGATGACAGGTAGGTAATGACAGGTAGTGTAATGGGGGAGTGGTTGTCTTGAGGGTGTGGTTGTCTTGAGGGAGTGATCAGGGTGGAGTTAACCAGCTATTGTTCCCACCCATTACCTCTGTGAAAAACGTCTCTGAAGAAGTTTGAGGCTAGATATCTCAGTACGGTGGTTCAGGGGGTATCACCATTAAACTATCCATGACTTCTTCAACTTGTTTCAGATTTCAATGTATGACACATCATTTTAAAGCTTTCAATCTACCCTTTCATAATCTGGAAAAAACAGAAAAAAGATTTTGCCCTAGTTGAGGACTTTTTAACCATGCCCTGTCACATATAACTTAATTCTTTTTTATATATAACTTATTAAAGGGCAAACTGCAAACACAACAAAAATATAATGCACAACTGACAAATCAACTGGAATAGTCTTTGTTAGCAGAGTAGACCTAATGTTAACAGAATGGACTTATACCCTTTGTCTATCTAGTACTGTCCAGACAGTTGTCTTGTTTAGCCATTCAACTAGGCATTATTTATTCAATGCAGAAAGACATGGAACACAATGCAATTGTGATAATAAATGTGTTCTTTGTTACTTCTTTAATTAAATTAAAGTGTACCTTTCTATTATCATACAATATTTCCTTGAACATGTAAACTCTATAATCATACAGTTGTCTTTCTATTAGTTGTCTCTGTTACATTTACATTTTTGGCATTTAGCAGACGCCTTATTCCAAAGCGACTTACAATCAATACATTTGAATACTAAGCATGTGAATCAGCAGTCCACCATTCGTTGCAGGAAGAGTACTCTAGCTCGGGCCCGGGGCCACTGATAGGAGGAAAAACCTTCTCCCTATTATCGCCTTCTACTAAAAAATATTATTATTATTATTTTTTTTTTATATTACTGGAGAAACTGAGAAACAGTACAATGGGGGCAATAGAAGTTCTAGGGACACAGTAGAGGGGAAAGCGGGTGTCTTTAGGAGACGTAGTGGTGAGGGTCGGAAGATGTCTCAGGAGGAGCAGTTAAGATGTAACCTGAAGAGATGGGTCTTCAGTCTACGACGGAAGATGGGTAGTGACTCTGCCGTTCTGACAGCCGTGGGGAGCTCATTCCACCAGCGGGGAGCCAGTGTTGTGAAGAGACGTGATCGGGCAGCCCGACTGCTGTGTAGAGGAGGTGGGGCTAGTCGGCCAGCCGAGGTGGAGGAGCGGAGTGAGCGGGCAGGGGTTTAGGGGGTTACCATTTCCTTCAGGTAGGCAGGGGCTGTCCCTTTAGCTGCCTGGTATGCAAGCACCAGGGTCTTGAATCTGATGCGAGCTGCTATCGGGAGCCAGTGCAGGGTGCGAAGGAGAGGGGTGACATGCGAGTATTTGGGGAGGTTGAATACCAGCCGGGCAGCAGCATTCTGGATGAGCTGCAGAGGTCTAATGGCTGAAGCGGGGAGCCCAGCCAGGAGTGCATTGCAGTAATCCAGGCGGGAGATGACCAGTGCCTGGATCAAGATTTGCGCTGCCTCTCTGGTAAGGAATGGTCGTATCCTTCTGATGTTGTAGAGGAGGAATCTGCAGGAGCGAGCCGTTGCTGCAATGTTCTCCGCACAGGATAGTCGGTTATCCAGGATCACTCCAAGGTTCTTGGCTGTCAGGGAGGGGGTTACAGTAGAGTTCTCCACTGTGATGGAGAAGTCTTGGAGAGGGCAGGCTTTCCCGGGGATGAAGAGGAGCTCAGTCTTGTTAAGATTGAGCTTGAGATGGTGGTCAGCCATCCAAGTTGAAATGTCAGCGAGACATGCTGAGATACGGGTTGCCACGTGTACATCAGACGGGGGGAAGGACAGGAAGAGTTGAGTGTCGTCTGCGTAGCTGTGGTAGGAGAGCCCATGTGAAGAGATTACCGAGCCAAGAGACTTGGTGTAGAGGGAGAAGAGTAGGGGCCCTAGTACGGAACCCTGGGGAACTCCAGTGGAGAGGGTTCGTGGAGAAGATAGCGATTCTCTCCAGGTCACCTGGTAGGAGCGGCCCGCCAGGTAGGAAGAAAACCAGGAGTGTGCGGTGCCAGAGATGCCCAGGTCTGAGAGGATGGAGAGAAGGATCTGGTGATTGGCTGTGTCGAAGGCAGCAGACAGGTCAAGGAGAATGAGAACAGAGGAGAGGGAGGAAGCTTGGGCAGAGTGGAGGGCTTGACAGCAAGGAGCGCAGTCTCAGTGGAATGCCCAGCCTTGAAGCCGGATTGGTGGGGGTCTAAGTGATCCATCTTCCGGAGATAGTCAATCAGTTGTTTAGATGCCGCGCGTTCAAGGGGTTTGGAAGGGAAGGAGAGAAGGGATACCGGTCTGTAATTGTGGACAGATGATGGGTCACGGGTAGGTTTCTTGAGGAGAGGCTTGACTCTGGCTATTTTGAAGGCCGCTGGGACAGATCCAGTGGATAGGGAGGAGTTGATTAGGGTGGTAAGGTAAGGAAGGATGTCGGCGGAAATGGATTGGAGAAGGGGGGAGGGGATGGGGTCAAGAGGGCATGTGGTTGCCCGCTTTGATGTGATAAGTGTGAGAATCTCATCGGGGGAGAGGGGGGAAAAAGATGACAATCCAGAGATCGAGTGTCGAGGGGGGAGTTTGGAAGGGGTGTTAGCATTGTTAGTGGGAACAGTGTTAGCATTGTTAGTGGGAGGAGGGAGCGGTGGGGGGAGAAAGGTGCTGCTGATGTCGTCCACCTTTTTTTCAAAGTAGGTGACAAAGTCATCGGCGGACAGGGAGGAAGGAGGAGGGGGAGGAGGTGGATTAAGGAGTGAAGAGAAAGTGGAGAACAGTTTTCTAGGATTAGAGGCAGAAGAATGTATTTTTGAATGATAGTAGGATGTTTTAGCAGCTGATGCCGAGGAGGCGTAGTTGGCAAGGAGAGAGTCATAGAGGTTAAGGTCATCAGAAAGGCCAGTTTTTCTCCATTTCCTCTCAGCTGCTCTGAGCTCTAGTCTACAAGCATGTAGCGTTTCAGAGAGCCAGGGAGCTCGAGGAGAGGATCGAGCTGGCTTCAAGGTTAGTGGACAGAGGGTGTCGAAGGATGAGGTGAGAGCGGACAGAAGGGTTGAGGATGCCGCATCAGTGGATAGAAGGGAGAAGGATTCGACAGAGGGTAGGGAGGATAGGACAGAAGAAGAGAGGGCGCTGGGGGACAGGGTACGTAGGTTACGACGAGAGGGTCTTAAGTGGTTAGAGGCTGAGAGGGAAGAGGAAGTTTTGAGGGGAAGGGAGAAGGATATAAAGTGGTGATCAGAAACTGGAAGAGGGGTAACGGTAAGGTTAGAAGTGTGGGAAGATCTGGTGAAGACAAGGTCGAGCTGATTGCCTGCCTTATGAGTCGGAGGAGAGGGGGACAGGGTAAGGCCGAAGGAGAGGAGAAGGTCAAGTACTCCAGATGAGAGAAGCTTCTCAGATTGGAAATTGAAGTCACCTAGTAGTACGAGCGGAGTGCCATCATCAGGGAAAGAGCTGAGAAGGCCATCCATCTCGCATAGGAAGTCACCGAGTTGCCGATCTCTGTCATACTGAACTGTTTGTTATCATCCTGAACTATCTCTGTTGCTCACCTCACCTCAGTTCTGTCTCTATTGCTCTCCTCTCCTGTTGTCTGTCCGAATATCGGTTGTTAAGTCGCGACGTGCTGTCCAAAGTTGGCTGAGGCGCTGTCTTCGAAATGCCTCAGTAATAATAATAATTAATCATATTTATATAGCGCTTTTCCGAGGCTCAAATACCCTGACAATATGGGGAAAACGGGAAAGTGCTGTGTCCCTTGTTGTATGAATAGATCCGAGTCTAAAAAACGATTAAACTGTCATTCTACCGCTGTAGTACACTGGTATTCTGGTGCGGAGAATTTCTGGTTTGGAGCAGGAAATTGCAAAACGTCACGTTTGACGTCAGACTTAACAACCGGATATTCAGGTCTCTCAAGTCTCATGCCTTTTTAAATTTTTACTACCCCTAGTGGTAGTGGCCCTAGGCTGCAGCCTAGGTAAGCCTATAATCTGCGCATGCTCGGGGCGCATTTTCTTGCGCCCCGACTGAGAAATAGGAGACAGCCAATTGGAGCGCTGCTACAGCTCACGTGTAAGCCAAAAGTATTTGGCCTGCCATTGACTGTCATTCGGCCGGCGTCCCGACTCCTCCCCTATGTATTTTCACAGTGAATTTTACACACACACAGATAAAATGTTTATTGTATTGGAGGATTTTTAATGAATGCTGATAGACGCCGACAGAATATCAGCCGCATTTTATGAATAAACAATGTTTATTTAAAAAAATATTTTACAAGAAGTGGGGCTGCGTTGGAAGGTGGGGGCGGCGCCCTAGCGCCCTCTATTGGCCAGCCGCCACTGGGTTCAGATATAGAAAAAGTTAGGATATTTATAGCATAGCATAGAGTACAGCACAATGTTTTATTGTATAGTATAGTAGATAGTGTACATAGCCTTTATTTATGTAAACCAGCTCTTTTCCCTTTTTTATTTTACCCTTGGTCCTCTTGTTTTTAGTCTTTTTTCCAAGCACCAGGGGAGCCCCCCCCCCCCTAAATTTCGTTGTATGGAACCTGTACTGTATTAATGACAATAAAGACCATTCATTCATTCATTCATTCATTCATTCATTCATTCAAGCAGCAGATCTGTAGCTCCCACTACTCTGGAACAAGCAGCCGATAGAAAGACCAGCGCTGTATCTCCACACAGGTGTATCTCCATACAGGTGTATCTCCATACAGGTGTATCTCCACACAGGTCTGGGACCAGTCTGTGAGCGTATTTTGCACAATGTGTCTTGTTCAGAAACGTGAACATCTTGTCTCAGCCAACAAATAGAATCACTGAAATTCATATGTTCAGACATTTGTATTGTAAACACCATTGACAAGACAGGACTCTGAACACCACATTTATTGGCCACTGAAGCTGAACTACAACAATAACCATCTGGCAGAAGCTACAGCTTAACAGGAAAATGAGGACGATGCTTTCTAGACACCTGGGGTGACTCAACACAGGGTTTCTGCTAGAGAAAGAGAGAGACAGACAGACAGACAGAGAGAGAGACAGAGACAGACAGAGAGAGAGACAGACAGAGAGAGAGAGAGAGACAAAGACACAGAGAGAGAGAGAGACAGACAGAGACAGACAGACAGACAGACAGAGAGAGAGAGAGACAAAGACAGAGAGAGAGAGAGAGACAGAGACAGACAGAGACTTATAAGTTGCATTATAAAAGGCTTGGTGTCATTTTGACCAGACATTATGACTGACTGAAGATTTTTTTTTTCATTTTAATTGAATGTCCAAAAACCACCAAGTACCTGTTAATGGAAACCCCAGACTCCATCCTGTATGTTGGCCTTATGAATAAACAGTCAGACAATATAGGGGTGGGTACTCACACTTCCTCTTATGAATAAACAGTCAGACAGTATAGGGGTGGATACACACACTTCCTCTTATGAATAAACAGTCAGACAGTATAGGGGTGGGTACTCACACTTCCTCTTGCGTTTCTCGGGGTAGCCACACTTCCCGCAGGACGACTTCTGCAGGTGGTACGCCTTGGAGCCGCAGCGACGGTGTAGGTACAGGATTTTCCCACCCTACCAGAGTTTCCCACTTTTCCGGTTCCGGTCATAGGTCCTGCCCTTTCCGGCCATAGGTAGCGCTATGATTCGCTGACGACGATGACTTACGATCACATGATGACCGCCATTTTTACCCATCAGTAATTTTGGCTGTTTATAGATCTAATCTCTGTAGCTACCTTAAGATACATGGATGTTGCGCGCGGATGTTGCGAGCGCACCCGCGCGCGCCCTCCAGTGTGTGTGCACTGTCTAGACGATGACGACAATGACGTAGTCTCACGAGACTACTATAAATACCACCACGAGGAGGTGCCATTTTCGAGAGGGAGAGAGAGAGCGACAGAGAGAGACAGAGAGCGACGTGAGAGTGTTTAGGTGTGAGAGAGAGAGAGATAGGTGAGAGAGAGAGAGAGACAGGTGAGAGAGAGTTTAGGTGAGAGAGAGAGTTTAGGTGAGAGAGAGAGTTTAGGTGAGAGAGAGAGAGTTAGGTGAGAGAGAGAGACAGGTGAGAGAGAGTTTAGGTGAGAGAGAGAGTTTAGGTGAGAGAGAGAGACAGGTGAGAGAGTTTAGGAGAGAGAGAGAGAGATAGGTGAGAGAGAGAGACAGGTGAGAGAGAGTTTAGGTGAGAGAGAGAGTTTAGGTGAGAGAGAGAGTTTAGGTGAGAGAGAGAGTTTAGGTGAGAGAGAGAGACAGGTGACAGAGATGGAGTTTGATACAGCACTCAAGTTTTACTTGATGCATCATATGTATCCTCCTGGCATGCCCAAGGTTGGAAACCTTAAATCAAGGATTCGAAAGGCGTCCAAGAATTACTTGATGAAAGGTAAGTCAGTGTGAATAACTATGTTATATCCACTCTTGAAGCCACTGCTTGAAATGGCGAAAATGCATAGGCCTATATCAAAATTGAGTGTCTCATTAAGCATCTGCTAACTATTGTGTGCATAAAACCTGTTTCCAGTGGCTTTATATTTGCACTTCTAAATGAATGCTGTATTTTCCTGCTGCATCAGGTGAGGAGTTGTACTACAAGGACAAGGACAAACTTCGCTTGGTGGTGTGCAACAAAGATGGAGTTCGTGATGTCCTGATGGTAACTTTCTTATCTGACTTGAGTTCTTGTCCATCATCTTTCCCAATTATGACAAGATTATCATTGTTGGAGACCTCAAAACCTACTTATTCAATCTCGCCTTTTAAATGTCTGTCTTTATTGTTGTTTCATCTGTACTATTGTTGTTTTATCTTCTTTGCTCTCTGTGAAGCACATTGTGTCACATTTCTGTGAGAAATGGGCTATACAAATGAAGTTTGATTTGATCTGAAGGAGTGCCACGACAACCATGGGACTGGGGGTCATCCAGGGAGACGCCGAACGCTGGAGAAGGTGACAGCGTCCTACCACTGGTCCACCTTGCGGGAGGATGTCACAAAATGGGTGAGTTTTTGATGTTATTAGTGCATGGTGTGTGTGAACATTGTAATTTATACACTGCCCATTAGCAATGATCTTTTACTCAAAGATCTCCAACTCTTGTGTAATTCTCATACTGACCACAATCTGATTCTGCACTGGAACACCCAGACCATCATACAGGCCGCGGCCCCTCAACCACAGCGGTTCTGCACCTAAAGCACTAAGCCCAGCAGCTGACCACCACCACCAACATGACGCCTCAACCACATCAAGAATGCTCTGACTCTAGATAATTTCCTCTGAAATGTCACTGTTTTAAAGGTTGATGAGTGCCCCCGCTGTCAACATCATGAGACAATAAAGACAGTTGCACCTGTACTCCATCCCATCCAAGTGAAAGAGGCATGGAGTGTCCTGGGGATTGATCTCATTGGTCCACTTCCCACCACTGCAAAGGGCAAAAGGTAGCTACTGAATGTTGGGCAGAAGTATGTGTAACCCCTTTTGGTTAAAGCTAGTGAGATAAGCTGACATCATGTATTGGATAAGTCAATAAAAGTTATGAAGCAAGTTTTTGGTGGACCCCATGAGGAATAGCTGCTGCAATGCTGTAGCTAATGGAGAACAATCTGCATTTTTCATTGCAGATACATTCTGACTGCAACCGACCTCTTCACCAAGTGGGTTGTGGCAAAAACCCTCTACACCAAAACAACCAATGAGGTGTCCAGGAAGATAGTTAACATTCTTCTTGACTTTGGACTGGTAGAGAGGATCATTACCGACCAAGGACGGGAATTTGTGAATGAGGTACAGTTGTTTATATAAGACACAGTTTATGTGATGTGTGACATTTGGTCATTGTAATTTAATCTAATGTAATTGCATACACTAATGCATCTGCAGATCAACCGTGGTGTTTTTGGGTGTCAAACACTGCATCGCGTCGGCCTACACATACTGTATATTGCACACTTACCTATCACTATCATTGTCATGTCTTGTCACTATCATTGTCATGTCTTGTCATAGTGTCTGTCTCACTATTTGCACTTCTGGTTATGCAAAACTGCATTTCGTTGTATAGTACTCTGCTTTATGCTCTATTCTATAATTTTGTTACCTTGTACTTGTACTGGTGTGCTATCTTGGCCAGGTCTCCCTCGAAAAAGAGATTATAATCTCAAGGTACTTCCTGGTTAAATAAAGGTTAAATAAATGAATAAATTAAACATTTAATTATTGTGACTGCCAATGGCACCTGGTCCTAGCATATCATTTTTCTTATGATGACTGACGTAATTCACTTACTTTAAACAAATGTACATGTACATCACACCTGACATATTTGATTGAAGTTTATAGGCACCAGGTAAAAACACAAAGCATTATATATTTTGAATATAATGTTTATTAATAAGTTATTTTAATCCCCTCGAAGCTAAAATCTGGCCATTCTGTGTTTACAATGGCATGAATTGTTTATGAATTGTGTTCTTATTTAATAAGATCATGCTGGCAAATGAGGGGCAAATCAATATTCTTTACATCAACACTGTTACTTTGAATTTCAAAGAGGACATGTAGATGTTCCACACTGAATGGTTATGCGTTCACACAGAAAGATGGAGGGATGAAGACGTTGGGATTCTCAATTCCATGCACAATATCGTAGAAGCTGGGAATAGAAAAGAAAGGGGTCACATTAGAGTTCTCTAGTGGAGGATTAAAGAATGTAGACCTCTGGGATCCTGAGGCAGCATTTCTCTATCATGATCAGGGTCTGGATCTAACTGGAGATATGTTTGATCATAAGACAACAAGAATTCATCTTAGCATGATTTAACCTTGTGCAATTTTAAGCATTACATATAGTATACCACTAACCTGTTGAAGACTGCGCCTTCTCCCTCATATTTGACCATGCTGGAAATGGGTATACATCCCTGGGCAGTGAACGTCTTGAAGTAGGTTGCTGTGAAGAGAACATATACATCAGACTATCAGTCATGATAGTCACTATGCCAGTGGAGCTTGACTGGGAATGGTCATCATGGTAGGTGAGAAGCTTTTATGATATTGGAAAACATGAGGTAGGTTTTTTAGACTACATAGCTTACACATCAAGTAACTCACCCCCCATCTTGGGTATCTTTCCAACCCAGTTGTTTACCAGCAGACCTTCTCCACGAGCAGAAAAGGTTCCAACGATCGCTTGTGAATGGAAGTGGGCATTCTTGGGAATCCCGAAAGACAATTGCTGCTTGGGAATGGTGGATGATACACAGATTTTTAAGTGGCGATTCCAATTCCAAAACACACCCTGAGGAAGGACAAAAAAGTATTAAAGAAGGACAAGATGTTAGAATGATGTTTACTGATTTGTACTGCACAAACATACAGTATCAGCTCTGTGTTTCAACCACTGCAATAAAGTCTTAAACTAATTCTCCTCCAGTCTCCTAAGATGGCAGAACGCTGCTCCACTTTGTTCCCTCCCAATGTATTGTATACTTCATTAACAATGCAATTAAATAGAATATGCATTTGTAATTAGAAGGTTAAACAATGTTACCTCCTCAAAGAAAAACAGGGATTCTAAAACGGTGGTGTTGCCGTCGAGTGTCTGGATATTACGGCGGTATTCCTTCTGTCCATCAATTGCAAATCTCTCAATGAAAGTATCACCCTCCTTGGTCATCATCTGTTACATGTGATAAGAAATGAACATGATATCATTCTTGGTTTATTCATCATTCCTATTTCTGCTAACATTTGAACATTACAGAGTCTTAGATAAAATAATTGCCTCCCAGAAAATGACATACCACTGCCTTCATGCCCTCAATGGGACGTGGGGATGCTTCAATGTTAAAAAACAAAACAAACAAATAAACGACACATTTGTTACATTGAATGAAGAAGCAACAAATGGAACAAAGCAATTTCCTAGAGATGCATCCTGGTATTTCAAATTAAAAGCATTTAGGAAACAGTGAATTTACCATAGTTTTACCATTTAGTACCATAGATATAATTATAATTATATCTAATTCTTACTTACAGCAAATGTCAGGTATTTGGGCCAAGCTACCAACAGCCAGGCTGATGGTCAACAGAATGCAGGCTTGCATGGTGTAGAGTAGAGTAGGTCTAATCAAGGTCTAACAGAAGCTTCTGGCTCACTCTCAGTAGTGTGGCACACCAACATCCAAGGTGGCCTTATATACACACCTCACTACGTCCTACATCCTACCTCCTCTTCCACAACTCCAGTCCAGCCAGGTCACACAGGTGTTGTGTTTTGTTTAAAATTCGAGATAAGTAAAGATAAAATCTGAAGTGTGGTCAAAATAACCTCTGATGAAAGGTCAGGGTATGATTCTTTTGTTTCTTCTTGGTACTGAGCCATATCCTCTTGTACATTGCAGGTAATGGGCACAGTCTGGTGAAAATATCTGCATGCCGACAGTTCTCAAGATGAACAAATGATCAAAAAGTTTCTTTTTTTCATATTGCAAAAGTAAAGTATTGAAGTGCTCACTCAATATAGCAAACAACTGTTTTAGGCACTTTAGGCACTGTTAGGCACATTGTTTTATGTACCGTAATATATCTGTAGGCCTACAGATCTTCCTTTGGCTCAGTTGATTGGCTTGTGGTACCTGGCATGATGGAGGGGCTCTTCTGATGCATGTCTGTGTGACAGTGTGCATGATAAACAGCTAACATTTATTTAGTGTATTTCAACATCTATTGCCTAGACTGTAGGGAACAGTGTTACATGTGATATATTTATTACTTCTCAGTACACTACTGTAGTTCTCTACTACTACTTTGTGCGAGTATGTCTCACTTTGTAAAACAAATTAGCCTCTTGTTCTTACTGACAAAATGGATCTTCCTCCTACCATGTCGTTTACTGGCTGTAATGAGTGAAAAGAAACACATGCCATACCTTTATTTTTAAACTTCTTGAAATTCTTTCGTTAAGAATAGATTTCCCTATATTTCTCTCACACAAAACACTCATGTATTTTATCAACAAGATCTCATGCTCAATTTTGCAGAACGCAAAATTTGTATGAAACCGTACACCCAGGTCATATGAAAAGCAATGAATTTGTGCAATGAATGAGTGACTTATCTCAAATGTCACACTCAAGGATGGAAACTTTTAAAGGCGGAGTACCCTTGACCTTGGTTTGTTTGATTAAATACCTTGATAGAAAACTGTACTGTATTACTGACTGTATTAGCAAGAAAGGGTGGTAATGATGACAGATAGAAAGAAAGAAAGAAAGAGGAGTAGAGTGAGGGAGACGGGGGAGAGAAAATAGACTATAAGTGTGTTACCTTTATTAGGTTGCATTGTGAATGTTTGTGGAGTGAAAGCAGAGGAGTTAGGTTCCACTGATACACATGGGTCACAGTGTGGAATGGTTTTAACACATAAGAATAACATATTATGATCGCTTGTGAATGGAAGTGGGCATGCTTGGGAACCCTGACAGGGAACCGATGAGTCGGAATGCATTGATTTACAGGTTTTCAAGAGAGAGAGAGAGAGAGAGAGGGGTTGCTAGGCAACGGAGGGAGTAACAGCAACTGAAAATAGCTTCCAATTGAAATTACGTAAGTACTCAAAAAGTCTTACCCTCTAACTGAGTTGTTGCTAACAAACTAGCAAGACATCAAGCTATCATCGTTTGCATAGCAACGCACAGAGTTGCTACAAAGAGACTTACCCAAAGATTGTTTATCCACTGAGATAGCTAACATATTAATCTGTGTAAATTTAGGTTGAATAAAAAGAGCTGATGCATAACTTTATGATAATTGCTGAAGTGCCTCTGGCTAAGATGCTTCTAAGACGATCAATAATATCACAGCACTGGTTCATCAAGTGTAGTGCTACAAATATATATTCATATATTTATAGCACAAGTCATGCATTGAATGGTTGGGTCATCTGTTTCATTCATTGGGTAGTAATGAAAACTCCTGCATCCAAGATATGGCATGCATACGTTATTAATAGGGCTGGCACTTTAACACGTTAATTTAGATTATTTTACAGAAAAAATAACGTGGTAACTTTTTAAACCAATTTTAATCGCTTTTGTTTTGTTTGTTTTCTTTACATTTTTTATTATTTTATTTTATTATTATTAATATTTTTATTTTTAGTATTTGGCCAGCCCTGCCACTTCTGTCCCTTGTGAGAGACTTTTCTCCCTTGCAGACAACATAGTGCAAAAAAAAAGTCAGCCTTGAGCTCTGAAAATGTAAACAGGCTAGTTTGTCTCAGAAACTGGCTGAAAGAGAAGAAGCAGAAGAAGTAGTAGGCTTAGAGGTATCCTGAGACCAATGGGTTTGTTGTTACTGTGAAGGGTACTGTGTTTTTTAAGCTAAGATGGGAGTAATATGACATGACTTTCTGGACCAAGTCAACAGCCTTGCAGCTGCATGTTGGACCATTTGTAGCCGGCCGAGGGTGGATGCGTCGAGGCAGGTGAACAGGGAATTGCAATAGTCCAATCGGGATGATAGAAAAGCGTGAATGATCATTTCCAACTCCGCATGGGATACCACAGACCGAAGTTTAGCAATATTGCGCAGATGGAAAAAAAAGGTATGTGTCAGTGACCTGATCTGATGATCAAAGTGCATTTGCTGGTCAAAAATAACACCTTACTGTTGTTGAGAATGCATGTAGCATCATTTGGAGTGACTTTATCTGAACCTATAATAAGAACCTTGGTTTTATCTGCGTTTAGTTGAAGGAAGTTGTTTGTCATCCAATCCTTCACAGCAGTCAGACAGTCAAATAAAACAAACAACTTGTCGGTTTGATCTGGCTTAAATGAGATGTACAATTGAATATCATCTGCGTAACAGTGATGGGAGACCTCTTTGAATTTGCTAATGATCATTCCTAGGGGAAGCATGTAAAGTGCAAACAAAATAGGTCCCAGGACAGAACCCTGGGGCACACCACAGGACAAAGCAGCAGTTTCAGATATGAAAGTCACTACAGTCCTTATTTGAAAACAAGGGTACAACCTGGGGGGCGGGGTTGACAATATTGGAGATGGTGTCAAATAAGATTTTTGGGTTCTGTTTACTAGTTTTGATTAGATTGGCAAAGTAGGAAGCTCTTGCATCTTCAACCATGTTGTTAAAGTTGCTTATCAGTTCCTTGTAATAGAAGCGGTGGACTTGGGGTTTTGTGGATTTCCATAACCGTTTCACCTTCCGACATGTACGCCTAAGACAACGAATGGTGTCATTTAACTAGGGAGATGGGTTTACTAATGGAACCAGGCGCGTTTTTATTGGAGCCACTTTGTCCATTAAATGAATTAAAGGCGCTGACCAGAGAGTTTACATCAGCTTGTGAGGACTGCAGAGTGCTTTGATCAAAAGCTGAGGAAAATGTCTCTGCTGAATGTTTACCAAGGACACGAGAGGACATTACAGTTCCATTGCATCCAGCGCTCCATCTCCTGTGCACATTCGCCTTGCGCACCACCTCCATTTCACACTAGGCTTCGTGACGTGCGGTTACGCTTGGCTTTTTCTCTCAAATCCATTGGTCAAATTTGATGATTGACCACTCATTTTAAGTCAGAGCCAATAGAATCGAGTAGAGGCGGGAAAGAAATCGGACTTTGATGGTCTTTTTTTAATGGCCACACACGGCAGTTTTACACTCTGATCACACACATGCAAGTTTTAGGTGAACACACACACAAACACAAGCACATGCACTATCTTCGGCGGGTCGCCAGGTGGAAATTGTCCTCTGCCTTTGTAACCCATCCGGGCTGCCATTCCTCCACTGGCAGCCAGGGGCAGCGGTCGCCCTTTTGGCGCGGCTTGAACCGACGCCCGGCGCCCCGGGGACCAAGTAGCGTTCTTCACCGTCGTGGTCAGGGACGGGTGTTCACTTTGGCATGTCTTTCCATGTGGGGTAAAGGTGGCTCTCGGCTGTGTCCCGCCCGGCGGGGGCAAAGCAGCAAAATCCTGTTTACTTAAACTACACGGACCAATAAATCAGAGAAGAGGGTGGGGGTTGGATATGGGTAGGGAGGCAGAACAGACGAGGTTCAGTGTATGGCCTATTACATGGGTGGGGAAGTTGATGTGCTGGGTGAGGTGGAAACAGTAAAGGAAGTCAGATGTGAGGTTGGAGTTTGGTCGACATGGATGTTAAAGTCACCAGTGAGTAAGAGGCGGGTGGAAAGGGAAGAAGCAATGGTAAGGAGTTCAGAAAGATAAGAGGGGTGTGGCTTCGGGGGGCGGTAGAGTAGAAGAGCAGTTATGGAGTTGGGGAGTGAAAAGGCGTGGTATTCAAAGGATGACATGGTTGGGAGGTTCAGGTCCAGTACAGTGACAGTTAGGGTGTGTTTGTGCAGAGCAGCGAGACCACCCCCTCGCTTAGAGAGGCAGGGTTGTAGCGATGTAGCTGTAATTAGGGGGGGTGGCCTGGTTGAGTGAGTAGTAGTCCAAGGGTATAAGGGTATATGTCGAGGTTGTTGTCCAGTATCAGTTCGGATATGACGGGGGATTTGTTGGAGAGAGAGCGAGTGTTCAACAGTGCAAGGGAGATGGAGGGAGGGAGCGGAGGTTTGAAGGGTCAATGGTGCGGTATGTGGTGATGATGAGGGAATGAGAGTTAGTCCAGAATGAGGGGATGTTTGTGCCTTCAGGGTAGTGTAGAGTCCGGTTTCGATGTTGCCGGGAGCCTCGATGGATTAACGGCATCCGCGGAGAATGCCAGCTTTGGTGGCGGCGGTGGCAGCAGTAGCAGTGAGGCGATGGTTATTGTTCAGTGAGTGAAGGTTAGTAGCAGCATAGGTGAGACGAGAGAGGGGCAAAGGGAGGTGGGGGGTAAGTGAGATGGGCGAGAGTCCAGGGCAAAACTATAGGAGCAGCAGGACGGTGAGTACGAGTTGGAGATGAAACCAGAGTACATATGGGAGTAGTTCAGTGGGTAGGTTGTAAGTCACTCTGTCAAATTCATTGCTTTTCATATGACCCGGGTGTACACATTTTGTGTTCTGCTTTTTCTATGATTTCATACAAATTGAGCGTGAGATCTTGTTGATAAAATCCAAAAACTTTAGGATTTGACACCTGTACATTAGTGTTTTGTGTGAGAGATACAGGGAAATCTGTTCTTGTGTTGTGTGTGGCATGTGTTTCTCTTCACTCATTACAGCCAGTAAACGACATGGTAGGAGGAAGATCCATTTTGTCAGTAAGAACAAGAGGCTAATTTGTTTTACAAAGTGAGACATACTCGCACAAAGTAGTAGTAGAGAACTACAGTAGTGTACTGAGAAGTAATGAATATGTCACATGTAACACTGTTCCCTACAGTCTAAGCAATAGATGTTGAAATACACAAAATAAATGTTAGCTGTTTATCATGCACACTGTCACACAGACATGCATCAGAAGAGCCCCTCCATGCCAGGTACCACAAGCCAATCAACTGAGCCAAAGGAAGATCTGTAGGCCTACAGATATATTACATAAAACAGTGTGTGGCTGTGCCTAAAACTGTTGTTTGTTATATTGAGTGAGCACTTCAATACTTAAACTTTGCAATATTGCAAATTTGCATTGTGAAAAGAAAGAAGCTTTTTGATCATTTGCTCAACTTGAGAACTGTCGGCAATCGGCATGCAGATCTTTTCACCAGACCGTGCCCATTACCTGCAATGTACAAGAGGATATGGCTCAGTACCAAGAAGAAACAAAAGAATCATACCCTGACCTTTCATCAGAGGTTATTTTGACCACACTTCAGATTTTATCTTTACTTATCTAGAATTTTAAACAAAACACACCACTTGTGTGACCTGGCTGGACTGGAGCTGTGGAAGAGGAGGTAGGATGTAGGACGTAGTGAGGTGTGTATATAAGGCCACCTTGGATGTTGGTGTGCCACACTACTGAGAGTGAGCCAGAAGCTTCTGTTAGACCTTCACTAGACCTACTATACTCTACACCATGCAAGCCTGCATTCTGTTGACCATCAGCCTGGCTGTTGGTAGCTTGGCCCAAATACCTGACATTTGCTGTAAGTAAGAATTAGATTGTATATTTATAATTATATCTATGGTACTAAATGGTAAAACTATGGTAAATTCACTGTTTCATAAATGCTTTTAATTTGAAATACCAGGACCCATCTCTAGCAAATTGCTTTGTTCCATTTGTTGCTTCTTCATTCAATGTAACAAATGTGTCGTTTATTTGTTTGTTTTGTTTTTTAACATTGAAGCATCCCCACGTCCCATTGAGGGCATGAAGGCAGTGGTATGTCATTTTCTGGGAGGCAATTATTTTATCTAAGACTCTATAATGTTCAAATGTAAGCAGAAATAGGAATGATGAATAAACCAAGAATGATATCATGTTCATTTCTTATCACATGTAACAGATGATGACCAAGGAGGGTGATACTTTCATTGAGAGATTTGCAATTGATGGACAGAAGGAATACCGCCGTAATATCCAGACACTCGACGGCAACACCACCGTTTTAGAATCCCTGTTTTTCTTTGAGGAGGTAACATTGTTTAACCTTCTAATTACAAATGCATATTCTATTTAATTGCATTGTTAATGAAGTATACAATACATTGGGAGGGAACAAAGTGGAGCAGAGTTCTGCCATCTTTGGAGACTGGAGGAGAATTAGTTTAAGACTTTATTGCAGTGGTTGAAACACAGAGCTGATACTGTATGTTTGTGCAGTACAAATCAGTAAACATCATTCTAACATCTTGTCCTTCTTTAATACTTTTTTTGTCCTTCCTCAGGGTGTGTTTTGGAATTGGAATCGCCACTTAAAAATCTGTGTATCATCCACCATTCCCAAGCAGCAATTGTCTTTCGGGATTCCCAAGAATGCCCACTTCCATTCACAAGCGATCGTTGGAACCTTTTCTGCTCGTGGAGAAGGTCTGCTGGTAAACAACTGGGTTGGAAAGATACCCAAGATGGGGGGTGAGTTACTTGATGTGTAAGCTATGTAGTCTAAAAAACCTACCTCATGTTTTCCAATATCATAAAAGCTTCTCACCTACCATGATCACCATTCCCAGTCAAGCTCCACTGGCATAGTGACTATCATGACTGATAGTCTGATGTGTTCTCTTCACAGCAACCTACTTCAAGACTTTCACTGCCCAGGGATGTATACCCATTTCCAGCATGGTCAAATATGAGGGAGAAGGCGCAGTCTTCAACAGGTTAGTGGTATACTATATGTAATGCTTAAAATTGCACAATGTTAAATCATGCTAAGATGAATTCTTGTTGTCTTATGATCAAACATATCTCCAGTTAGATCCAGACCCTGATCATGATAGAGAAATGCTGCCTCAGGATCCCAGAGGTCTACATTCTTTTATCCTCCACTAGAGAACTCTAATGTGACCCCTTTCTTTTCTATTCCCAGCTTCTACGATATTGTGCATGGAATTGAGAATCCCAACGTCTTCATCCCTCCTTCTTTCTGTGTGAACGCATAACCAATCAGTGTGGAACATCGACATGTCCTCTTTGAAATTCAAAGTAACAGTGTTGATGTAAAGAATATTGATTTGCCCCTCATTTGCCAGCATGATCTTATTAAATAAGAACACAATTCATAAACAATTCATGCCATTGTAAACACAGAGTGGGCAGATTTGAACTTTGATGGGATTAAAATGACTTATTAATAAACATTATATTCAAAATATATAATGCTTTGTGTTTTTACCTGGTGCCTATAAACTTCAATCAAATATTTCAGGTGTGATGTATGTTGTTTTTGTTATGAAAACCAAACTTAATGTAACAAAAGACTTAGCCATAATCAAACTACATTCATTCATAACTTCAGAAGAACAGAACAAGCATTATCTAATTTAATTTGAATTTCATTTATTTATTTATTTTGACATTTAGCAGACGGTTTTATCCAAAGCGACTTACAACAAGTACAGTACTGTAAACACTGTGGTTTTTAGGATGATATAAAAGCAGAGGTCAGGGACTAGTTCTTTCTCTTGTTCCTGGGTCCTATAATGAGGTTGTCATCATGTTGTATCACAGTGTTGTGATGAATCAAAATACCAAATATTGTTGTGAAAACTGATTTTAGTTTAAATCTGTTACAGTTTGGTGACCCTGACGTGATAAATTGATTCATTCATTTTGTGGTATTGGTCCTTGGCACAGGCTTTATAAACACATTGTTTACATGGAAAACCCTGCATTGAATAGTGTATAAAGTATAACGAATATAACAATGGCTAGAGATAAAGAAGTGCGTGAATTGATTGAGCTGTGCACTTCGGTAACTGGTAAAGACATGTTGCTGAAATTTAACAAACATGACAGAAAGCATCTACATGATGATTTGTATGAGAATGAAATTCAAGTCAAAGTAAAAAAAAACATATTATTTGCTCAATGTTACATTTGCTTAACAAAGTCCAACAAAAGAATCTTGCCGATGTGCAAGTTGAGAACAAACATTTGCATAAGGATCTCGCAAAAGCGCGGGAGGATCTTAAAAACAATAAGCCATTTGATTATTGAGATTGCCTCTACCGGAAACAATACTCTTGCTGAATGCATTACAGCTGAGTGAAAAATTCTATGAAGAGACTATTCAGGAATTTAAATTACAACTCGATAACTATGGCTATGCACATCGAATTGGACAAGGCAGGTTGAATTATTGGGATTCAGATAATGGAACTCCACCCCCATCTTTCATGTCACGCAAGCCTCCCATCAGATATAGCATATCATAGTGACTGTCTAGTTTACTGTGAATGCCCCAATAGTCTCCCTTCTGTATATATTTGTATACGTTTTTTCCTTAAACGCCTATTATCTATTATATAATTATCCTTTGAACAAATATTGATTTCCCTTATATCTGTTGCTGGAATCGTATAATATATTTCTGCTTGGCCACTGCCCCTATTACTGGAGGTGAATTGAGGTAGTGGGCTTCTTGCGTAGGTTTCGTGCTATCGCATGAGTGCAACACGCGCCATCACTCTCACACTCCATTTATACCTTTCATGGTAGTGTGTCACTGAACTAGTGTAATGATGATTTCTGACATTGAAGTACAGAATACAAGTGGGTGAGGAATAGTTGATGTTCAATGGAAAGTTGAATCGAGACAATTCATTCAGATCTGAGCTCATACAAAGGCCTGCACACATTTGTGGTCAAACATCGATTGAGCAATGACCAAGGGAAAGTTACTCTCTTTATAAATGGTTGTCACAAAGAAAAACAAACAAAGAAGTACATCTTTTGGCCATAAAACCTATTGCACGTAAGGGTCTTGACTTAGCACCAGGAGGTCTAGGAATCGTTTGCACTTGCCTTGGGAACCAAGCCAGTTAAGATAAACAGGATGGCCAGCTGCCAAGGAAAGAAATAGTTCCTATGTTTTTAACTGTAAAAGGAGGCTCGGCAGCCTATAGTGTCACCCCGCTGTTGGAAGGACATCCAATCAAGAGGGAAATCGATACTGGAGCAGCTAGATCACTAATGTCAGAGACACCAGCTGAACCATATGCCATTGACTCAGTTAAATCTCACTCTAATAACATACACAGGCGAGGCTGTCCCCATGGCTGTGAAGGCAGAGGTCCTAGTAGAAATTAATGGACGAAAGGTCAAGCTTCCTATCTACGTGGTCAAGGCTGATGGGCAGACCATGACTGGAGGTGATGCGTCTGCACTGGAGAAAAGAGAATGCAGATACCACCGGCCTATCAGCAGTGTTAAAGCGACATGCAGCTGTGTTTTAAGACGAGCTGGGGAGCATGAAAGGAATACAGTTAAGCTGAAGATCAAACCTGATTCCAAACCACGCTTTATGAAAGCCAGAAATGAGAAAGAAGCATTGAGCATTATCTTTGGAATTAAAAAGTTCCACACTTACCTGTTCGGAAGTAGGTTCACCTTGCTGACTGACCATTGTCCCATGACGTCCATCTTTGGTCCTTATGCAGGGGTACCGAATTGTTAGGATATATCTTTCTTTCAAAGGTTTTATTGTTCATTCTTCTAGCACCAGTTAGTTAGATATCAGTTTTCCTGTTTTAATAGGCACGTTATCAGTATGGTACCCTACACAAGACCAATTATAAGGTATTAAGGAGTTACTGTCTGTCTGGGACTGTCTGTCTGGCCTTGAAGAGCCAGGTGCAGCAGACTCCTTTCTCAGCTCTCACGTCAAACACAAGACAACACTCAATTAATAGTTTTAGACCATTATAATCAAGGCCATTCAGCGATTACATCATAGTGACCAAAAGGGGAAGGACTAAACGTATATAATATCATGTAAAATCTGAAGAGAACAACCTTTCCTCCAGAGACCTCCTCAGGAGTTCGGTCCAGCTGATGCATCTCTGTACTCTACGTGTAATTTTCAATAAATACCAAGTGTGCAACAGAGAACTTCTCCTCTTTCTTGGGGCAGTCGACAAAAGAACCGGATCTGATTTTATTCTAACAGAATGCAGCACTGGGCGCTGCTCCTCAGTGCTCACAACTATGACATAAAGTCTCCAGGGTGTTCGACCACGAGGAGAGGTGATATGTCACGGATCACTGACACACCACCTGATCTTCAGCCTTACCTTTCGTGGGGGAAGGAGTTGACTGTGATGGCTGGAAGCATGCTCTGGGGCATGAATGTCATAATTCCGCCAAAGCTGAGAGAACCAGTCCTGAGAGAGCTACACTCAGGCCATTGTGGCGTCGCACAGCGCGTCAACCGGACATTCTGCGGGTTAGCATCTCAGTAGCTCAGTAGTAGACTGTAGTAGTAGACTGAGCAAAAGGCTCTCCATCTTCCCTGATTACACCGTCGCTGTTTCCAAGAAGAGGGCTGCGTTTGGTGGAGTGAAACGCGAGCTTCGTGCCTGTCCTGGTGTCAAGTTTGGGCTGATGTTCCCAGCGGTTCTGAAAATCACTCTGCCGATTGGTTCCGTGCACACGTTTGAGGACCCGACCACCGCCTCCACTTTCATAAACAGTAAACTCTGAAAAATGGTTCCCCAGACAGAAACCCTCGGCTGAACGGCAAGTTCATTATTCATGTCCATATGGGCCTATACAGGCTATATTTCATTTAGAGACTGTGCTATTTTACAGTATTATCATTTTGTCACTTAACCACAGAAGAGGTAGTGTCTATCTCCTCTTCTCGTTTTTCTTAGTAGTAGAGCGGCTTAGCACAATAAGTGTGCACTTTTTGAAGAAAGCATGACATTTCTACCATAGTTAGTACATACCATAAGGTTTATTTTCAGATGTGGAGGGAAGTCAGATGCCCAGAGGCCCGGGAGAGGTCAAATTCAAGATGGCCGCCAGTCCACCGTGTCTAATGTTAAAACACGCTTAATTTTGGAACCAAACAGAGTAGAAAAACACTTTAGGTGTCCTTTCCAACTAAGTTAGGGATGACCATTCATTTGGTGATACTTTTGAGATTGCCAGAATTCAAGAAAATGCAATTAGGTCAAAGTCAAGGTCAAATTACATTGAAATTACATGATTACATGAAACTTTGCTTCCATTTTGACACTATTGTTATGGTTAGTGTAGAGGAGTAGTACACACTATGCAGACATAGGCAGGCAAAGGATGCAAACATTTGCTTAATTTCCAAAACAAAATTGTACATAGAACTCAAAGTACACACAACTAACAAACTAACGACAAACCGACGAAAGACAAGGGAAGACATGAGGGGATATAAGGGAAGACATGAGGGGATATAAGGGAGGACATGAGGGGATATAAGGGAGGACATGAGGGGATATAAGGGAGGACATGAGGGGATATAAGGGAGGACATGAGGGGATATAAGGGAGGACATGAGGGGATATAAGGGAGGACACAAGGGGATATAAGGGAGGACACAAGGGGATATAAGGGAGGACATGAGGGGATATAAGGGAGGACATGAGGGGATATAAGGGAGGACACGAGGGGATATAAGGGAGGACACAAGGGGATATAAGGGAGGACACAAGGGGATATAAGGGAGGACACAAGGGGATATAAGGGAGGACATGAGGGGATATAAGGGAGGACATGAGGGGATATAAGGGAGGACATGAGGGGATATAAGGGAGGACACAAGGGGATATAAGGGAGGACATGAGGGGATATAAGGGAGGACACAAGGGGATATAAGGGAGGACACAAGGGGATATAAGGGCGGACACAAGGGGATATAAGGGAGGACACGAGGGGATATAAGGGAGGACATGAGGGGATATAAGGGAGGACATGAGGGGATATAAGGGAGGACATGAGGGGATATAAGGGAGGACTTGAGGGGATATAAGGGAGGAGACAAGGGGATATAAGGGAGGACATGAGGGGATATAAGGGAGGACATGAGGGGATATAAGGGAGGACATGAGGGGATATAAGGGAGGACATGAGGGGATATAAGGGAGGACATGAGGGGATATAAGGGAGGACATGAGGGGATATAAGGGAGGAGACAAGGGGATATAAGGGAGGACATGAGGGGATATAAGGGAGGACACAAGGGGATATAAGGGAGGACATGAGGGGATATAAGGGAGGACACGAGGGGATATAAAGACAAGGGAAGACATAAGGGGATATAAGTGAAGACATGAGGGGAACAAAAGCACAGATCAGTGCACTTAAGTGCAACTTTGGCACACTTGCACCATCCAGTGCACCCTGTCTCACAGCGACAGCGGATTAATTCATGGCACGATTTTGATGCTTCAGGGAGAGTGGTCCAGAGCGGCTGCCACCCAGTTCTTTCCTTTGTCCAGCCCCAGTCAGATGGCTCTGGCATCTCTGGATCCAGGACCAGCACCACTTTAAATGAATGTGCAATAACACTATGTGCAATATGACAACCCTAGTCGTTTTATCTGTACAGTATAGTATAGTGGATAGTGTACATAGCCTTTATTTATGTAAACCAGCTCCTTTCCCTTCTTGTTTTTTTTCTTTCCTAGCACCAGGGAAGCCACCCCTCCCAAATGTCGTTGTTTGGTACCTGTACTATAGCAATGACAATAAAGACCATTCATTCATTCATTCATTCATTCAGTACCTGGTTCCAACAGTTGGCCTGGTAGCAAGTGCGCTTGAAGTGCTGTTTGAGGGCTGCCAGGGTTGGAGGAATGTTCTCTAAAGTTCTGGACTTCTGTGTGAAGAGCTGTTTCCTGGCATCATTCACCTCCGTGCTCTCACTGGTTCGGTCATCAGCACCACAAATCGTTCTAGCAGTAACTTTGATTCTTCACTGACCTCACTTGGCATGCACAGGAGTTCATGGAACGCATCATTGACCTCTGGGAAAGACTTTCAAGTCTCCCAGGCAGTCTTCTTTCCTCAGCTAGCGAATGCAGAGACAGTGTCACACCCAGTGAAATCGTGAAAGACTTATAGGGCCCTATTATGCACTTCATAAGTCTTAAGCAATAAGACGAGGCGGTAGATCTAAACTTAAGACGTGGAGGCGTGGTCAAGGCCACTTTGCTATTATGCGTGCGGTAGTGGGCGCCTAAAACCCGGCGCTAAGCAAAGAAATTAGTCATGGGTGTGTTTTGGGCGTCTTCTCAATCAACCCAATCAGCGTGCCAGGTGCCATTCCCTTTAAGAACCGGCTGCGTTGAGTCATTAGCGCTATGCTATTATGGAAGTCCTAAGAAGGAGGTCAGCGCGCTTCTCTGCAGAAGAAAGTAACAAGCTCGTGCATGAGGTCAAGGCTCGTCAGTTCGCAATCTTATCTCGAGCTTACTCGTTTTCTGTGCAAGGGAACCTTATACTCAAATTCGTTAAAGGAAAGAACAGGTCAGCTGGTTTAAGTTCAACTGCAGACAGGGAGACGGAAGGGAGACAGTCACCTGGCAACATGGAACAACCTTGTGTGATATAGTATTCAGAATAAACACAGCAATCATTATTTTCTGAATAAACACGGCAATACCTCCGCTTGTGAGTTGAGAAGTATTACAGAGGGGTCGCTGGAAGACTGCAGGAATGACAGATGTTGATGTCATTATATTACGCACGGCATGCTCGTACTGTATGTGCACAGTATGCGGAGGCAACATACTGTACAGCGCTGGCCTCTCCCTTCTGAAATAAAGCATTTATACAGTGACCGTAATTGACGTCTTGCCGTGGAGCCACGTGCGTGTTCATGTGTGCCCACATGCATGCGCAAACCGCGGAGGCGCGCTCGTGTTTCAAAACGTGCATGAAGTCTAAACTTAAGAACTTTTCAAACCACTTCTTAGCGCTAGGAGCAAAGTCAGATCGCATAATAGCAGCGGCGCCTAGTGCACTTCATTAACATATGAACACTCCCACAATGAGTAATATATGCACGGGAGTATTACGTCTTATGTGTGGGCGCCTATCGACACCTGCATAATAGCAGTAGCGCGTATGAAGCGCATAATAAGGGTGGCGGTAGGTCTTAACCTGGCGGTGCGTCTTAATTAAGACTTAAGACGGCAAGTTAAGAAGTGCATAATAGGGCCCATAGAGTCTGGCACTGTGTATGATTCATTGTGGCACCGAACATGGGGCAAGGCAGGCCAAGCATGACTCAGCAGGAGAGCAGACGACTCCAGTTCCATCTGTTGCATACAGTTCCTTGCCCTGTGCAAGAGATAGATGAACAGCTTTGCGTGACAGGAAAGAAAACAACTCGGTTTTGTTCTCATTGCATCGAAGGAAGTCCATCCAGCATCACAGTAGGAGGAGCCACCCTTTTCCTGCTGCCCTTTCCCCTCTTCTGTCTGGACGAGGCTTTCAGGCTGGCAGGTAGGTATACATCCCAGACAAGGTTGACTTGGGAGTTTTTCTGAAGTTGAGCAGAGATGTATGGTGCAAACACTGTTTCTCCATACTCTTGAAATGTTCTTGATGTGCTAGGATTTAGCATTTGAACCACAGCTGCACCATCGAGAATTACTGCATCAGCCACAGGCACACTATTGTCTTCGAGCAGATCTGACTCCAGGCAGCGAAGTAGATCTGCTTTAACCCCAAAGTTTTCCTCCAGTTGACAGAGCTGGTGAGGCTGCCTGGTTTTCATGGGAGAAGAAATGTTGGATGTCTCCATCTCGTGTTTGACAGGAGATGTACAGCCTTGAAAAGAGACCACAGTCACTCTTCAGTACTGCAAGTTGTCCCTTGTCTTTTGACCTTATCTTGACAGGTGGCCTACTGAACAGTGGCAACTTGTTCTTTGGAAGTGTTTGCGTGACAGGTGTTGTCCAATCAAAAATGTATTTACTACAACATTTCGGTACTATGACTCTTATGCTGAAACTGGCTTTGAAACCAGTAATAAAAAGACTAATAACAGACCTACACTAGTTTATCTAGCAGAATTATTTTGATCAGCGCTGCCATAGCTAGCTAGCAAACTCATTCCCGGCTATAATCAAATTCAATGTCTTTGCATGTTACAGTTAGGAACTAAGGCTTTACTCAAGTGTACTAATATTGTCTGTTCATAGTAAGTCAGTTTACTTGTTATATTTACCTGCTGATATTTAGTCAGAAGTGCTCTCTGTCTCGTGCATACTGCACTATCACGGAGTGTACTGACTTCTACTCTACTGGCGTTAGCTACTGGTGCCCTAGAGGGCCATCTGCTGATAACGCTGTGCTTAGCAGGAATAAATAAAATAACCACACATCCCAGTAAATAATAACTAATAACTGAATAATGCAGGGCAATAAAAAAATATTTTTTTCATAAATACAGAGTTCATAAATAAAAGAGAACAACTATTTGTGTTTTCTGAGGTAAAGTTTTACATAGACCTTGAACTAAATGCAAGGTCTCAAAAGTATCACCAAATGAATAGGCATCCTTAACTTAGTTGGAAAGGACACCTAAAGTGTTTTTCTACTCTGTTTGGTTCCAAAATCATGTGTTTGAACATTAGGGCCTGGCGGCCATCTTGAATTTGACCTCTCCCGGGCCTCTGGGGTCAAATCTGACTTCCCTCCACATCTGAAAATAAACCTTATTGTATGTACTAACTATGGTAGAAATGTCATGCTTTCTTCAAAAAGTGCACAATTCCTCATAATATGAGAGCTTAGCCGCTGTACTATAGGTGTGTGTTAGGATTTGCTAGTAATAGCGGGTTATGCACGCGTCCAGTTTGTGGGGACGCATCAGCATGGGTGGGAGGGTGATGGGGGAGAGAAGGGTTCCTTCACAGTTCATTTTGTGTGATGTTTGTGTTTTGTTTTTTTCTATAGCTTGGCCACCGTGCTTTAAAATTACTATCAGGACTTTTTTTTTCAATGTTACTCATTTTTTATTCAGAAATCTGTCGGGCTAGTGAAGTAACGCAAAGTCACATGAAAGCGCTGCATGAGGACGCAGACGTAGCTGTGAATAAAATTGTTACTAAAACGAAGTCAACTGGCAGACAGACAGAGAAAGAGAAGGAAGAATGCGCGAGATGAGGTTACACTCACGAGCCAAGAAAGTGTCCAGCTTATGGCAAATATTTAATGAGTGTTCACGAATGAACCATTTCAGTAGCATTTGCAAGACACAAAAACAAAAAGGCAAGCCTAGCAAAATGGAGAAAAAGGTCCATGATAGAACAAAATGAACAAATGTTTATGGGCAGTATTGAAATCAAGAAGCAAACAAGGCTACAACTAGATACAGTCTTTACAGTGGAAAAAGTAAGTCAGACTCAAGAGCTAAAAATAAACAACAGCATGTTACGCTTAAAGCTAGATACAGGAGCAGAGTGCAATTTGTTGTCAATCAAAGACTTTGAAAAGATCGGGAACAGGGACGCACCACTGCTGAAGTCGGGCTGCAAGTTACTTATTCTGGCCACACGATGGAGACAAAAGGTAAGGCAATACTCACGTGTGACTACAAGGAAAAGGAGTTTGAGCTAGAGTTCCAGATTGTAGAGCGAGACTCACCAGCTATCCTAGGCAGAGAATGATGCTCAAAATTAGGACTGGTCAAAAGAGTTTACAAAGTAGACACCAAAGACAACACTGATATCCTGAGCGAATATCAATATCAGTCCAGGCCCCAAAACATTTCTTAATATACGGTCATAGGTTTTTGTTACACCTAGATGACCCGACCAAGGAATGTCATGAGATAGACAACACATGGGAACGAAATGGCTTGGGAACCACAATCTGGCACACAGAATTCCAACTGCCATCCATCCCCTTTCTGGACAACCACTTACGTAGCAGGAGTCTGTCCTCTACCACATAGGCTACCTTCTGTTTAGCAGCTTGCTCTTGGGACACCACAGAAGAGAAACATTTAGCTAAGCTGGGGTCCTGCTTTTGAGCAATTTTTAGTGTCTCACTGGTCACAGGCAATGTAATTTCACTAGGTGGCTTAGCCATTTCAGGCTTTTCTAACTTAGGCTCCTTCACTTGGGGCTGGGGAGAGGCACTACCTTATCGTCTGCACCGAGTATGGGGCCAAGTACTGAGTCCTCCAAATCGCACACTGTGCCCAGCCTTTGTGATTGGGCACGAGTCACCACACAGGCTGGGAATGCCGCAGGAAACTCACTTCCTAAACTATCAAATGCAGCTGGCTTGTCCTCCAACACTGGTGACACTAACCCTCCTGCAATATCATTTCCCATGACTAGGGTAATACCTTTCACAGGGAGAGAAGGCTGTAGTGCTACCTTGAATCTGCCACTAATCAAATCTGAACGCAGATGAACGAAGTGTAATGGCACAGGCACATAACCCATCTCAATACTGCAGGGTGGAGTGTACTCCCGACCGCTAGGGGGCGATAGTATTGGTTTATGTGTTTAGTACTCTCTGTTAAGAGGTTAGAGTTAGGAGAAGTTGTGGTGGCCATTGTGGATGCCAGGTGGTCCGAGGATACACGCTGTTTCTCCTTTCTCTTTAGGACGTGTTTGCCTGTTATACGTAAGTCTGTTATTAGTTATATGTATCTTATTATCAGATTGTGGTTAACAGTAATCGTTCATGTTTGTTTATATCTTGTTATGTATGTCTTGTTTTGGTAATTGTATTTACTCATACGCTGTATTCCCACCCACAGGGTGTTGACATCTTTGTCTGAATAAATAGTATAAACCGACATTGAGGAGTCTTCTTCATGTCAACACCATGAAGGTGGAATGCCCCTTCCCCGGCTGCGACTTCGAGACCAGAGACGTGTCCGAAGCACTCGCCATCGTCTTGCTGACAAACCATGGACATTTCCATCGAGGTGCGGCGGTTCAGACCCCAGCTCCCCGAGGCCCGAGGATGGAGCGGCCTAGGGTTGACACCGGCATCTCAACGGAGGAGTGGAACGTGTTCGTCCGGCGGTGGGAGGTCTTCCGGGCGGGGTCGGGCATTGGAGCCGCCCAGGCCCCGTTCCAGCTGTTTCAGTGCGCGGGGATCGAACTTGGAGACAGCCTGTTGAAAGCGGACCCGGACGTCGCCTCTGGGGCTCTAGAGGAACTACTTGCTGCTATGCGCTTGCTGGCCGTTGTCCCGGTCGCCACATGCGTCCTGCGCACAGAGCTGCTTCAGCTGCGCCAGGAACGCGATGAGACATTCCGCGCCTTTACTGCCAGAGTGCGTGGGAAGGCGGAGACGTGCTCTTACGTGGCTGTCTGCGAGTGTGGCAAGAGTGTGAGCTACACTGATCACATCATCCGCGATGTCCTTGTTAATGGGATCTACGACCCGGACATACGCCGTGAGGCGTTAGGGACGCCTGACATTCTTCTGAAGCCCGTTAATGATGTGGTCGCGCTCGTCGAGGGCAAGGAGATGGCTCGTAACGCCCTTCCATCATCCGCCCTGTCGGCTGTCTCCTCATTCCAGCGCTTGAGGAAGGACCCACAGCGGAGCCCCTCCTTGGCCCCGAGTCCAGCTGATGTGGCAAAACGAGCCGTGTGCCCAGGGTGTCAGAACACGTTCCATGTCTTTACAGAGGGGTCTCGCGGATGGAACATCAGGCCTCACCAGCTCTGTGTCGACTGCTTCAAGGCCCGTCGACGCAAGCGGCGGCTGCCACCATTTGACGGTCAGCAGGCTACCATGGGATCCGAGGTGTGGCTGCGGACGCCGTCTAACGGTCAGCAGGCCGCCCTGGAGTCGGAGCCAATCTCCCAGCTCTCGGTCATTCAGTCTGAGGCGCGCCCAGATCGACACTACGGGAACCATCGTCGGCGCCGCACAACGGCACCTCTCAGACTCGAGCACCATATCTTCTCCAAGGGCGAATGGAGGCGGGCCAGGCTGAGGGAACACCCCCGGGCACTGATCTCCGTCTCGATTGACAATCCGGTGGGTCAGGGGGGCGGCGCCGGCTGTCGGCCCTCGGGGAACATGGTGGAGGTGTCCGCCATCGCAGACACAGGTGCGCAGTCGGACATTTGGTCGTTAGAGGAGTACCTGTCCTGCGGATTCTCGCGTGACGACCTGCGCCCTGTTAGCCTCAGCCTCTCGGCTGCAAATCGCTCCCCCATAGCCATTGATGGCGCATTCTTTGCTACACTCTCGGCGGTCTCCAACGGCGGCGAGGTGTCGTCCTGCCGCTCAATGGTGTATGTGAGCAGCTCGGTCCGGGGAATGTACCTCTCCTATGAGTCGCTGCTCAACCTCAGCCTCCTGCCTAAGGACTTCCCAACAGGTGGTGAGGGGCGACCCAGGGACACGCACGATCCTGCCCCCCCTTCTTCGCCGGGTCGGCCCTTGTCTGTGAATGCATTGAGGTCCGCCAACGGCGGCTGCGACGGCCCGAGCGACCCCCATGACGCCGGGTGCTCGTGTCCACAGCGTGCAGTCCCTCCGTCACGCCCCGCGGCGCTGCCATTCTCTTGCGAGCCTGAGAACAATAGCCGGATGAAGGGGTGGTTGATTGAGAGGTATGCCTCATCTACATTTAACACGTGCCCCCATCGGGCATTGCCGTGCATGGAGGGGCCGCCCGTCGAGATGCATGTGGACCCTGCTGCCGCGCCGAAAGCGTGCCACACCGCAGCCGGTGTGCCTCTCCACTGGCAGCAGAAGGTCCACGACGACCTTCTCCGGGACGAGGCCCTTGGTGTCATCGAGCGTGTGCCGTACGGCGAACCGGTTACATGGTGCCACCGGATGGTGGTTACCCGGAAGCACGACGGGTCCCCCCGCAGGACCGTGGACCTTTCCCCTCTCAATAAGTTCTGCCAGCGTGAGACGTTCGCCACTGAGTCCCCATTCCACCTCGCACGTCGTGTCCCGAAGGGCACCTGGAAGACAGTCACGGACGCTTGGAATGGTTATCACAGTGTGCCACTGCGCGAGTCTGACCGTCATCTGACAACGTTCATCACTCCCTTTGGCCGGTGGCGTTACACCAGGGCACCACAGGGTTTCCTCTCGTCGGGTGATGGCTACAACCGCCGTTTTGACGCTATCCTCTCAGACTTTGAACGCAAGGAACGGTGTGTGGATGACACGGTCCACTACGACACCGACTTGGAGCAGCACTGGTGGAGGACCATCGATTTCCTGACACGTGTCGGGCGGTCAGGCGTCGTGTTGAACCCGGGCAAGTTTCAGTTTGCGCAGAGGAGCGTGGACTTCGCTGGCTTCAGGGTGTCGGACGCTACCATCGAGCCACTTCCCAAATACCTGGACGCCATCCGGGACTTCCCCAGCCCGGTCTCCACGACAGATATCAGAAGCTGGTTCGGCCTTGTAAATCAAGTGACTAACTACGCCCAGTTGCGCGATACTATGGCTCCTTTCAAGCCCTTCCTCAGCCCACGCTGCAAGTTCGCATGGTCAACCGAGCTGGAGGAGGCCTTCCAGGCGTCTAAGCATGCCATAATTGGGGCCATTCGCGAAGGTGTAGAGATCTATGACATGCAGAAGCGCACCTGCCTCCGCCCCGACTGGTCCAGGCGAGGCATTGGCTACTTCCTTCTCCAACAGCATTGCAGCTGTGCCTCGGGCGTGCCGGACTGCTGCCCGGGAGGTTGGAGAATCACACTCGCTGGGTCTCGCTTCCTGTCCTCCGCGGAGCAGCGTTATGCGGCTATCGAAGGGGAGGCCCTGGCCGTGGCCTGGGGTCTGGAGCAGGCACGATACTTCACGCAGGGATGCGACGATCTCGTCGTGGTCACCGACCACAAGCCCCTGGTGAAGATCTTCGGGGACCGCACACTCGACGAGATCACAAACTCACGCTTGTTCAGGCTCAAACAGCGTACCCTCCCATGGCGTTTCGAGATTGTTTACCTCCCTGGCGTGAGCAACCATGCCGCTGACGCTGCCTCAAGGCACCCTTCCCCCTCGGGCTCGGCTAGCGGCCTCTCCCTGGAACCGCCAGGCGTGCCTGACACTGTTGAGTTGGCACTCATGGCTTCCATCTGCGTCGATGCTCAGGAGCTCGGCGCCGTCTCCTGGCCCCTCCTCGCGCAAGAGACAGCGGCTGACGCATGCCTCGGCCGCCTGCTGGACATGATTGAGCACGGGGACGGAGTGGACGCGCATGACCCTGCCGTGGTGAGTTTGTCGCCGGTCTGTGACTCCATCTATGCGCAGGACGGGGTCTTGCTGTATCAGGATCGCGTCGTGATTCCCCTATCCCTCCGCGGGAGAGTCCTTCGACACCTTCATGCTGCCCACCAGGGGGTTTCGGCGATGGAGCAGCACGCCCGGGCCATAGTCTACTGGCCTGGGATGTCTGGGGATATCCGCACTGTCAGGACCGGGTGCGCGGACTGCAACCGCAATGCTCCATCACAGGCAGCTACGCCCCCTCTGTCATCTCCGCCACCGTCCACCCCGTTCGAGGCAGTGTTTGCTGACTTCTTTGATTACGGGGGCCGCCACTACCTGGTCGTCGGGGATCGGCTCTCAGGCTGGGTGGAGGTCCTGGGCGCTGCGGCCGGGACTGATGCTGGAGGCGCAGCTGGCCTTGTTCGCCACCTCCGCTCATTCTTCCGGACCTTTGGGGTGCCTGAGGAGCTTTCAAGCGATGGCGGCCCAGAATTTATGGCAAGCCACACTCAGGACTTCTTCCGCCTATGGCAGATCAGGCATCGTGTGTCCTCCGTCAGTTTCCCACAGTCTAACGGGAGAGCGGAGGTCGCTGTTAAGACTGCGAAGCGGCTTCTGATGTCCAACAGTGGCCCGGCGGGCAGTCTCGACCAGGATCGCTTCTTGCGCGCGATGATACAGTTGCGTAACACACCCGACCCAGACTGCAACCTCTCACCAGCACAGATCATTTTCGGTCACCCCCTTCGAGGCTCGCTCTCCTTCGTTAACAGGCTGGAGAAGTTTTCGAACCCGCATATCCGTCCTCTCTGGCGTCAGGCATGGGCTGTGAAGGAGGATGCCCTTCGTACGCGGATGTCCCGTACCACCGAGTCTCTGGGGGTTCATTCAAGACCACTTCGCCCTCTGGCACTCGGTGAGAGGGTGTTCATCCAGAATCAGCAGGGCCCGAGCCCCAATAAGTGGGACAGGTCTGGGGTGGTGGTGGAGTCGCTTGGCCACGATCAGTATCGGGTGAGAGTTGATGGCTCAGGACGCCTGACGTTGCGCAACCGGCGGTTCCTCCGTGGCTACACGCCAGTCGCCCCATGTACCCAGCGGCTGCCGTCGCCGCCTCCCCTGCCTCCTCCCTCCCTGGACTCTCTGCCCCTAGCTACCCCCTCTGGTCCAGTGGTGCCCCAGGGTGACGCCCGGCTGGGGACGGATGGGCCCCGTGTTGCTGTTCTGGGCCCCTCTCTGCTAGGGCCTTCAGGCGGGGCGTCGTCTCTCCCCGCGCCCCTAGTTCCCGCTGGTGTGGCTCCCGCTACACCTCTTCCTGCGCCGTCGCCACTGCGGCCCGCCCGGCCGGCCCGTGCTAGGAGGCCACCTAAGCGTTATGAAGCTGAGTCTGGCCAATGGATTTGAGCCCGTGGACCCACGTGGATTCGTGGCTCCCCGGTCTGGGGGGGATGCAGGGTGGAGTGTACTCCCGACCGCTAGGGGGCGATAGTATTGGTTTATGTGTTTAGTACTCTCTGTTAAGAGGTTAGAGTTAGGAGAAGTTGTGGTGGCCATTGTGGATGCCAGGTGGTCCGAGGATACACGCTGTTTCTCCTTTCTCTTTAGGACGTGTTTGCCTGTTATACGTAAGTCTGTTATTAGTTATATGTATCTTATTATCAGATTGTGGTTAACAGTAATCGTTCATGTTTGTTTATATCTTGTTATGTATGTCTTGTTTTGGTAATTGTATTTACTCATACGCTGTATTCCCACCCACAGGGTGTTGACATCTTTGTCTGAATAAATAGTATAAACCGACATTGAGGAGTCTTCTTCAAATACCTTGCAATAACACACTATACCCACAGTAGGAGTCATTGGACCAAGGCAACACACTGGAGAGAATCACGGACTGCGCTGCTCCGGTGTCTCTCAGAATACGAACAGGAACATCTGTCTTGTCATCCTCTGTTAAAGAGACAGTTCCAGAGGAGATGAAGGGATCATAGCTAGAATCAGAACAGGGTACACTAGAGGACTGCTCTAAAGCAATATGCACAGTGTTAACTAAGCCTACCGGTTTAGGTTTGGGCGGGGAGGTAGACTGCGCGTGGCGACTCTGCAGTTTTCTACAGTCAGCCATCACATGCCCAGGGCGGTGACAGTAAAAACATTCACGCTCTTCCTTGACCCTAAAGTTAGAGCTAGGCACCAAGGAAGGACGAGGCAGTGGGTCTAGCGGAACTCTCCGTAGCTCTGTACGAGGTGCTGTAAACATAGTTTTATGGGTGAGCACAAATTCATCAGCCAGCACTGCTGCATGGGACAATGTTGCCACTTTCTGTTCATTCATATAAACTACTAGTTTCTCTGAAATGCTATTCTTGAATTCCTCTATCAATATTAGGTCACGTAAGGACTCAAAATCTGTGCATTTTGTAGCTGCACACCATCTGTCAAACATAACTTCTTTCTCCCTAGCAAACTCAACAAAGGTCTTGTTAGCAGCTTTCCTATGAAATCTAAATTTTTGTCGGTACACCTCTGGGACTAACACGTATGCACGAAGCACTGCAGACTTGACACAACCATCTTCCAGGGATAAGGTAGACACAGCCTCCTGAGCTTTCCCTATCAGCTTACATTGTAACAACAGTGGCCATGTATCTTTGGGCCACTGTAGAGAAACCGCTATGCGCTCAAAGACACCAAAATATGAATCCACTTCTGACTCTCTAAAAGGTGGAACTTGCGAGATATTTTTACATATATCAAATTGGTGTGCTGGTGGTGAGGACGGAGACTGCAGAGACAGGGGACATGGGTGTTAATGACTGTTGAGCTTTCGCCAGAGCCATTTGCCCTTCCAGCTCAAGTCACCGCAGTTGGACCTCTGTATCAAGTTCCATTCTTCTGATCTAAATTTTGCAATTATATTCCACCTGCCTCTGCCTGTCACGCTCACGTTCTCTCTCCTGTGTCTCCAACTCGAGTCGAGCCAATCGGAGCCGCAATCGCGTTGCCTTACTGCCTGACTCAGGTGACCCCGGAGAAGACGATGGTGTATACAGAGGCATAGAAACTCTACTGGGGTATTTCTCTGCCACCTCAGCGTTGGCCTCCGCCTTCGCTGCTGTGCCAGGGCCACCCCGCCCCTCTTCGTCATCCTCCTTGTCTGGAAATCACTCTGCAGCTGCAGGCGTCTTAACAGGAGGAGCGAGTAACACAGGCAGGATCCCCTTCCCTACTAGTGCCTCATACACAATGCGCCTTAACTCTGCCTTTACCAACGTCTTTGGTGCATCAATAGAGTATTGGTGAGCTATGGCACACAAGTCTGCTTTACGGCACTGCTCCAACAATTCTAACGATGGAGCCTCAACAAACTCCCGTACTATGGCTGCCTGCCGCCATCTCAATATTTCTCACAACAAAATTACCAAACCAAACACCACACCCACAATACAATTAATTAACAAAGCACATATAAGCTCCCAGGAAATAAATATTATCCGACGAGCCCCCAATTTATGTTACGCTCTCCCTGAGATGTTCGCCACTAGGGAGGGAGAGTGCAACCTCCTGCCTATACTCTGCTAGTAGATGTAAAAATAACAGACGGAAAAGGGTACCTTTTAAAGAAAATGATTTATTGCTAGTGCAACGTATATTTACAAGTGGTTACACATTTACAACATTCATATAACATTAAACAATTAACAAAGAACTACCAAAACTACCGGGGATTTAAAAAGGGTAGGAGAAGGGAGGGAGAAGGACCATGCGAACGGTGTCACAAAATAACAAACACATTCCTAGTCTTCCCTACACCTCTGACCTACCTATACCTCAAACTAACTAACCCGGAACCTAAACTACCTGCTACAGAATTACAGGGCGTGACACCCGCTCGCTTCTTACCTAATGTTTTTAGACAGTGGTTTTCTACGTGATGCAGAGTGTACCCCAGGGTATCTTACCTAGCCCTTCTCCCTTGGCGAGGAAAAGAGAAAACAGGGGTCATCAACACACTAACCACAGCTATGAACAAAAACAACGATTTCTTGGTAACAGATTATACAGACTAGTCAAACAAAACCACTACTTCTCTCTCAAACAAAACACCACTACTTCTCTCTCAAACAAAACACCACCACTTCTCTCTCCCGCTACACATGACAAACACACATTAAGTAGGAGAGGTTCTTCTGGGATTGGATGACCGGGGATGATTGCTGATTGACCACAGGTGAGGGCTGACGAGACAACGATGATGGACAGGAACCAATAACCAATAGGGGAGGAACCACATGCATACCACTTCACCTAGGGGGAGACAAACAAAAGCAAAACAAAAACAGACAGGACACAATACAAAACATACAAGTCTGTAACACACACCAGTGACACACCAGTGCCATCACCTGCACAGTCACCAGTGAAAGGGACTGTGACACCAACTGGGGACAGGGGAGAACCAGTCAAGAGGTCAAGGTGTGGTAGACTGATTAGCAAATCTGACCACCAAAACATTATTCTACTTGAATAGCAACATTTAGTTTAGTAGTAGGCTAAAATAATTGTGTATTCTTGTGTATTTTTGGTTATAACATTCTGTTATCAGATAGAAATACTTGATTTAAGTTATAGTTTTAAATGGATTTTAAGTTTAAAGACAAAATAAGTTTGAAAGTAACTTTTGGTTGGAATGTTAAAATGAAAAAATAAATATTGTAATGTGTTGAAGTGTAAAGTTGAGAAAACAGGAATATGCTAGTTAATTTGTTTATGGGGAATATATCTCTTAAGGGGGAAGATGTGATGTATTGTGAAATATGTTAATATGCCTAACCAGTAGGTGGCGCTCCCTACCTAATTGGATGCAGTCATGACCTGTAAGATACCTGAATAAGAATCAGTTCAGTAAAGTGATGGTCAACTGCATGTCATGTCTCCGTGTGAGTCATTACTAGTAAGCCCTATCAGTCATTGTTATTAATACAGTAAGACAAGACATATTACAATTATTACTGTTGAGTAGGGATGTAACGATGCCTCGCGATGCAGTTAATTATCGATACAAATATGTGACGATTTAAATCAATGAGATGAAAAATGAATCGCGATACTTTTTGAAATGTATATATATATATATATATATACACACACACACACACACACACACACACACACACACACACACACCCAGGAAAGATCACATGAACTAGAGATAACTGCTACAGTTCAGGCACGTGCCGTGAGCTTTTAGATTGGGTAAGCATAAGATATAGAAATACACATAATTAGACATACACGCTATCAGTGAACGCAGTTTCAAGGAAATGCAATTTTGATGCCCTAGAACCCGCTAATAAACTGTAGTGTCACTTTGTGATCAGATTACCAAAAACAAAAAAAACAGTTGCCAGTTTCGACTATATCAGGGGTGCTCATTGTTCAATCTTTTTTGAACCAAGATCTTTTCAAGTAGCCAGCCTGCTGAAATCTACAAGTCCAGTTTCAACATTGCAAACGCACACATGCACAACACAGACACACACCGTTTCCATCCTCCATAGTAAACTCACAACACACTTTCTTTTCACACTTTGTCACACAGGCACTTGACATCACATCACAAACCCTCCCTCTCTATCTCTCTCAAACACTTTTGGTCCAGAATCAATGGCACGGACAGCGACATTAGGCCTATCTCAGCAATTGATTAAGCAGCTCTCTCTCCAAACACAATGGCACAGGCCTACATTCAAAGGTATAAGCAGAGGAAGTCTTAAATAAGAAGCCATAACCAGCAGCACAGCAGTACTCAAACCATATAAACAAGCACAGATCGCCACCAGCCTCGCGAATCATATACATCATATAAACCGCTCATACCAGGCTTGCTGGAACCCCCTAGCGACTCTCCCTTTCTGGGTGTGAAGATCGGTGAGTGGTGGCTTCGGGCGGCATTTAGCCAGTAGTTCTGTTTTTCCAGTCCAGTCCAGTCTACGAAATCCCTTTAGGTCGCTGACAGTAATGTCCATATTCACAAAATCAAGCAAGTTATCCTTATTGATTATTATTATTATTTAGATCGTTTGAGCTAGCTAGCATAAGCTATTCTGCCGGGCGAGAGGTGACATGTAAAGTGAACTTGAAAGTGATAAGAGCCAATCAGTAGCTCTTATCGGCATTAAAGAACTACTGATTGGCTGGTAAGCATGCTTACCCTGGCCACATTAAACAGCGGGCTGAGGCATCGTAAAAAAAAAAATGTTCACGCATTCGAATGTACGCGAGGGAAAGCAGAGAGAGAAGTGCTTATAATGCAATGCAATGCAAGCAGAGTAGGAAGTGCTTACTCCTGCAGGTGGCGCTAAAAATGCAACGTCAAAATGAATGACTCCTGCTGCCCAGGGACCTAAAATACGACTCTTTTAATGAAAACAAACAAACGGTTACATGCACTTTTATTTTAATATTTTCACGGTCCTTTTTAATTTTTTCGTTGGGTAAGCACTGTGCTTATATGGACCACACGTCCTTGCTGCTACTTCACTTGGGCTCAACATCAATTCATCAAAAACCAAAGTAATGCGAATCAACAACAAGAACAACACACCAATAATCATGGACCAAAACCAGCTAGAGGATGTAGTTAGTTTCACATAGCTCGGGAGTATAATTACTGTGGACGGAGGATCAGAGAAGGATGTCAAAGCCAGAATTGGAAAAGCAAGGACAACATTTAACATCTTATCTATCTTACCTATCACTCAAGACCAAACAAAAAATCTTCAACTCAAATGTCAAATCCACCCTACTTTATGGATCTGAAACCTGGAAGACAACCACCTCCATACTCAACAATCTACAGACATTCATGAACTGCTGCCTCCGACGCCTCCTAGGAATCTCCTGACCCAACACCATCTCAAACAGCAACCTGGGGGAACTCACCAAACAAGAAACCATAGAAATCCAAAACCGGGGGAGGAAATGGAAATGGATAGGCCACACATGTCGAAAATCAAACAAATCAATCTCAAAGCAGGTTCTAACATGGAACCCACAAGGCAGGAGGGAGAGAAGAACACCGAGAACCACCTGGAGAAGAACATGAGATGAAGGTGGAAGGGCTGTCATGGCAACAACTGAATAGGAGAACACAAGACCGGAGAGGATGGAGGGGTTTCATCCTTGACCTTTGTCAAGGCCTAAGTGAATTTAAAGTAAATAAGTTAATCTCGGTTTGGGGAACGGACCTTAAAAGCAATACTGTACAGACTTGGAAAAAAAACATGCTTGCCCACTTGGACACTCCACAGTGTGACTTGTTTGATGCTTGAGCATAATGACACAAAGGCTTTAATAATGTCCATGAATAAACTCGATCCGAGTTGATAACCTTGCCATACCTCGCCATATCAAAGTCTCAAAGGCAAATGATATTTCAAAACACACACCAAATCCCTCCACATAGATGACCACATTATGTTAAAATGATATGAATAAAGATTTATTTTCTCATATGAACAGATGGGGTAATTTGTTTCATTTTATTTTACAATCTATGACAATCGCATTTTTAAATCTTTTTTTCTAGGATTATTCCAATAATGGACATGGTGGGAAGGCTATTTTTTAATTGCTGAATGTTGATTGTTGTATGTTGAATGTTGAATTGATGATGAAATACATTTTCACTGACTGGAAAACAATTGTCTGCTGCTTTTTACCATACATCCATCTAACCTTGTCCACAAGGACATGCAGAAGGGGGGTGTTCAAACATTTCAAGCGAGAGTAAAAACAAAAACAGTACATGGAAGGGCATACCTGGCGGCACTTCTATTGGGTGACGGGAGGGGCAAAGTGGGTGAAATATCACATACCAAAAGGAGAGAAAACCTTTATGGAAGATTTGACAGAAAAAACATTATCTATGTGTCTACCTATGCTATTGTGCCTTCACCATGAAGCAGTTAGGATTTATATTTCAATCAAACTTTTGAGTGGTTTTCATCCAGAATCAGCGGATGTTCTCTTGGTACAGTAATATATTGTTTTTTGGTTATATTTGATCATGTATACGACCAGTGGTGCAAGATTATCAACTGTCCTTTCCTACTGAATTCCAAATGTATTGCCAAAATCCTATGAAATCATCTTTCAAACATGTATCTAATAATGCTAGTAGTCAATAATAGTCAGACTCTGAGAAGCAATAAGTTACTTCTGCTTCTTCCTTCTCCTGGGATGGGTCCTAGATGAATAGGTGGGCAGATGAGACGGAGTAGAGGAGGATGGTGTCGAATTGTGACTGGAAAGAAGGGAGGAAATGTTTAAGCTTTGGATGTAAAAAATAGCAAGTATACCGATTGGCATTGTAAGAGCAAATTATTCAATAATGGCAGCCTGTTTCGTTTCAAGATGTATAAGAAAAGATATTTAATATTCTTCTGCAGAAGGAGGAAGTTTACAGGTTCGTCAGACGCATCTGAACGATTCAAAGTTCCTCTCAAAAAGTCCAGATCATTCATGTCATCTCAGTATTTATACAATCAGGTTTCCACAGGTAAGGGGTCCGCCCACGGGTGAGGTTTAGACCAATCATGAGCAATGGGTGTGGACTTGTACATTGAGGAAGATGATGGGGGATGAAGGTTAAGGGGGAATCGGCCCCCACTTTCTCCTAGTTACACAAAGGTGAAAAGGGGACACAATTCATAGCTTTCATGTGACGTCACAGCATAGTGGAAACGCCCACCTGACGGGCAAAAGGCACTTTATGCGGGCAAAACCCACTTTTGCGGGTTAATAACTTTGATTTCCCGTGGGTTAGGAAAATAATTCCAACGTGTCCGGATAGAGGAGAAGACATGGAATCCAAAACTTTTTGAATGGAGTCGATCCTCCACTCCTATCACCATGGACACAGCAAGGAGCGAATTCCCGGATATAAATATTCCCTCGCCCCGCTGACAGCGGGAGTAGCGGTAGTTTCGTCCAGCAGCGGGTGAACGCCCGGTTGATCGAGTTTCATATTAAAAGTATATCTTCTCGGGGTGTCAGCGCGGTGGTTAAGGGCTCAAAATGACCGTATACTGATGGTGAATTTAGCAATAATAGTATTGTGTTTGTACCACCTCCATAACCGGTGTTATTCACGGACAAAGCCGGTCAAGGAGGCACCTTTTGCGGGTTAATAACTTTGATTCTCCGGGGGTTAGGATAATAATTCCAACGTGTCCGGATAGAGGAGAAGCCAGGGAATCCAACACTTTTTGAATGGTGTCAATCCTACTCTCTTATCACCGTCGTGTATCTTGATAGTTCTTCATGGGTGAGGTGGTCTAAATAGTAGGCAGCCGGTAAATTGCGTCCACTCGCCATGTTGAGCGATGTTGCTATGATACTTTTTGCCCGTTAGGTTGGTGGTTGCTAGGGAAGAAACCACGTGACTGAAAGCTATGAATATGTGTATCTTTTCCGTGTATCTTGCTAGTTCTTCATGGGTGAGGTGGTCTAAATAGTAGGCAGCCGGTAAATTGCGTCCACTCGCCATGTTGCGCGATGTTGCTATGATCCTTTTTGCCCGTCAGGTTGGTGGTTGCTAGGGAAGAAACCACGTGACTGAAAGCTATGAATAGCCACAAACTGGTTTAGTCTGGTCTTAGAGTACTGGGTCTGGGGAAACACAAAAGTCCAAAACTGCTCTCGATGGGTTGGTCCATCTCGGGAGAAAAGAGAGCAATCAGGTCTTTGTAATCATTTAAATGTGTCTGTTGTCTAGCCAATGTCAAGCTTCAAGTAGAGAAACTGGTTTCATTGTGTGACAACAGGAAATCATTTTCTATAGCTTGCTGTAGATATTCAATTTAAGACGATGGAGTTTGAATCTTAAATGTAGCTTATTACATATAATAATTTTCTCTCACAGCATGCTGGGAATCATGATTCAAATTCTTATCTTAGAGATACTTACATCGTCCCCACTCTCTCTCCTTTTTCTTCACTCCTTCGGGCTCGCACTCAGCCGATGTAGAGTCGGGGAGCAGGGGCTCTTTTCTCTGCTCACGTCCATTTTCACTGTCCTAAAAAGAGTTATGAACAGAAAAGCTTTCAGCATGGAAGTATACACTGCATTTCGTTGTCTGGTATTTGTACTCTGCAATGACAATAAAGTTGAATCTAATCTTATTTAATCTTGTGCTTACATGCTAACTAGCTACTGATGCTAGTGCACCTTTCACCTTCCGACCCGTATCACCTGTTGACGTCCTGGATGCCTTGCAAGCCATGCCAGATGTCCGATTGGGGAGGATAATCTGGATTCCTTCTTGTTAAAATTGGCAGCTCCATCTATCATTGACCATTTCATTTGTATATTTAATCTCTGCCTTGCCGCTGGTAGTTTTCCTAGGGCCTGGAAGAATGCCCATGTGACAGGAGGCATTACTGTCGATTTAAATAATTATCGTCCAATCTCCAAGCTATCATATCTGGCTGAACTAGCTGAACGCTAGTAAAACTAAATTCATGTTATTTACAAATACCAAAAATATTGATCATGATAGTCTATGTCAGGGCTGCCAAGTTTCACCAAAAGTTTGGAGTGAGATTTTTTGGCGGTGGAGCGACCCAAAACTGTGCGCGTTTTGGCAGCGGCGGCCCCTCTCTCCCACCCAATTATTTGTGCTAGTTTCCTGCAATTTTACATGTTGTTCATAATAAACCAGCACAAGAAATGAAAATAATTAACATTTTATAAAACAAGACAAAAATTCAGACAATATATCATATTTATGAAATCTTAATAAACAAATACAGTAGCCTACAGACTCTAAAAGAAAAATGGACCCCATCAACAGGACTCAGCCCCTTGGTCAGCAGCAGAAAGACCCTTGATCATCATCTTATATACAGTGCATTGCTCATAGATGGCTATCTATGTCACACAGTGACAAAATGGCGGCGCGCTACTCAGACGCGAGGCTTGGAGTGGCTTCAACGCTGGTGTTTTTTTAGTGTTTTTAAGTACATTTGTATGTACATTTTTATTTTAGTACTTATAGGGAACGGTTGTGTAGATAGTACCTACAGCAGACTAGACTTACTAGAAGTTGGTGTGCAAAATGAGAGGACTGTAACAATAGAATTCTTGGAACAGCAGAGAATCCCATTCGACATCGCTCGGTCGCCGGGTGAACAATACTACGCTCTCCCAACACTCAAGCGCAAACGTCGGAGGCGAGACCGTAAGCAACGCCGAGGACGAATCAGGGGCCTGCTAGCCAGGCTGAGGAGAAGCCCGAATAAACCTGCTTTGCCGAGTATTTTCCTATCCAACGTCAGGTCTCTGGCAAACAAGATGGACGAATTGAGACTGCATGTCGTTACCAATAACATCGTGGGAGATAGCTGTGTGATTATTCTCACAGAGACCTGGCTAAATGACACTATCCTGGACTCCGCGGTAGCCCTAGAAGGAAGGACCCTACACCGGGCAGACCGGACTTTGCTTAGTGGGAAGACCCGCGGAGGCGGGCTCATTATATCTACGAAGGACAGCTGGTGCTTAAACACGAAAACTGTAAGTAGCCACTGCTCCCCAGACCTGGAATACTTGACTGTTAAATGCCGACCCACTTACCTCCCGAGGGAATTCAACACAGTGTACATTACATGTGTTTACATTGCACCAAACGCGGATGGTAGCTTAGCATTGCCGCGGCTATATGACGTCATCAGTGGTGAACAAAGCGCGGACCCACAGGCAGTCCATATTATCGCCGGAGACTTTAATCATGCTGACCTGAAGGTAGTACTACCCAAGTTCTATCAGCATGTTAAATGTGCAACAAGAGGAGAAAAAACACTGGATAAGGTATACACCAACATCAAGCGTGCTTACAAGGCTAGACCGCTAGCTCATCTAGGCATGTCTGACCATGTGTCAACCCTCCTGATCCCAGCCTGCACTACCATGAGGAAAAGTGTCCCATCACCACTAAGACTGTCAGAACCTGGCCAGCAGGGTCCGCTCCACTGCAGATCTGCCTAAATGACACCTCATGGCAGGAATATGAGCATGAGGACCTGGAACAGTTCACGTCGTCGGTTCTGAACCACATAGTGAACTGCACCAACTCAGTCACCGTGGACAAACGGGTCCGGGTCTACCCCAACACGAAGCCATGGATGACTGGGAAGGTCCAAAAACTGATCAATGAGAGGGACAACGCCTTCTTCGCAGGGAAGGGCACACTGCTGTACAGCACCACCAGGGCTAACCTAAAGCGCGGCATCCGGGAGGCCAAGGCAGACCACAGAGAGAAGATTGAGGAATGCTTCCTGAGCAACGACTCCAGGCGGGTGTGGCAGGGGGTTCAGCACATGACAAACTTCAGAGCCAACAGGCTCACAGCCGCAGAGGATGACCCTCTGCTGGCGGAAAAGCTGAACTCCTTCTACGCCCGGTTCGACGAGGGGCGAACGGAGGTAACCACAACACAAACACCACTCTCTCCAGCTCTCAGCAGCCTCACCCTCACAGAGCATGAAGTGAGACGCATGCTGAAGGCGGTGGACCCCAGGAAAGCCTCTGGGCCGGATGGCGTCCTGGGACGGGTCCTGAGGGACTGCGCCGACCAGCTGGCCGGGGTTTTCATCAACATCTTCAACCAGTCCCTGTCCCAGGCCACCATCCCACCCTGCCTGAAAACCTCAACTATCATCCCAGTCCCGAAGAAAAGCACGGTGAGCTGCCTAAACGACTACCGCCCGGTGGCACTCACACCAATCATCATGAAGTGCTTCGAGAAACTAGTCCGGGCCCACATAGTCACACGCCTCCCGCCCAACCTGGATCCATACCAGTTCGCCTACAGAGCCCACAGGTCCACAGAGGACGCCATCGCGACGACTCTCCACGCCACTCTATCCCACCTGGAGAGGGGAAACAGCTACGCGAGACTGCTCTTCGTGGACTTCAGCTCCGCCTTCAACACCATCCTTCCAGACAGGCTAGTGACCAAACTACTAGACCTGGGTCTATCACACTCTATATGTGCGTGGATCAAGGACTTCCTGACCGACCGCCCCCAGAGGGTGCGGGTGGGCCCCCACACCTCCACAGCCCTCAGCCTCAGCACTGGGTCCCCCCAGGGCTGCGTGCTAAGCCCCATCCTCTACAACCTCTACACCTACGACTTCACCCCCGTCCACCCCAGCAACTACATCGTAAAGTTTGCAGACGACACCACCGTGGTGGGATGTATCTCGGGGGGGGACGAGGCGGCGTACAGGGATGAGGTAGAGCAACTGAGCAAGCTGTGCAAGGTTAACAACCTGCTGGTGAACAAGTCAAAGACCCAGGAATTCATCGTAGACTTCAGGAGGAAAAAGTCCAGATCCAGCCCCTGCTCATCGACGGAGAGAGCGTGGAGAGAGTCTCAACCCTCCGATTCCTGGGACATCACATGCGGGACGACCTGACCTGGAAGGACAACACAAAAGGCACCATCAAGAGGGCACAACAGCGGCTATACACCCTGAGATGCCTCAGGAAGGAACACAACAAGCAGGAGATACTGGTGGCCTTCTACCGCGGCGCAGTGGAGAGCATCCTCACCTACGGCATCTGCAACTGGTTCTCCAGCTGCACAACAGCGGAGAGAAATGCGCTACAGAGAGTAGTGAGAACAGCCCAGAAGATCACCGGCGCCCCCCTCCCCTCTCTGGAAGAGCTGTACAACACACGCTGTCTCAGGAAGGCCTCAAAGATCTCCAGGGACCCGACCCACCCTGGGCACGTACACTTTACCAGGCTGCCCTCGAAAAGGAGGTTCAGGACCCTGGCCGCTAAGACAAACAGACTGAAGAACTGCTTCTACCACAGGGCCGTCCAGGCCCTGAACACAGCAAAGACCTAAGTTCTGGGCCCTGGACAGTCTGGACGGATTGTATGGCAGCTGCTGGACTGAAAAAACCAGGTGTAGTGCTGAGGCACAAACATGTACATTTCAAGCCTGCAAACTGTGACACTTTAAATAACGTGAAAAAATACTATTGTGCAATATGACAACCCTAGTTGACTATCTGTACAGTATAGTACAGTGGATTGTGTACATAGCCTTTATTTATGTAAACCAGCTCCTTACCTTCTTGTGATTTTTTTTTTTCTAAAAGTTTTTTTTTTTCCCTTTCCTAACACCAGGGGAGCCACCCCTCCTAAATTTCGTTGTTTGGTACCTGTACTGTAGCAATGACAATAAAGTCCATTCATTCATAGACCTCATTACTGTTACGTGACTTTGGCGGCTCACATTAGTTTGAAAGTGAAACAATGGAGGCGGCTGCATGTCCTACTGGGAGAAGTGCTTCTGAACTAAAAGACAATTTGGTTGTCTCGCTTAAAGAAAACCCGTTTTCAAGGCGTTCAATTCAACAACAGAAACTGATTAAAGAGCTTGGACCGGAACGACCCGATTTGCAAATAAATCAACAAACAAGAGATCGGGGACGAGTTTACAACCGGGCGTTCACTGCCATGGTTTATGAGAAACGGAGTTGGCTAACTGGATGTGGTGTAAGTAATGCCTTTCTACTAGCTAATGTTACACAAGCAATGTAGCTCACCACAGTTTGTATGTCTTGTCTTCTGGTGTTAGTAATAATATAAAAAAAATAATCTATTGCCTCTAAAATCACCACGAACAGAACGGCGGAGGTACGGGTAAACGTGCGCGTGCACGCGGAAAAAAATCGTGCACGCGAAGAAAAAAAATCCGAAAGAGGACCCCCCCGCAAACACTGTGTGCCCCACCCAAAATGTTTACCACCAGCCGCCACTGTCTTGGACTATGGTGATTTGATCTATAGACAGGGGTGCACATAACTGGTGCGCCAGTGCGCATGCGTCGCCAAAATGCATGCTGCGCGGCAGATCAGCGGCAGATCAGCGCTTTTGCGCACCAACAGCTGGGCCTGGGTCCAAGAAGCAAGCCCCACCAAGTAAGTAACTATTTGCCGTCCCCTCAGCCGAAGGCCCGACGAGTAATCCATCACGACGACCACGGCGACTCCCCTCACGAAAACATTCGGAAAGTATCGTAACTCGTACTTTCATTCCGCGTCCCGCGTATCGCGTATTGCACGGTTATCACGCCGACGTGAAAATTCAGTCCCGAACGACTCGTCGCTAAAAGGAAAAACAACACCAAGGGACTTCACGTTTCTTTTCTCTGAAGCTTTCAAACGTTCAGACGTTTGTTTTACAGCTTCATTATCGCACCTAGACCCCTGACCCAGGGAATATGGTTGGGAATTCTATTAGAAGAAAGAAGAAAAAAAAGACTTTGTTGCACAATCAAAATAATGAGCTATTTAAAGTGATGGCCTACAACATCCTCTACCATGGTTGAAATTGAGGACAGTGATAACTTACAGCAGTCAAGAGAGCAGTGATGATGATGATTAAGCTTGTAGCATAAATAAATGCTTAGGCTGTAACTTTTTGTTGAAAAGTTGATTTCAGTGTTTACAGAACAGAGCAGTGCTTAAAGAGATGTCAGTTGATTTCATTGTGTTTAAAGAACAGACATTCAGTTAGTGCTTAAAGAGATGTCAGTTGATTTCATTGTGTTTAAAGGAGTCTGACAGACTTTCATGCTTAAAGAGCAGTCATTTGATTTTGCATTTGTTTATTTTGTTTTGCACACAATCATTTGTTCGTTCATCTTTATTTATGAATAAATGTCGTTTTGCTAATATAAGTTATCCATGTATCCCTTTTTTATCCATCCTGTGGGACGGGTCGTGACTCGCGAGCTCGGGGAGCACCAAGCAGCATCCCTAGGTGCTCCTCTGAGCACTGGCCCCAAAAAGTTATGTGCACCCCTGTCTATAGACATGCTGCGTCTTCAACGCTAAAACCACTTGACTCAGTCTATCACTCTGCCCTTAGATTTATCACGGGTGCTAATTACAACACTCACTATTGTCTTTTATATAACATGGTTGGTTGGTCATCCTTGGAAATGAGGCGAAATAGGTATTTTCTGTTTATTTATAAGGTGCTGCTTGGGAAATTGCCACCATACATTTCTTCACCGCTAAGTCAGAATATTGGCCTTTACCTCACCCGATCAAATAACTGTCTTACACTAAAGGTCCCCTGTATGCGTACAGGATTTATTGCTTATTTAGCAATATATATGGGCCATTCTACTGAATTTGATCAAACTGCCGTCCCACAATAAAACAACTATTTAACAAAACAATTAAGAATTCAGACCTTAGATATTTACTAACATTATGTTATGATCTTTTTAAACACAAGACAGTAAATAGATAGTAATAAGCTAAATATATACAAAATCATCATTTATAGAGTACTTTCTATTGGGAAGTGGCTGTCCCAACCCTGTAGCCCTAAATTTCAATCCATGAAAATAATACTTTTTGTATTTTTGTCCTTATTTTAAATGATGTTTTTTAAAATAGCTTTTTGATTTATTTTAAACAGAATTCAAAATATTTAGATTTATTGTGGGTTTATTTTTTAAATTAAAAAACATTATTCAAAAATGTTTGTCCCACGCTTTCATGTCACTACCGAAACACAAATAGTTTTACACATAGGTTAAGCCTGGTTTTTAGCCACACCCTTGCATTTTTGACCATGAAGTGACACTGCATCCCTGTCCCTCATGGCTGCATGGTGAGTAGTTACCTCTCATCATTTATTTTTATTTTTTATACATTTGTTTTTCAGATTTTATCCCTTTTTCACCCAATTTGGTATCCAATTGAACCCAACCTAGCATCCAATTATCCCCTGCCTATTGCGTAGGATCCGCCGCACGACCCCGTGGCCGGCAGCCCCAGAGGAGACCGCCAGGCAGACTAGCTGACTGGCTCCTCGAGCCCAGCACTGTTATTCCGGCACCCCGGGGGCGCTGTTGCGCGACGGATCCTTGTCCGGAAATATTCCTATACCGCTCTCGGGAGCGGCCGCTCAATATACCGCTCCCTGTGTGTGCCCCGGCCATATCCGGGTCTGGCGAGCTGGGATTCGATCCCAGTCCCCGGTGGGCAGCTTGCACTAGTGTACACATGTGCTTGTTAGCATTTTTGAGTTATGCTAGGAATTAGCTCAAACTCACTACCGAAACAATCACTACCGAAACAGATGGTACAGTTGCGGTAGTGACATGATCACTTCTGTAGTGATTTTATTGATAATAAATATTTGTTTGTAATATTCCCAACTTAAGACATATTATTAGTTAATATTAAGCAATAAGGTTGTGGGAATATGATACAACCTTGCAAACAAAATACTGTGGTCACTACCGAAAGAGTGCAGTCACTACCGAGACAGTGCAGCCACCAGTGGCGGCTGGCCGATAGAGGGCGCTGGGGCGCCGCCCCCACCTTCACTTCCTAGTTCCCCACCTTCACTTCCTAGTTGCGATTTGGAAACGTTTTTTTTTTTAAATGAACATTGTTTATTCACAAAATACGGCAGATATTCTGTCGGCGCCTATCAGCATTCATTAAAAATCCTCCAATACAATAAACATTTTATCTGTGTGTGTGTAAAATTCACTGTTAAAATACATAGGGGGAGGCGTCGGGGCGCCGGTCAATGCAAGTCTATTGCATCTATCTATTTCTAGGCCGGGGCGCAAAAATGTGCGTCCTGAATATCTGGTTGTTAAGTCTGACGTCAAACGTGACGTTTTGCAATTTCCGGCTTTTACACAAAAGGAAACAATGTGGTGGTCTGTAAACTGTGCAGAAATGAAATGGCCTATCACAGGAGAACATCTGCAATGAACAAGCACCTCAAGCGAAAGCATCCTGGAGCTCTTTGTGAAGACAGCCGGAAGATACCACCGTAAGTCAGCGTTGTATTTCTGTTCACTTTTCCGGGCCGTGTATGAGTGAAAAATGGATAGCTACTAGCTAATGTTACACAAGCAATGTAGCTCACCACAGTTTGTATGTCTTGTCTTCTGGTGTTAGTAATAATATAAAAAAAAAAATCTATTGCCTCTAAAATCACCACGAACAGAACGGCGGAGGTACGGGTAAACGTGCGCGTGCACGCTGAAAAAAAAAATCAAACGAAAGCGAAAGAGGACCCCCCCGCCACTAATGTGAAAAATCCTGGAGGAAACACTGCTGTGCCCCACCCACATTTTTTAGCACCAGCCGCCACTGGCAGCCACCACAATGTTTTGTAAAAAATAAAAGATACTGACTTACCAACAAAAAATGTATGATAACTATTGGTGAAATGTATGTTAAATTTCATAACTCATTAACTCAGATCTATATGATCAGTGGAATTCATTTTACAAAAAAGGATTGCATTTAGATTTTGATTGACTCCAAGGCCTCCTTGGACTCCTTAAGGCCAATGCACACGGCGTGCGATTTTTGTTGCACGACAACATTCGATTGCAATGCACACGGCGTGCGATGCAATTTTGTTGCACCGCAGAATTCAATTTTCAACTCACACCATTGAAGTCTATGAGAAAATCATAAAAAATCGCATCCCAATGCACACAGCGTGCGAGATTTTGTTGCACCACAACATTCCATTCTCAATTGTTACATAGTCGGACCAGGCAGGCTGATTACAATAGGCTCTACCAATATTGCTTGCCTTGCTTCCACAATTTCTACAAGATACAACTGGACATATTGTGATAAAATATGTGGGTCCCCTGATTTAGGGGTATTGGTAAAATGTCAGGAGAGGGAGCGCACAAAACACACAGCCAGAAAGGTGTATTATAAAAGCCACTTTATTATTATGGGCGATGATCAGGCAGACATAGATTCGGAGGACGGAGACAGTCCAACATCTAGCTATTCGCCCTAGGACTCAACTTCCACAACTGATCATGCATCTCAATTAATCATCATAATATACAGTAGTACAAATTCATCTCATTCAAATAATCATAGGCCTATAAATAAGACAAACATTGGACATATTGGCTGAATAGTAAATAATTAAAAGGGCACGTAACTCGCCGGGTATTTGAGACCCCCCGGGGGGTCTGAGCGGTGCACTGAGGCTCAATATGTAAGTCCGTCTGGCTGACGATTGTTCCTGCGTTCACGCTACAATATTGTGCCTACATGCTCGATTGTTATTATTATGTAATATAGGCGTCTTGTATGTGAGATGGGCCGTGTAGCTATGTGGCATGACACGGAAATAAATCATGCATGCAGTAATTCGTATAGCTAGTGTCACGGCCAGGCTCATGACCATGACAAAAACGGGAGACACACACGCGATCTTAAAGTAAATGATAAGAAATGTTTTATTATAACTAATAGAGACCAATAACAATAATAAGATGAGGTGTGGTAGTCAGTAAATCAGTGGTGTAATGTGAGTGTAGTGGAAAGTGGTGAGGTGAGTGTTGCATGGTGTGAAACAAGCAACAAACAAAATAGGATAAAGAATAATGGTGCCTAGAAGGGGGCCTCCATACTGAGGCCTGCATGGGTCTTTTATATGTCCCGGATCCTGGAACCAGGTGGGGCACAATCAGCTGTCCACCAGCTGATCTGTATTCCCCTGATTAGTAACCCTGTCCAGCAGGAGGCCTCTCTGCAGACAGGGAAACAGATGTTATTACAGGCCAGGACAATATATGGGGCCAGGGCCGTCACACCCCCTCCCATAGAAACAGGGTCCCAAAGGGAACACTGCACAACAGGGAAACACCCCACAGTAAAATAATATATAATCACCTGTATTCAGGACCAACCACCATTACTCCAACCTCGGCAACAGGTACCAATGAAGCCATAATTAAGAGGAGCAGGAACAGTAGAAGGGTAAAAACAGGAAATAATTTTACAAAAACAATTTTAACAAGGGGCCCTGGACAATGCATCTGCCACTACATTGTCCTTCCCTTTTATGTGACGTAAAAATTGATGGATAATCCTTAACAAGATGCAGCAGTTGGGTACATTCAACCTCTGTTAAATGCCCCAACGAGCTCCCAAGATCACGAAGGGACTCTGAATTTTTCAATCTTCCAGTCAACAACTCCTGGTCGGGACTGGATAGGCCATCCTCCTCAGGCTCTGCCACCACCTGAGGGGAATCCCCTACTGTACTGGCTACACACGCCGGAAGAACAGGAACTGACGCCTGCTCCACAGAATCAGACACACGGTCATAATACGGTTTCAATAAATTAATGTGGCAGAAGGTGTACCAATCAGGTAATTAAGATCAGACACTTGCTTTACTACAGTATGTGGACCAGTACATTTAGCACAAAAGGGGGAATCAACCATGGGCAAGAGTGCCAGAACCTGATCACCCGGGCTAAACTTCCGTGGCTCAGTTCGGCGGTCATAAAGGCGTTGCATTTTCTTTTGTGCACTAGCTAGTTTTTCTTTTGCCAGCTCACCGGCTTCATAAAGCCTATGCTTAAAGCCGAGCACGTATCTAAGCAAGTTTTTTGATGGTTCGGACTCTTTCCAATCATCTTGGATAACGGCCAAGGGGCCACGTACTGTGTGTCCGAACACCAGATCATTGGGACTAAAACCCGTACTTTCCTGGCTCACCTCCCTGGCGGCTAACATCATCCAAGGAAGCCCCTCCTCCCAATCTCCGTCCAGCTCAGTACAGTAGGCGCGCAACAAAGATTTCAAAGTTGCATGGAATCGCTCCAATGCGCCCTGGCTCTGCGCGTGATAGGCTGACGCCCTGTTGTGCTTAACGCGCAGCTGTTTCAGGACCTGAGCGAACAGATGGGAAGAGAAATTAGAACCCTGGTCAGACTGGATGATTTTTGGTATGCCAAAGATTGAAATGAACTGAGTCAAGGCACGGACTACAGACTTGGTGGTGATATTGCGTAAGGGAAAAGCTGCAGGATACCTGGTAGCCTGGCACATAACTGTCAGCAAATACTTAGCCCCAGTACGAGACGGAGGGAGGGGACCTACACAATCAATAATGAGATGGTCAAACGGTTGACTGGTTGCCTGAATCGGACTCAATGGAGCCGGTGTAATGCTCTGATTCGGCTTTCCTGTCAACTGACATGTATGACATGTTTTTACATAGGCTGCCACATCCCTCTTAAGGCGAGGCCAAACGAAGTAACGGAGGATGCGATCATAGGTCTTAGAAACTCCTAGGTGTCCACCCTCATCATGTGACACCTGCAGAACCAAGCTGCGATACTTGGATGGCACAACAATTTGGTAAATGGGGTCTCCCACAAACTCAACGCCATGGGGAACCCACTTCCTCACCAATACCTCATTGTGAATGAAATAGGCATGGGCGCTGTTCCTCACCCCCCCAGCAGGGAGAGCTCCCTCAAACAGCTCTTTCAGACTTGGATCTGCCCGCTGCTCTCTCACCAGTTCACTGTGAGGGACAGACAGGGGAAAATCAGACAGTGATATCACATGCTCCACATCATCCACCATTTTGTCAGGGTCAGGCGTGGCACGGCTCATGGCACGAGTTACGGCACACGCAGTGAACACCTCAGGAAACTCCCGTTCACTTTCATCAGGCTTGCTTTTAAATACTGGCACAGACGTAACCACCACAGGTGGCGCCACATCTGCCCACACTCGTGCACCAACCAAGCCATTACCCATGATCATGGTCACCCCCTCACAGGGCAACGCTGGGCGCACACCCACAGTCATCTCACCCTGAAACAAATCAGATGAAAGAATTATTCTGTGCAGAGGAACATGCAATACAGCCAAACCCATACCACGAATGGGAATGGAGTCACCTGTGTCAGAGGCATCAGAAAATGGCAAAGCAGAAGCTAAAATAAACGAATCAAATGCCCCAGTATCCCGTAATTTTTTTACTGGGACCTTCTCATCCCCACCGACGAGGGACACCAAACCATCTGTAAGGAATGGCAAGTAAGATTCAAGGTCAGGGGATTGTGGAGACTCAACATGTGTAGAGCGCACCTGGGACAGCGAATCACAGGCTTGGGCAGCAGACTTAACCCGCTGCACCACCGGCGCCGCGCAACCAGCCCCTTTAGCCCCATCCCCATGAGACACTGGAGCCCAAGGCTTACCTCTAGACCAGGGGTGCTCACACTTTTTGGAACCAAGATCTTTCAAGTAGCCAGTCTGCCAAGATCTACCAGTCTAGTTTCAACATCGCAAACGTACATGCACGTACTACAAACACACACACACACACACACACACACACACACACACACACACACACACAGTTCCCAGCCTGCATAGTAAACTCACAATACACTTTCCCTCTCTCTGTCACACAGCCACAGGAGAAGACCATCACAAACCCTCCCTCTTTGCTATTCTCGCTCACACACATTCACACACACACACACACACACACACACACACACACACACACACACTTTCTCTCACTCACACACTGACAGCCAGTCTGCAGTACCATAGTGTGGTATTCTGTAGTAAGCAAGTAGTTAGGAAAGGAATGAGACCGGGAGACACGCAGCTGCTGTTCACTTCCACGTTTATTCAACTCCTTCTCTTCACATCCGTAAGTGCATACATCACTTCCGTCACTGCATACATCACTAGCATACTAGCGCCCACTGGCGGTATAAACAGGACACAACATTTCCCCCTTTCTTAAAGGAATTACAGTACTCAAAGAATGCAATATTCTGTAGACTGGTGTCAGTACAATTGAAATAAAATGAAAACTAAGGAAATGAAAATGAATGAATCAGCAGAATGAATAACAACAATAAACAGTTTATGACAGTGAAACATGAAATGAACATTCACTTTTGTCATTGCCTTGTAGGACCTTTTTGTACTAAGTTAGAACCGTGTTCTATCCTACCCTTTTAGTACGTTCTCTACGGCACAAAGTCTACCAGCCACCTAGGTGGGTTTCTGACTCTCAGGTTCCTTCTTGGACCTGGTTCATTAAACACATTCTCTCTCTCGGGCACCATGAACTCCTCTAGCTCAATCTCCTTTTCACCACTGGTGCCAGACAGAGCATCCTTGGGGAAGCGTGTAAGCTTGGATGCATTCCATTTTCGACCATCACTGAGCAGGTATGTATTCTGTCCTGCTTTACTAACTACTGTCAGCGGTTCTGTGAATCTTGATGATCCCTTTTTTACATGCTCCGGTCTGCGGACACGTACGGTGTCATTCACTTGGAACATGGGCACTTTCGCTCCCCTCATTCTGTCTGTGTACTCCTTACTCTCCTGTTGCTTGCGTCTCACTGTCTCCTGCACTTTCTCATGTGACTTAATTTGTTGTGAGACAGGGAGGACATTTAGTTTTGTACGCATCTTTCTGTTCCTCAGCAACTCAAAGGGAGTAGCTCCTGTAGTAGCATGCGGCGTAGCGCGATAGTTCAGTAAGAACTCTGTTACTGCATGTTTCCATGGCTTGTGCATTCTCTCAGCCGTCTGAATACACTCTTTGAGAACTCGATTAAATCTCTCAATAGCCCCGTTGGCTCTTGGATAATAAACACTGGAACGCAGGTGCTTTATCTCTCTCTCTCCCAGAAAGCTTGCAAAAGCATGGGAGGTAAACTGACATCCCTTGTCAGAGACCAGGAAGGAAGGGTTACCTTCACGACTAAACACTGTAGTCAAGAAGCTAATAACCGCCTCTGTAGTTACAGTAGAGACAAACGCCACCTCTGGCCACTTACTGTAATAGTCTGTGAGTGTAATAGCGTAACGGCAGTCCCATGTCGCACAGTCAAAGGGACCAACAATGTCAATGGCCACCTTCTCCCATGGTCCACCTGGCAGTTCCACTGGGGTAAGTGGTGCAGGCGCAGTTTTGGCTGTTTTGTCATTGTATTGACAGGGTACACATGAGCCTACTAATGTCTGGACACATCTGTCCATTTGCGGCCACCAATATAGCTCTCGTAGTCTCTGTTTAGTACGCACTATTCCCTGATGCGCTTCATGAGCTAAGTTTACCACTTTAGACCGTAGTGTAATAGGAACAACCACACGGTCGGGGCCTCTCATGACAAGTAGTTCATCCACAGCCAGTTCATCTCTCACTCTAAAATATGGAGCAAGTTCCTTTGTCACATTCTTACTGCATTTTGGCCAACCTTTCTGTATCTGCTGTCTCAGTTGAGTCAGTTCAGGACAGGCCTCACAGGCAGCAGTGAACTCGGTCACAGATATGGCATGTGAGGAACCTGTGAACACAGTAGCCACCATGTCTGGCTCCTCCTCCACCTCTCCTGTCGAAGGCAGAGGGAGTCTGGACAAGCAGTCAGCAGTCACATTACGTTTCCCTGGATGGTAAGTGACATCATAAGTAAAGCATAGTAGACGTGCAGACCATCTCGCTATTCTCAGACCTGCGCGACCCGTACCCCTGGAAGTGAGTAGGGTTGTCAACGCTTGGTGGTCTGTGCGTAGGACAAAACGATGTCCCCACAGGTAGGTTCTCCACCTTTCCACCGCCCAAACGCATGCCAGCGCCTCACGCTCGACGGTAGAGTACTTTCTCTCTGCAGGAGAAAGTGTCCTGGACGCAAAAGCTATGGTTCTCTCTGTATTGTCTGGGTGAATCTGGCTCATTACAGCCCCCAATCCATAGTTAGAAGCATCGGTAGTGACATAAGTAGGTAACTCAGGATCATATAATGCTAAGGTAGGACTCTCAGTAATCAGTCTCTTAACCTCAGTAAAACTGGACTCTGCATCCGCTGTCCATTCAAACTTAGTGTCAGTAGATTCCCTGAGTGTAGCACGTAGCGGTTCCACCACAGTAGAGAAGTCAGGTATGAATTTACTATACCACGATGCAAGTCCTAGGAAGGACCGCAGGGAGGGGAGGATGTGTCGTGCGGGGCAGGCGCGTTCGCCACAGCACTGACCCCGTCTTGGTCAGGATGAAGACCATCTTTGGACACAGTGTGGCCCAGGAAGCGCAGAGCTTTCTGGTTGAACTTACACTTGTGCATGTTCAGTTTAAGTCCCACTTCATTTAGAGCATGTAGCACTCTCCGTAGGCTGACATCGTGATCCTGCTGTGTGATGCCGTAGCAAATCACATCATCCAGGTAGGCCTGTACGCCTGGCAGGCCTGTCAGTACAGTCGACATCATTTTCTGAAAAGCTGAAGGAGCAGAAGCGAGGCCAAATGGCACTCGGCAGAAACGAAAGAGACCCTCATGCGTGATAAACGCAGTTAAATCACGGCTATCTGGATGCAATGGCAACTGGTGATAAGCAGAGGCTAAGTCTATAGTAGAAAAGACTGTGGCTCCACGGAGCTCAGCGAACAGTTCATCCATGTGCGGTAAGGGATGACAGTCACTGATGATTGCCTTATTAGGTTCTCTGAGGTCAACACACAGGCGAGGCTTTCCTCCCCCCTTTCTCTGGGTCACAACTATAGGGGAAACCCATGGAGATGCGTCTATACGTTCTATAACGCCTTTTTCCTGTAGATCTGCGAGCTCATCGGTCACAGCCTGCCTCACTGAGAACGGAAGCCTCCTCAGTTTCTGCTGTACTGGCACAGCATCTGGTTTAACCTGTATTTTGTGCATAAAACCTTTTGCACACCCTAACTCCTGTACTAGAACCTCTGGTTCGGTCTGTGGAGTGGTACTCTGTACAGTAGGTGCTCGGAGCACAGTAGGAGAGCTAGCAGAGCTAACAGTAATAATTTTGTTACCCTCAATGCACATCTGCAATGCTACAAATAAATCTAGTCCCAGCAATGCATTTCCTGATTCAACCACTATCAATGAACCTGTAACTGAATGTCCATTATGAACAACTGTAGCATGCATGCAACCTTTAACAGGAATTTTCTCTCTGGAGTAAGTAAGCAGATTCACTGTAGGCTCAGCAAGGACACATGTATGGAAAAGTGTCTGGTAAGTACTCTCTGGAATAATAGAAACAGATGAGCCTGTATCCACTATCAGCTCAACATCATGGGAATGATAATTTGCATCAACTCGTACAGTACACATAATTTTATCATTCACGACGGCCCCCTGCATGTAAAGCACAGTAACGTCATTCACCACTACCTCACGCACCTCTTTTTGAGCCGATCTACACACCTTGGAAAAATGTCCAACTTTTCCGCATGTATTGCAAGTCACCTTAACCGCCGGGCATGTAGGCTTGTTAGCTAAGTGTCCTGTGGATCCGCATCGGAAGCAGGCGCGCTGATTCCCAGTTGTAGCTGGCTGGCTGTAGACCGTGGCAGGTGCAGTCGTCGTCGGAGCTTTCTTCTTGCCCTTGTCGAACCTCCTCCTCGTCGGCTGTTTCTCGATGGCTCTCACCGAAGCTGTAGCTCCAGAGAGAACGTTGGAGTTCCGTAGTCCAGCCTCGATTTGTAAGGCCATTGAAGTAGCTTTGTCCAGAGACAAGTCCGATTCAAGCAAAAGTCTGTCTCGTATGCGTGTATTAGCAACACGCTCAATCAGTTGATCACGAATCATTTGTTCCTCCATGGCACCAAATTCACAAGCTGCAGCTAGCTCGCGTAATGAAGCAAGGAACTGATTAACCGTCTCGTCAGGACCCTGAGCTCTCTGTCGAAATTTGTGACGTTCAGCAATCACATTCACCTTAGGAACAAAGTACTTTTTCAGTCCATCCACGGCAGAAGTGTAGGTAACACCCGTATCCTTTAGAGTGTAGAACAGTCTTTGTCCTTCGGTCCCAAGTGCATGGAGAAGAACCGCGCGCTCTTTCCTCCGGCCATTTTTCTCCGGTAGCATCAATTACGAGCATGTAATTTTCAAACATTCTCAACCAAGTAGGAAAAGAAATAGCAGGTTCGCCTGGCACAGGCATGAACGGTGTAGGTAAGGGTACGGAAATAGCCATCCTCGTCGCCAAAAATGTGGTATTCTGTAGTAAGCAAGTAGTTAGGAAAGGAATGAGACCGGGAGACACGCAGCTGCTGTTCACTTCCACGTTTATTCAACTCCTTCTCTTCACATCCGTAAGTGCATACATCACTTCCGTCACTGCATACATCACTAGCATACTAGCGCCCACTGGCGGTATAAACAGGACACAACACATAGCCAACTACTGATCCAACAAACAGAAAAGTAAACCAGATACAAAACAGGTAGTTCCCTAGTTTGAAAGGAGGAAATAAATGCATTTCTCTACATTAGTGGGAGACCTGGCACTGGGAGGAGGCAGCTAGTTTCTAATAGTCAGGGCTGTAGGAGCTGGTTGCAAGGTGTCATCAGCCACTGTGGATCAGTCATCGAAAAGGCAATCTGCAGCCTCGAGAAACTTTTTTCACAATTTTGCCGTCTTTGAATGACTTCTTGTGTTTAACAAGAACGTGACTGACGCGATAAGAAGCTATCGTTGCAGCCGTACGTTTTCGCTCTTTTGCCACATTTCCCTTCTTCGAAATAGCCATTGTAGATTTGCAGATCAGACAGACGCATTTCCAATATCATATTGTGTAAAAAAGTCCTCCTCCCATTCTGGATGGAAGTTATACGTTATTGGTTTCTTACTTGGTCCAGCTTCCCCACTCATTTGGATAGCCTTTATTTAGTATTATATAGTAAATAGTAGAAATTGGAAGGCTAACTAGGTAATTAGTCTCGCTGGTATTTTGTATTTTGTAGTTGGTGATGTTGACTGCGCATGCGTGGTGAACCGCGTGTTAGGTGTAGGTGAAAAGATCAGATCTCAGACTGGCTTACCTGTACGTCAATCAAGTGGCAAAAGCCATAGTGAGGATGGATGATAGGCGAACTTTTATATTTTTCCGTTTTTTTTTTTTTTTTTTCTTCCGTTTTGTTCAATGCCATGCGATCTACCCATACTACCTTTGCGATCGACCGGTCGATCGCGATCGACGTATTGAGCACCCCTGCGTAGACTTTAAAGCATAGCATTCAGATTTAACATGCCCCTTTTTATGGCAGTGACTGCACACTTTCTCATAACTCCTTGAACTATTCTGATTCTCATAACTCCTTGAACTATTCTGATTCTCATAACTCCTTGAACTATTCTGATTCTCATAACTCCTTGAACTATTCTGACCTCTACGACCAAAATCAGTTGCAACTGACTGACCAGCAGGTGGCATATCAAAACCAAAGGTACTCCTCTGAAATCCAGGCTCTGGCACATAAGCGCGAGACTCACCAAACGTGCGCGGCTCTCCAAACCTACCCCTGCTATGAATCAATGTAAAATCATCTGCCAACGCAGCAGCTCCAGCAGGAGTAGTCACCTGCTTTTCACTAATATAGGTGGCTATATTCTGGGGAATAGCATTTTTAAATTGCTCCAGTACAATCAGATCACAGAAATCATCAATATCATATACATCAGACGCCTTGCACCAGCGATTGAAATGCAAAACTAATTCTCTTGTAAACTCAAGATGTGTCTGACTCTTGTTTCTCCTCCAATTCCTAAACTTCTGTCTGTAGGCCTCCGGAACCTGTTCATAAGATTTAAGCACTGCAGACTTCACTTTCTCATAAATCAGAGAATCCTCACGGCTCAGGGACGAATATGCCAACTGTGCTCGACCTGTAAAAACACATTGTAACATGAGGGTGCGTTCAGCATCTGGCCAACCACGAGTGTCAGCGAGGCGCTCAAACAAAGAAAAAAACGAGTCAGGATCCCTTTCATTAAATTTAGGTAAAAGTTTCAAGTTTCCTGCTGTATCAAATGAGCCTCTATTTGCTCCCCTGGAAGCAAAAGAACCCCCACTACTTAAGACTTCACTACTGATTTTACCGTCTTCAATCAAATTCAACCTATGTCTCTCTAACTCCAATCTAGCCGTTTCAGTTTGCATTTGGACTTCACATTTCATTTTCTCAAGTGCAAATTCCTGGTCTAATCTCAGTTTGAGCAATTCTTTTTCCTGGTCAAATGTAAAAGGGTGCTTAGCAACAGGCGAAGATGAACCCTTGACAGGCTGTGGCAAAATTGCCATCTCGACCAGTTTCGACTCTAAACATGCCCTAAACTCATGTTTCTTTTGTTCTACCACCGCTACATCATAATGTTTTGCAACCAATAACAATTGAGCTTTAGTAAAACGGTACAATAAGTCATAGGATGGAGCTGCTATAAACCCCTCTACTCCAGACATTTTTATTTTATTAAATCACAATATTAAGTACAGGACAATGTAGGCCTATGGACCCAAGATGACGTATACACTGACAACTCAGCGCGCATCAGAGGAAATTGACAACCTCGCAACGGAGCATGCCCCTATCTGACTGCCTACCCCAGGACCTGACTGAGTAAGCTCAACCCTAGTCTTCATGCGTTAGCGGGAGGATCTTTAAACACTAACTCGTCAGCCCGGTTAGACCCCCAGCAAGCTGGTCGCCCACCTGACAGCTAAGAATGTGTCCCCGAGACAATTGCTCTAGCCGCCGTACCGCAACACTACAGAAAAACGCTCAGCCAGACTCAAAGGAGAAAGACCGTAAGCCTACCAGGGCAGCCCCGTAGCCTACATGTGCGCAACTGACAGCCAATTGTATACACCCTCTTGCCCCAATAGAAAAAAACCTATCTAAGCACCATTACAAACAAAACGATCGCGCAGATCAATTAACAATAGGCTATTATATACAAAAATGCGATAAGTGTGTCTCCAAAATGCTTAATATGCCACTCAAGGTGTTGTGCCTCCTAATCTGACACGCCCCCGTGAGCCTCGTTCTGGCGCCCCCTCCCGGCCGGATTGAGTGGGCCGGATCTCTGGCTCTGTTTGCAGCAGGTGTGGGCTAATACCTTTCAGCCCAGCTGTCCCAATCACCACCTGGACAGCCGCCTACTTAACCCTGCTACAGACGGAGATCCAACGCTTGAACATAACTATCTGTATGGCTCGACCCCTGGACCCCCTCTGACTACTCTCTTCTGGATTTCCCTCCCTGGCTCGACCCCTGGACTCCCCTCTGGACTACTCTCTCCTGGATCACTCTCCCTGGCCCGACCCCTGGACATTCCCCTTGACTACCCCCTCTGGATCTCGGACTTTGCTCACTAGGGTAGTATCGCAGCACATAATACAACACCCCTGACCTCATACACGCACACACACATAGTATAATTACACACCCCATAACTATCGCCTGCATCACACCTTATGTTTGTTTTTCCACTAGTTAGTGTAGGGCCTATTTCTTTGTGTATATCATCCTTAATAAATCATTGTATATTCTCCTGGCCTCTGTCTCTGTTTCTCTGGGGTTCCACCACATTTGGCTTTTCCAGTTTTAAGGTGTGCATAACACAAGGCTTCCAAAAAAAACACCCGCAGGCGATAATTTTGAACTGGTGGGGAATCGACTACGACACCAGTTTGCAGTTCATTCACCAAAATCTCTGCCTAGGCTACTAACAGAGACACGCGCCTCAAGGCACCCCCTGCCAATCAAGGCAACAAGCCATGGGAGTCGCACCACAAGTAATGAACCACAATGTTTTAACTATGAATTAAGCAAAAAAGTACCGGGTAGAATTCAATAGAAAAAAAGCAATATTTACTTACCAAAAGGTGATCAAAAAATAATGCTAGAAAAACGAAAACGGACGGAGCCCCCAATTTGTCACGGCCAGGCTCATGACCATGACAAAAACGGGAGACACACACGCGATCTTAAAGTAAATGATAAGAAATGTTTTATTATAACTAATAGAGGCCAATAACAATAATAAGATGAGGTGTGGTAGTCAGTAAATCAGTGGTGTAATGTGAGTGTAGTGGAAAGTGGTGAGGTGAGTGTTGCATGGTGTGAAACAAGGCACAAACAAAATAGGATAAAGAATAATGGTGCCTAGAAGGGGGCCTCCATACTGAGGCCTGCATGGGTCTTTTATATGTCCCGGATCCTGGAACCAGGTGGGGCACAATCAGCTGTCCACCAGCTGATCTGCATTCCCCTGATTAGTAACCCTGTCCAGCAGGAGGCCTCTCTGCAGACAGGGAAACAGATGTTATTACAGGCCAGGAGAATATATGGGGCCAGGGCCGTCACACTAGTAATGTGTATAGTGTAGCTGTGGGCTATATAGGTGTAGTGGCTGGCTGATGGTGATGTTCATATCTTGCCCTTGACTGTCAAACCGTTAAAATAGATGATTGCTCCATCCACAATTGAAGATGTCAGGTTGACTTCCCCAACTGCTACTTAGCTAGTCTGAGAGAGAGCTGCACGCTAACATTAGTTTTCTGAAGTAGCTACTTAGCTAACTTACCAGAGCATCCAATAGCAAGAGATATTGCTCTCCATGATTGGTCTCTTTTATTTGTGTCCTTATACCTCTCATAGCTGGGGTCGTATAGCTCCCTATGGCACTGAATAAACGTGATGAGCTTTTCGTCATCCATTTTTACATACACGTAGCCTACGTACAGTAGAGTAAATATAAATGTTGGGTTGCCATATGTCCGGTTTTCAGTGGACAGTGTCTATACAACATGTGTATAATTTGGCTGCTGGTCATTCAGTCGTGCTAGATTAGAAATCTGGCAACCCCGTGCAGCCAAAAACTATATTGTAGATGAGTAAACTAATATAATATATATAAGTATAAATAACGTTACTTGTTCAAAGATTTACGATAGCCTTCAACCTTCAGCACGTCATAGAAACACACAGTCAAGAAACAAAATATGTTTACATGTCTCTGATTCCTTTTCTGTTTCACCCTATCCTGCCTTGCAAAGTCACACATTGTTTTGGAGAGTTAAAAATATGTTTTAAAATAGGTCATTGACGTCGTCATGCAATTAGCGAAAAGGCGAGAAATTTCGAATGACAGCTGTGCCACGGATTAGTGAATGATGTGCCTGGCACACTGAAAAGAAGATGAGGTTTACCAAATGGCATCCATTATCCGTTGTGTGTGTCCTGTATGTATTTGAAATATATGATATGAAAATGAAATGATAATGTTGTACATCATAAACCCTTCATGTACCGTAGGTACTGTATCAGACCTTTTGGGTCAGACAGACCTTCAGCCTTTAACTTCTTTCAAAAAAGGAGACAGTCAAAAATGTATGCTCCAGTCTCTCTCCCCGTTATGAGTGACTCAATTAATTTAGATAGACCAGTTGAAGTTTTCCCAATTGTCCCATTGTGATGCAATAATCCGTCGCACCACAAACTTTTACAAAATGTGCTAAATTTGACAGTGCGACAAAACTCGCACGCTGTGTGCTTTGTCCCATTCAAAATTAATGGAATCGAATGTTCGATTAAAATCGGGGCCGTGTGCGTTGGGATGAGATTTTCTCATAGACTTCCATTCAAACTTCAAAATCGAATGTTGTGGTGCAACAAAAATTGCACGCCGTGTGCATTGGCCTTTAGAAATTGAACTTTGTCAAAATTTAGTTTTTTTACATAATCTGATCCATTAGGTGTTTATTAATGCCTGTGTGGTGTTATTTTTAAAATGTTGACATTTTTGACACAAAACATAATGGAATGTAAAAACTTTGCCGCTCAATATCTCTGAACTACCCTAAAAGGAGATAGAACCTTATAATTCTAAGCTCACGATTTGTTAAAAATCTTCATTTAAATTGATTAAGGGGGTGTTCTCACTAGAACATTTGCTTCACTTGAAATGGAGTTTAGGATAAAGTTCGCTTTGCTCTGCGTCGTTTGGATCTGTGAGAACGCACATTCGAAGTAGCCTAACTCCCGGAGCAAACACCCATCAGATGCTCCGCTTGAAAAGGGTGGTTTCGCTTCGTAGTCAGGTTTGTTATATAATTTCGTGGGAATTTTTTTGGGATTTGCTAATCTATACATTTTTGGAAAGGGCATTGTATGAGGAATCAGAAAATATATGTTTCCATTTGCACAGATGTCTGAAAGGCGGCCATCTTGGCATTTAAGAAATGGCCGCCATAATACACACGTTTTGTAATATCTTGGCTTCTAAATAAGCTAGAACATTTTAACTGCTAAACCTACATTTTCAGGGTCAAGGAATCCAATGGTTGTAGTTACAAAGCTATTTTTTGTATTTTTTTTTTTTTTATATCATCACATAAAAATGTGTAACTTATACTTTAAGAAATTGTCGTTTTTCTATTACTTCCATACGTAAGTCCACAGACCACAGTATGATCACGACAACCTCCTGCATTAGATAGTCTCGATGTTATGATTTAAACTTTTGTTGGCTTTTTGGGGGGATTTGCTAATCTATACATTTTTGGATGTTATGGCAACAGCCAGCAACCAGTAAGGCAATACAGAGGCAGGTAAATCTTTAGCCTAATGGCATATTTAATGATCTTCTTTCGGCGTATGGGTAGTTGTTTTCCTCTCCACTCCACCATGCTCGGGGCCGAGGGGCTACCCTTTTACCACCCCGAGACCTGGTTGAGGGGCTCACCCGGGCAATATTTCTGGACACCCCTCCAGAAGCCACGTCATCGTCTCGTCATCTAGTACCGACAGAACATGCATCCCATTGGGTGGGTGGTACACCGGGCAATCCAGGATAACATGGTCTGCGGTTTGGTCCTCTGCGCCACACTCGCACGACGCATTTGGGGCCAAGCCCCATCTGTGCATTGATGAGCGGAAACGTCCGATGCCGGTCCGGAGACGATTGAGCCTCACCCAGGATAGCCTTGGCAAGTCCATCCCGAGGGGCTCAGGGCCGGCGACTGGGATATGGTCGCGGAGTTTGGAGGTGTTTGCCTCCCACTCCGCGCGCCACATATAATCCGCCCATCCTGCCGCACTGATGTTAAGATCTCTGCATTGCTGCCTGAGATCCTGTGCGGCAGGCACAAATGGGTGTCTCGACTTGAGACGCCGGGAGGGCTCCGCTGTTATAGTGAGCCTATCGTGGAGCAGATGGTTATTAAGCTCCACGGCCCGGCAGGCGAGACGTGCTGTGGCTCCCATGCGGCGGAGGCCTGCGGGCTGGATGCCTGCTAGGATGGGAAGGTTGTCCACGGGGGTAAGACGCAGGCATCCTGTCACAAACCGCAAGGCTTCGTTTATAGGCGAGTCGATGAGGCGGGTGTGGGCACTGCGACACCATACTGGGGCGCAGTATTCACTAGTTGAATAAAGGAGGGCTAGGGCTGCCGTGTGCAAGGTCTTTGCGCCGGCGCCCCAGCCTGAGCCAAATAGTCGCCTCATCAACGCCACATGAGCTGTTAACTTCTTGCGCAGTGACTCGAGGTGCCGGCGAAACGTGAGCGTCCTGTCCAATGTCACGCCGAGATAGATTGGCTCAGCGGAACATGGCAGGGGAGTTCCATCTAGGTATACTCTAAGCTCACATTTAGCCTCCCTGTTGTTAAGGTGGAAGGCAGCCGACACCGTCTTTGCCTCGCTAAGCTTCAATCTCCATTTCCGGAAGTATGCCACTAGTGTCTGCATGTCCTGGCTCAGAATCCCCTCCACAGACTGCCAATTTCCAGCAGAGTACACCACTGCGAGGTCGTCTGCGTAGGCGTACTTCCGCGAGAGTGTGTTGGGCAGGTCATAGGTGTAGATATTATAGAGGAGGGGGGCCAGGACCGATCCCTGAGGGACGCCGTTCTTAAGGCGTCGAAGCCTGCTTAGCTGTATGCAACCGGTGGTAAGGGTAAAGCTGCGGTTACGGATGAGCTCCATGATCATTCTGACCATGTGCCTGTCCGGCAGCAGGCGGAGCAGCTTGCAGGTGAGGCCGCGATGCCATACGGTATCGTAGGCAGCCGTCAGGTCTATAAAGACGGCCCCGTCTCGAGGATCTTGAAGGGGATGCATAACAGAGAGATGGGACGGTAACTCTTAGGGTCCCCTTCAGGCTTATTCGGTTTAGGGATCGCAACAACTAGGGCTCTTCGCCAGATTTTGGGGATCTTGAGTTGGCGCAAACAGGAAGTGAGGAACGCTCTCAGGCAGGACTTCAAGGCGGGTGCGGCATGGAGAATAAGCTCCGTATATCATATTTAATGATAAAAATAGGGAATGAAACAAAATAAATGAATGGGAGGAATGTGGGGAGTGTATGGTGTGCTGGTTGTTCTGTTTGTGGGATGTGTATTTACTCTATGTGTAATGACAGGCGGGTTGTGTCTCTTGACTATGTATAAGCGTTTATGCTATGTCTGATGACATACTAGGCATTGTAAATCACTCCCTACTTAAAGGGATATTTCCAGCGGCGCTTAAAACTGCCCTGGTTAGACCCACCCTGAAGAAAAGTAACCTAGATCCTTCTGATCAAAAAAACTGTAGACCAATATCCAATCTCACTTTTCTAAGCAACATTTTAGAAAAGGCAGTGTATAGACAGCTTCATGAATTCTTAGTCCTAAATAATAGGTATGACCCACTTCAGTCAGGTTTCTGATCATACCACAGCACAGAAACCGCTTTGCTTAAGGTAACTAATGACCTTAGGATAAATGCAGACTCGAAAAAACTCTCGATTCTTGTACTCTTAGACTTAAGTGCAGCCTTTGATACGGTAGACCACTCCATACTTATTTAGAGACTTGAAAACTGGGTTGGCCTCTCAGGTCCGGTCTTAAACTGGTTCAGGACTTACCTGGCTGACCGAGACTACTTTGTAGCCCTTGGTGACCATAAGTCAAAAAATTATAGCACAACCTGTGGAGTTCCCCAGGGGTCCATTTTAGGACCGTTGCTTTTTAGCCTATACATGCTACCCCTCAGTTCTGTTATCAAGAAGCATAGCGTTAACTACCACAGCTATGCTGACGACACTCAGCTTTATATCTCAGTAACTCCCAACGACTACAAGATGATCGACCACCTGATAGACTGTATTGTCGATATTAATATTTTGATGACACAAAACTTTCTCCAACTCAATCAAGAAAAAACAGAGGTATTGATCATTGGCGAGAAAACTGGGAGAGAGAAATTATCTGCACACTTGAAAACACTAGCTCTTAACACTAAGTGTCAGGCCAGGAATCTTGGTGTCATAATTGACCCAGATCTAAATTTTGAAACTCATATTAATAACACTATTAAAACATCCTTCTACCATCTAAGAAACATCACTAAGGTACAATCATTTCTCTCCCAGGCAGACACTGAAAAATTAATGCATGCGTTTGTTACTAGTAGGCTAGATTACTGTAATGCTCTCCTGACAGGTCTCCCCAAAAAAATGATAAATAGACTACAAATGGTTCAAAATGCTGCTGCTCGTGTCCTTACTAGGACCAAACGGAGAGCGCACATCACACCTGTCTTGAGATCACTACACTGGCTCCCTGTCAGTCATAGAATAGACTTTAAGATCCTTTTACTAGTTTATAAATCACTTCACTGTGATGCACCCAATTACATGGTGGACATGCTCATAAGATACACACCAGCTAGACCCCTACGGTCTAGTGGCACGGAACTTTTAATAGTGCCAGAGGCTAGGACAAAGAGATTTGGAGGATCAGCTTTTAGCATATATGCTCCTAGATTGTGGAACACCCTACCTGAGGGCCTGAGGTTGTCTAAAACTCAGGACATTTTTAAGCGTGACCTCAAAACCTACTTATTCAATGTCGCCTTTTGATACTAAGGGAGACATTGGACATTATAGAACTAGGATCACTAGGCCATTACACCATACTCGTGTTTTGAGATTTGTGTTGACAGGAAAATGGACCCGTGTGCTGATGAGGCACTGTCAGCTCCAAATAGCACCTAGAGCAGTACTGGAACCGGTACAAGGGTGTACCAGGACCACCATCAGGTTGTATTGCTGTCATCTTTACTGTCTCTATTGTGTTGTTGCATCATAACTGTGCTTAAGTTTCTCTTTTGGCAGGACCTGTGACCATACTGGATGCAGAACGATGCAAATACAACACTAAATTTATGGACAGTGTGTACGCCGATAATATGCAAGGAATTTTTCCTGGATACATGGTGTACAGGTTTTTGCCCTTGCTTGCTTGCTTGGTGCCGGTGGTCCTTGGCCTCCCCTGGGGGACCGCTGGGTACTGGTAAGCAAACTGGCTAGTAGTCGCTCTATTGGTAGAGGGCTGCAAGGGAATTTTTCCTGGCTACATAGTATACAGGTTTTTTACTTTTGCCTGCTCGCGGCTCTGTCAGTATTGATTGATTGATTGACTGATTGACTGAACATTTTCATTGTGTGAAGCGCATTGAGTTGCATCTTGTAAGAAATGCGCTATACAAATAAAATTTGATTTGATTTTTATTTGATGTGTGATGTGATATGTGAATGGCGAGTCCAATGCGTGCCAATGTGAGCTGGGCTGTTAGATTAGTTCATCATCATCACTTTCGTGCGTCACAGCTTGGGAATCGTCATCGTTCTGGCACTGGCTGCTGCACATGTCGGTACAGGCTAAGTTCTTAGCTCTGCATGAACATCTGCCAGAAGAACAGTCAGTTTTGCATTTGCATTGTACCATCTCAATGATGGACTTTGGGGCTGGGAGGACGTCTGTGGTTGTTGGTTTAAGCATGCCATCCTCATGTTTGGAGTACCAATTTTGCAGGGGATCCAATTAGCCTATGGATCATGCAGAGCAATGGCTGCCTGTGCCCATATACTTTTTTTTTTTAAGAAGAAGAATAAAAAAAAATGCTTTGTAACTCCAACCATTGGATTCATTGACCCTGAAAATGTAGGTTTAGCAGTTCAAATCAATGTTCTAGCTTATTTAGAAGCCAAGATATTACAAAACGTGTGTATTATGGCGGCCATTTTGTAAATGCCAAGATGGCCGGCTTTCAGACATCTGTGCAAATGGAAACATATATTTTCTGATTCCTCATACAATGCCCTTTCCAAAAATGTATAGATTAGCAAATCCCCAAAAAATTCCCACGAAAGTTTAAATTGAAACATAGTGAACCTGACTAGAAACGACGCATCCATCCCTTTGCTTCGCTTTGCTTTTGGTGAGAACGCTGCCCGACGCAGTCCATAGGAAAACAACAGCGCATGCGTGTTGATCTGGATAAGAGCGGAACAACGGGCAATTCTATTTTTTTCTGACCAATCAACTACCACGTCTGTTGCTTCGATTGCGTATGTTACTTCATTTACATGAAGGGCTGTGAGAACGCAACTCAGAGAAATAATTTATGCAACAATGTTGCAGTTGCGAACTCATCCACTTGCTCCGGGTCTCGATTCGGACTTTCATGTGAGAACATGACCTTAGTTGTAAAAATCTTCAACAAAAATTGGTAACATTATTATTTAGAGGGGGTATGGAAACACAGTCTTAACAAATTAATATAATATTTGTTATTGTTGTGTGTTGCTATGTTTTGGTAGTGACACATTTCGGCAGCAGAAATTGTTTATGTATTTATTGCGTTGCACTGTATATGTTTATCCTGGCGTTGCACTGTATATGTTTATCCTGGACACTCGGCCCCACCCAACATGAGGGTCTCCCTCAGTGGTCCCAGAGTTGAAATAAAGGCTTGAGTGCTAAGCTAGGCTAATAAACCTTTTTAGCTTAAAAACTAGGGCTGTCAATGTCAACGTGTTAGCGATTGCAGTTAATTTGGAAACCTTAAAAAAAAGACTTTTATTTATTTACAAATTGTACAAATTAATTATATTATTTATAATATCATATATTAAACAAGTTCTACTGACATGCGCAGATAACACTCTACAGGAGTTTCAAGACAGACTGATATACGGTACTCTCTCTTCTGGGTCCTTTGTGTCAGATGAATGATCACACTTAGCAGACATCCTGTCTGCAATGAAATCGACACATTCCTTTTTTCACCTCTCTCTCTCTCTCTCTCTCTCTCTCTCTCTCTCTCTCTCTCTCTCGAAGAAGAAGAAGAAGAAGAAGAAGAAGAAGAAGAAACATTCACAATGCAACCTAATAAAGGTAACACACTTATAGTCTATTTTCTCTCCCCCATCTCCCTCCCTCCCTCTACTCCTCTCTCTCTCCCTCTCCTTCTCTTTCTTTCTTTTTCTCATTCTATCTGTTACCGTTACCTTGTCTTGTTAATACAGTCAGTAATACAGTACAGTATTCTATCAAGGTATTCAATCAAACAAACCAAGGTCAAGGGTACTCCGCCTCCTTTAAAAGTTTCCATCCTTGAATGAGACATTTGAGATAAGTCACTCCTGCTTTCACGCCCATCTGTCATATTTGTTGCTTTTGACCTGGGGGTACGGTTTCTTTTTTGTGTTCTGCTTTTTCTATGATTTCATACAAATTGAGCATAAGATCTTGTTGATAAAATCCAAAACTAAAAATCTATTCTATTTCTATTTGTTTTATAAAGTTAGACATACTCTGATTGACTATGTCTCATGTAACCAAATGAGCCAAAGGAAGATCTGTAGGCCTACAGATATATTACATAAAACAATGTGTGGCTGTGCCTAAAACTGTTGTTTGTTATATTGAGTGAGCACTTCAATACTTAAACTTTCGCAATATGAAAAAGACACATTTAAAAAATATTAAATATTAAAATTAAAATAATAAAAAAAGCTTTTTGATCATTTGATCACTGTCGGCATTCAGATATTTTCCCCAGACCGTGTCACATATGACCATTACCTGCAACGTACAAGAGGATATGGCTCAGTACCAAGAAGAAACAAAAGTGGTCTAGTGGATAGTGAGTTGGACTTGGGATCGGAAGGTTGTGAGTTCAAATCCCGCCTGAAGCCACACCACTACTAGTGTGCCCTTGGGTAAGGCACTTAGCCCTCAGTTACTCCAGGGGGAATGTCCCTGTAATTCGTAATTGTAAGTCGCTTTGGATAAAAGCGTCTGCTAAATGGCAAAATTATTAAATTATAATTATTAAAAGAATCATACCCTGACCTTTCATCAGAGTTTATTTTGACCACACTTCAGATTGTATCTTTACTTATCTAGAATTTTAAACAAAAAACACCACTTGTGTGACCTGGCTGGACTGGAGCTGTGGAAGAGGAGGTAGGATGTGGGACGTAGTGAGGTGTGTATATAAGGCCACCTTGGATGTTGGTGTGCCACACTACTGAGAGTGATCCAGAAGCTTCTGTTAGACCTTGATTAGACCTACTCTACTCTACACCATGCAAGCCTTCATTCTGTTGACCATCAGCCTGGCTGTTGGTAGCTTGGCCCAAAGACCTGAACATTGCTGTAAGTAAGAATTAGATTTTATATTGATAATTATATCTATGGTACTAAATGGTAAAACTATGGTAAATTCACTGTTTCATAAATGCTTTTGATTTGAAATACCAGGATGCATCTCTAGGAAATTGTTTTGTTCCATTTGTTGCTTCTTCATTCAATGTAACAATTGTGTCGTTTTTTGTTTGTTTTGTTGTTTAACATTGAAGCATCCCCACGTCCCATGGAGGGCATGCAGGCAGTGGTATGTCATTTTCTGGGATGCAATTATTTTATCTAAGACTCTGTAATGTTCAAATGTAAGCAGAAATAGGAATTACGAATAACCCAAGAATGATATCATGTTCATTTCTTATCACATGTAACAGATGATGACCAAGGAGGGTCATAGTGCCATTGAGAGATTTGCAATTGACGGACAGAAGGAATACCGCCGTACTGTCGAGACACTCGACGGCAACACCACCGTTACAAAAGCCCTGCATTTCTTTGAAGAGGTAACATTGTTTAACCTTCTAATTACAAATGCATATTCTATTTAATTGCATTGTTAATGAAGTATACAATACATTGGGAGGGAACAAAGTGGATTTCTGCCATCTTAGAAGACTGGAGGAGAATTAGTTTAAGACTTTATTGCAGTGGTTGGAACACAGAGCTGATACTGTATGTTTGTATAGTACAAATCAGTAAACATCATTGTAACATCTTGGCCTTCTTTTATACTCTTGTATTTGTCCTTCCTCAGGGTGTGTATTATGAATGGAATCGCCACACCAAAACCTGTGTATCAGCCACCATTCCCAAGCAGCGGTTCCCCTTCGGGACTCCCAAGCATGCCCACTTCCATTCACAAGCGATCATTGGAACCTTTTCTGCTCGTGGAGAAGGTCTGCTGGTAAACAACTGGGTTGGAAGGATACCCGAGCTTAAGGGTGAGTTACTTGATGTGTAAGCTATGTAGTCTAAAAAACCTACCTCATGTTTTCCAATATCATAAAAGCTTCTCACCTACCATGATCACCATTCCCAGTCAAGCTCCACTGGCATAGTGACTATCATGACTGATAGTCTGATGTGTTCTCTTCACAGCAAGCTACTTCATGACTTTCACTGCCCATGGATGTATACCCATTGCCACCATGTTCAAATTTGAGAACGAAGGCGAAGTCTTCAACAGGTTAGTGGTATACTATATGTTATGCTTAATATTGCACAATTTTAAGTCATGCTAACATGAATTCATGTTGTCTTATGATCAATCTTATCTCTGAGAGAAATGATGCCTCAGGATCCCAGAGGTCTACATTCTTTAATCCTCCACTAGAGAACTCTAATGTGACCCCTTTCTTTTCTATTCCCAGCTACTACGATATTGTGCATGGAATTGAGAATCCCAACGTCTTCATCCCTCCTTATTGGTGTGTGGAATTATAACCATTCAGTGTGGAACATCTACATGTCCTCTTTGAAATTCAAAGTAACAGTGTTGATGTAAAAAGTGGTGATTTGCCCCTAATTTGCCAGCATGATCTTATTAAATAATTCTCAAATAAACAATTCATGCCATTGTAAACACAGAGTGGGCAGACCTTGAGGGGATTAAAATGATTTATTAATAAACATTATATTCAAAATATATAATGCTTTGTGTTTTTACCTGGTGCCTATAAAACCTATTCAGCATGGAACCAAAAAGGGTTCTACATGGAAGTGGTCACTGCTCTAACCATTGACAATTCTTACTAAATTCTTAACACTAGACGCACAACGTTTTTTTACCTACTTTTAGCGCGACGAGGTGTCGAATCACATGACCACTCTTGACAATGGGGGAGTGTGTACTGATGCACAAAAATCGCTGGATGGCGATGTCACACAAGAAGAGAAAATGACAAGACACTACCTCTAAAAATGCATAAAGTTCCAGAGAAGCGGGGACAGAGCAGAGAGTCAGCTGAAAAGGAACTATGGAACAAATTATGACATATATATATATATATATAAATATATATAATAACGTATGCATGCCATATTGTAGATGTAACGTAAGTGGAGAGGGAGATTGATCTAGGTCTAGGAGATTGATTGAGACTGCGGGAGTTTTACATTACTAACGAATGAAAGTTGATTATCATTATTAAAAAATAACTGTAATATATATTGCAATGTTGTCCCTTTCACACATAGTTCCATGTAATTTCCTTGGAATCCCAAGCTGTGTTGACCAGGTATCTGTAATGTTCACATTTATATACAGTATAACAGTAATAAATATAGCAATAAATGACAGCGCTGTAAATAGTGTTATTCTTGCACAATTGCACCCACAACGTGCTATTGCCGTCCGGAGTTGATCAGTTCCAGATTGAACCAAGGCTCTTCGCTACAGAAACATTTTCACACAATGACAAACATGTGATGCATTTTATATTATATTCTTTGAACAACAGAACGGGACAGGTGCGAGAAACTGCCATAATATACCATACATATATCTGCCATATATCGTACCTCCGTTTTATATTGAAAAATATTATGATAAATACATATAGGGCGGAGGTATGATATGTGGTGTGTGGCTAGATATTTTCATGTAGCACTGTGACTGTGCTTATCTGTGGATTATTATTTATAAATAGTGGTCTCCTGAGAGGAGCGAGTCTTGATTTTTTTTTATGCAACAAGGAGGAGAAAATGATTAAATGAAACACACCGTTGGGACGTGGTGGAGCGGGGGAAACCCGATGTCTTTGTTTGTTGATCGGAAACGATTGAGAAGCCATCATCAACCCTCCCCCCATCAACCATTAGGCCTCCATCAAGTGATTGTAACTCACTTTTTAGAAACAAGTTGTCCCATACAGTTAGATTTAGTTAGAAGCCTACTTGTAAGAAACAGAGCCTAGTATGTTTATAATCAAGTGCTTTAGTTGGCGAGCGGACATGCCACATATCATCCCCGTACCTCCATCCCACATGTATTTTATCATCATATTTTAAAATATATGTTGTATTGTCTGAACGAACATTTATTTCGCCATATTACGTCACTTATCACCTTAGGTTTTTGTGAACGGGACGATCAGAAAGAGATTAGTTTACCACAAAACAAGGAATGCAAAATCAAAAAAACAACGCATTACATTGGCCGTCCTAATGAGACGATAACTACGCAGATCGAACTCATTATTAGGCTACCGAGTCTCAATCTCAATGGCATTCAATTGTCAGGATTCATCTTTGATAAACAATGGCCTACTAATTACATCCCATTGAGTATGTTTGCATATGAACACACTTATTCCTATGTAGCCTATTGCATTATTTTCATACATAATACATTCAATGTGCAGCTTTCCGAGAGCCCACGGCACATGAGAGTAAAGTTAAAGTTCTATAAATAAAGATCTCACATACAGTGCCTTTGGAATAGTAGAGGCTATTATGTTTATAATCAAGTGCTTTAGTTGGCGAGCGGACATGCCAGTGTTATTCTTGCACAATTGCACCCACAACGTGCTATTGCTGTCCGGAGTTGATCAGCTCCAGATTGAGCCACGGTTCTTCGCTACAGAAACATTTTCACACAATGACAAACATGTGATGCGTTTTATATTATATTCTTTGAACAACAGAACGGGACAGGCGCAAGAAACTGCCATAATATTGACATGAGAATTGTTGGCTACTTCATATCATAACTGAACATTCATATATATAGCATATTGCATTATTTGAAAATTGACAGCACTGTGTCATTCACGTCATTATCAATATCTTATTATCAATTATCAATATACTCTCTCATGTACATGTGTTGACAACTTGTTGTTATGTGCCTGAGAGGTCATAGACGTGTACAGTACAGTACTGACACTCTTAGAACTCATTTGAGTTCCACATACAACCCTTTTGCGTTCCATGGAACCCATTAGAAACCTCTGGGTAAATATAAAGGGGTTAACATGAAACCCAGGAAGGTTTCCATACCAAGATGAATGGACAAGAAGTAGTAAAGTAAGTGAACAATGGAGGGTTGCTTACTTCTACTAAGACAACAACAACAACAACAACAACAACAACAACAACACATTTTTATTACATTTGTTTAGTGAAGAAGTTGGTCATGATCATGTACAAACAAAGAGTTATCATCGCCAAAGATGTAATAAATAGACTTTAAATATTGTGTGTTGTGGTCATTCAGGCTGTAATCAAGTTGTAGCAAGTTGTTGTTCATGGTGTTCTATAGTGTCACCTCAGTGAAGAATATCAACCTGTGGAAGATATCGAACAATGGACATATGCTAACACATCTCACAGAATCAATACAACACAAAACAATTATAATAATCATTTGCCCTCAGATGTGTAGTTGTTGTGATAAACCGTCTTAACTACTAGATTCGAGTAGTAGCACACAGGATGGCATACATCCTCCTCTCCACACTGCAGTAGCACAGCACCGGCTCCAAAAGCACTAGCGTCAACCTCCAGTCTGAAAGGAAGGGACAAGTTAGGTGCAACCAGAACAGGAGCACTGCAGAGGAGAGACTTGGCACCATCAAAGGCATGCTGACATTCATCACTCCACACGAAGGGCAAACTACACAGCTTAGTAAGCGGAGCCACCACCACAGAGAAGTTCCTACAAAAGCATCTGTAGTAACCTGTCATGCCCAGGAAACGTCGGAGTTCCCATCTAGTCGTGGGGATAGGGTAGGACAGCACGGCTGTAACTTTAGCATCCACTGGACGAACTTGCCCATGACCCACCTGTTTCCCCAGGTAGGTGACGACCGCCTTACAAAACTCACACTTGGCAAGGTTCAGAGTCAAGGACGCCTCAGTGAGTCGCTGGAATACCACTGTCAAACTGGCAATATGGTCAGCCCAGTTATCTGAGAATACCACCACGTCATCCAGGTAAACTTTGCAACAGGGGATATCCCCCAACACCAGGTGCATCATCCTTTGAAATGTGGCAGGTGCATTCCTCATCCCAAACGCCATCACTGTGTATTGCAAGAAATGGTCAGGCGTTACAAAAGCAGAAATGTCAGAGGCTCGGGATGTTAAGGGAACCTGCCAGTATCCTTTAAGTAGGTCTAGTTTAGTAAGGAAGGTTGCTGGACCAATGCTATCAATGCAGTCCTCCATGCGAGGCAATGGGAACGAATCTGGTACAGTAACAGCGTTAACTTTCCGAAAATCTGTACAAAAACAAAACGTTCCATCGGATTTAGGGGCCAACAAACATGGAGAGCTCCAAGGACTACGACTGGGCCTGGCTAAACCATTCTGTAACAAATAGTTGGCCTCCTTCTTCATAACCTCCCTTTTGGTTATAGGGCAGCGGTAAGCATGCTGCTTAATGGGAGCAGCAGCACCGATATCGATATCATGGGTTAGCACATTGGTACATGATGGCACATCATTGAACAGAGTGGGACAGGAGTGAAGTAACCTGATTACATCACTCCTCTGACATTCAGGCAGGTAGGACAGATGTATTTCTAAGCTTGACAGAAACTCAGAGTTCGACAACCTACCACAGTGTGGACCATCAGCCAACACTGTCAAACCATCATCAGACATGACTTCTGCACAAACCAGAGAAGCAGAGATCTTATTAGGGGAAGCAGTTTTTTCCTGCTTCCCCTGGACAGCTTCTCTGGAATGCTAAGATTTGAGCATGTTAATGTGGCATAACTGTGTTTTTCTTCGCCGCTCAGGCGTATGGATGATATAATCTGTGTCAGACACTTTACGTAGGGTTACTGCGTAGGGTCCTGAGAAACGGGCAGTAAGAGCAGATCCAGGCATGGGTAGTAGAACAAGAACTTGATCACCAGGTTGAAACTGGCGCTCCACCGCCTTCCTGTCAAACCTCCTTTTCATACTCTCCTGAGAGGAAGAGAGAGCCTCTTTCGCCACTGTCAATGCATGACGCAGCCGTTCCTTACACTGAGAGACAAAGTCCACCACCTTAGTCTACTTAGTGGGATTAGACATAAACCGCTCCTTTAACACCTTAAGGGGGCCACGCACATTATGCCCAAACACAAGTTCAGCTGGGCTAAATCCAAGAGACTCCTGCTTTGCATCACGGATAGCAAAAAGAACAAAGGGGACTCCCTCATCCCATTCTTTTCCTGTATCAGTACTTCCTTAACATGGACTTCAAAGTTTGATGCCAGCGCTCCAGCGCGCCCTGTGACTCTGGGTGATATGCACTAGACACTTCGTGAGAGACACCTAAAGATTGCAAAGTCTGCTTAAAGGTTCTGGAAAGGAAATTAGTTCCTTGATCAGTTTGCACAAGTTTTGGTAGCCCAAAGGTAGTAAAGAACTTAGTTAGCGCTTTTGTGATGGCTGGAGCAGTGATTCTACGTAGAGGAATTGCCTCAGGAAAATGAGTGGTAACACACAACAGTTAACAAAAACTGGTGACCGGCTTTAGTCCTGGGCAAAGGGCCAACACAGTCTACAATGACATGATCAAAAGGCTCACCAACAGCAGGGATAGGCCGCAACGGCGCTACCTGATTTGGTTTCCCCACAATTTGGCAGGTGCGGCAGGTGTTACAAAAACGCACCACATCAGCTTTCAGTCCTGGCAGGAAGAAGTGTCTTAGGATACGGTCATACGTCTTAGTGATCCCTAGATGTCCAGACCATAGATGTTCGTGTGCTAGCTCAAGAACATGCTGTCGACAACCAACAGGTACCACTATCTGTTGAACTGTGGCCCAGTCTCCACTTGCATCATCTACTGCAGTGGTCACCAACCTTTTTAAGCCCAAGATCCCTGACCTCGGCCTTGGTGAAGGCAAGATCTACCTATTGAAGCGTTGAGAGAAAAAGATAGCCAAGATAGTACTTTAAACTTAATGACGTTTATTTGCCTGTATTTTAATTAGATGCAATGCATTGGTCCAACATTAAAATTGATGCAAAAAAAAAAAAAGACTGTATCAAGCATATCAGGCAGCTGTCTTGCTTTAAGAATTGTACATAACTGAAATTCAATTCAAAGTTTGATTATGTCATTTCATTACAACACAAAAAAATAAAGGCATGGAATGATGGAATGGAGGAATGTATGATAAAATCATTTTGTTCATAGTAACGTTAGCTGACATTCTTGACATTTTGACACTTGACTGACTTAATTATTATTCTTACTTATTAACATTGACAAACATATTTACAATTAGCATTTTATAAAGTAGAACTGTTATGTGTACTTTCTCAGTCAGTGCTAAGTGCAGTCATCTTATGCAGCATCACTTTTCACATCAAAACAAAAGTAAAACTAATGTGTACTTTCTCATATTATTAACATTGACAAACATATTTACAAGTATAGCATTTTATAAAGTAGAACTGTAATGTGTACTTGTGTCTCAGTCAGTGCTAAGTGCAGTCATCTTATGCAGCATTACTTTTCACATCGAAACAGTCATGTTACTCACTCAAGTCAGTGTGATGGTTGTGACTGGAAACTGTCTACAAGTGCTTTGTAGTTTGGCTCATAGCTACTGACTGCCAGTCTGAGACAGTCTGTGAGGTGTCTGTCAGTAAGGCGGCTCCTGAACTTTGATTTGATTATTTTCATCTGTGAAAATGACATTTCACAGAGATATGTGGATCCAAAGTAGGCACTCACTCTTAGTGCACATGCAGTGAGAAGAGGAAACTTCTCTCTGCTGACAAGTCCCCAAAAGTCACTGTCCCTTGACCTGGCTTTCAGCTCTATGTCATTTTGTAAATCAACCATCTCCATGTCAACTCCACTTGGCAAAGTAAATACTTGCTGGAATTTGGCTGCTACCTGCTCTATATCAATGGGCACAAATGGGTTTGAGACAAATGCAGCAATATCTCCCATGACATCTAACTCACCAAAACGCCGATTGAACTCTGTTGCCAGTTTGTCCAGGGGAGCACAGTACTGCTCAGGGTGAAAAGCATCATTGTCTTCCAAGGCGCTGTGCCATTTTCTCCAGGTTGGGAAAGTGTGTCAGCCTCCCATTCTTTAGGTGTGTGTGGTCCAAACACCGAGCTTGGCCTTGAACCCATTTACTGTGCTTATCATGTGGGGAAGGTGTCGGTCTTTTCCCTGCAGCTCGTAGTTGAGTGCGTTCAGTTTTGCGGTTATGTCTGTCAGGAACCCCAGGTCCAGTAGCCACGCATCGTCTGCCAGTTCCTTGTGCTCCTCGTTCCTTGTAAGTAAGTAGGCCTAAGTAAGTAAAGCTTTATTTATATAGCACCTTTCATACAAGAAATGCAGCTCAAAGTGCTTTACAACAGGAATAAGAACATAAAGTGAATAAAAACATATATAAAACATATACATGCATAGAATGAATATAAAAGCAGGGGGAAACAGTAAAAAGAAAAGGTAAAGATCTGACTTTCCACACCAATTTAAGTCCTTTGCCTATGAAAATATTTACTACCACTTGCCTTGTCGACAGGAACGTCTTGATCTCGGGCAGCAAGTCGACAAATCGCTGCAGCTCTTTGCCGCGACTCAACCACCGCACATCAGCATGGAGAAGCAGGTCTCCGTAAGCAGCGTCGAGCTCGTCCAATAACGCTTTGAATAAGCGGTGCTGAAGCGCTTTCGCTCGAATCGAGTTGACTAGTTTCACCACCAGTGTCATTACATGGGAAAAGTCCAACACCTTACCAGCCAAGGCCTGCTGATGGATCACACAGTGATAATTGACGAAGGAGGGAAAATCAGGGTCATTACGACACAGTCCAATAAATCCATTGCGCGCACCGCGCATTGCTGGGGCCCCGTCAGTAGTAATCGCCACTAGTTTATGAATGGGTATGTCATTTTCACCGACATATTTTTTTAACTCATTGTAAATATCCACACCCCTCGTTTTCTCCTTTAAGCGCAAAAGAGTGAAGAAATCCACCTTTGTTGTAGAATCCTGGAAAACCATTTTGACAAATGTTTTTTTTGCGAGTCACGTAGCAGTACTATTCTCTTATCTGATTGGTCACTTTCATGCAGCATTTGCGACACAACAGTTTGCTAGAGAGAGAGAGAGAGAGAGGCGCGTGCAAAACATAGGCTCTTTGTGTATTTATTTAAAAAAAAAAATGTTTTACTTTTGTTTAAAAAAAAAAAAAAAAAAACTTTTTACTTTTTTTTTATCAATCAAAGATCTACAGGAAAGTCTCAAAGATCTACCAGTCGATCGCGATCGACGGGTTGGTGACCACTAATCTACTGCATCACCTGCCCGTGAAATCCAGTTACGCATCAACACACCATTATTCTTAATAAAAGTCTGTTTCTCACTGTACTTAGTAGGATCCTCAACAACTGCAGCGAAACACTTGCCTACGGACGGATCTGCTTGCTGGGCGCTGATGAGTGCACTTCGGGTCAGCGGCAGCGATACTTCAGCAACAGTGGTATGTTCTGCTACTGTGTCAGGCTCTTTTGAAATTCCTTTTCCCAGCTCACCAACCGATGGCCACCGTTCCTCAGACAAGACAGAAGCAAACAAAGAATCTGACAAGCTAACATCCTGGTCTTGCTTTCTGGCTTGGGCTCTAGTCAGCACACTGACTGAAAACACATCTGGATGACTGGTGGCTAGGTCATCATGTCCAATTTCAGAAATTGGTACATCAACAACCTCAGGAGAAGGATAGACCTTACCACCAGCTATGTCGTTTCCCATGATAAAATCAAAGCCTTCAATGGGAAAACAGGAGCGGACGGCTACTGGGAAGAAACCAGTGACTAGGTTAGATTTCACATACATGCGGTGAAGAGGTGCGGGTACAAACCCCATTTCGATACCTCGCACTATGGTGCTCATGTCGCAGGCAGATGCAGCACTCACAGGTAGAACACTGGAAAGAATGAATGACTGTGAGCCACCGGTGTCTCGCAACACCGTGATCGGGCGCTGGTCCTCAGACTTCCCTGTGAGAGACACAAATCCAGAGAAAATAAACGGTGTAAAACATTTGTCAGGCACTCAATGGGCTTGCCACCGGGGGACACTGTTTTAATCAACCCCACAAACTTCGGTGGCGCAGGACCCGAAGCTGGCAACTGTTGTTGTTTTCTCTTTAATGCCATGCAATCAGCAATGACATGCCCAGGTTTATGACAAAAAAACACAGTCTCTCCCCCTTCGAACCCAATGATGGTGTATTAAACTGAGTGACACGCGTGTCGCTAGATTTCGAGGAAGACCCACGGGGAAAAGGTGCATAATGTTTAACAAAAACACTTTTGTGAGTGAGAACAAATTCCTCCGCCAGAGTAGCGGCCTGCTGCAAAGTAGTCGCCTTCTGTTCGTTAAGATAAACCACCGTGCGCTCTGGCACACCGTTTTTAAACTCCTCCAACAACAGTAGGCTAGTTCACGTAACTTAACAAAATCATCTACCCTGGCTGCTGAACACCACCTGTCAAATAAAATCTCCTTCTCTCTGGCAAACTCAATATAAGTTAGGCCTGTTGTTTTCTTAAAGTTTCGAAAACGCTGTCTATAAGCTTCAGGGACCAACTGTAAGGCGATCAACTTCTCCAGAATCGATTTAATTGAGTCGTCACTTACAAGCGAGTTCGTTTAATCTCAACGAGACGTCCTTGATATCACTTCTTAAGATAATATGATCCAATCAAATATTAGGCACCACTACTGAACTGTTCATTAAGATAATATTTATTCAAGCACATCAGCAAGCAATAATAGTTCATTTCCATGGAAAAGTGGTCCCATCTAGTTTCACCTCCGCAGGCCCGTATCAGCTAGCTTTCAACAAGTTAACTGCAGAAGCTTCACCAAACAAGAAGCCCCTTTAGCCTTCGTACATAGTCCTTTATACATTTGATTTAACATTTGGGGCTGGGCTGTCCCTCCCCCCTATCTGGTAGTTTTTTAATTGTCAGCATAAAATCTGTTGCAGCTGTGAGCAAGTGTTCTAGTTAGTTACAGTATGTGGCCTTCAACTTCTCTCTGTGTGGGTGCAAGAGTGTACTGTGTGTTATCTTCTTCTGGCCTCCCGTTGTCATGATGATATACTTGTAGCACTGAGCAGAGCAGTGTGTCCTTATCAGTAGCATGTGAAAACCTAACCATTGAAGCTACACAGTAATATGAGTTAGGATTCGATTCACAAGTTAAAATATAGTATAGAAGAATAGACTTATCATTAATCATTAGTTATGAAAGTATAAAATCAGTACAGAAAAATAGAATATCATAACAGCAGGTATAAAATGGTTGTTAGCACATAGGTAAAAATAAGTAATTTACAGGCGGTTTGAATCATAAAACGTTCTTTTAGTCAGGAGCTTGTCTTCTTCTTTTCGCTCAAAAACAGAACCTCTCTTTTGGCTTTGCGTGACCTTCCTATTGTTCTCAACTGACCTCAGTCACATATTATTTAAATGAGCACATAGTACATGATTTATCACTTCTAGTTATTTTAATACAAATTCCCAACAAATCCCCCCTTTGGTCATTAAACAAAATTATGACCATTACAGAGAATTTGTAGCCAGACATGGTGAGATGGGTCGTAGACCGCAAGTGCCTTTATTTACATTGTCCAGGGCCTAGAACCTAGGTCTTTGCTGTGTTCAGGGCCTGAATGGCCCTGGGGTAGAAGCTGAGCTTCAGTCTGTTTGTCCTTGCGAACATGGTCCTGAACCGCCTGTCCGAGGGCAGCCGAGCAAAGTGTATATTATATGTAAGGGGTGAACAGACGAATCAACTAATGCTTTAGTTGACAACTTATTTTAGAAAATAATTATTAACATTTATATATATCAGACCAATGACAAGAAGTGTACAATGCTTTGAAATCACCTCTGTTTGAGATTCTTTGCTGAGGCCCAAAAAAACTTGATTAACTGCTTAACAGATTCCCTGTGTCACTTTCAAAACCAAAACCAAAACAACTGGACAGTGAACATATGTGAAAGTAAACAAAACGATTGAGGCTAATGATCGCAAGGACTGCTCTTTGGCGGTTTGATCCCCGGCTGTCGAGGTGCCCTTGGGCAAGACACTGAGTCCCTAGTGTAACATTAGGTTAGGTACATTGTGTGATCTGTTGGTCTGTGTAGCTAAAATAAACAGGATTTTGCTGCTTTAAACTTATGTATATGTCTATTCATTGATTCACTCGTATACCAAATCCATTTGAATTGAAAACTGTTACAGGGTATATACAGGAATATTGAGGTTAATTTCAATACCTTTCTAAGACTTTTTAAAGACCTTGTCAATATTTTCCCAGACCTCACCGCCACTTGGAGCTGTAACCGTTGACATCAGTGACACATTTAACTTAACAGTTTTAGTTTGCAATAGACCAGACCACTATCATACAACACAATTTCCAGTTCATCTTTGTTTTTTAATAAAACGAATAAATTCACGTCATATTTCAACTTTTACTAAACGTTTTTAGGACTCAAACTCTTTGGACAGAGTCTAATTCAGAAAAAATACCTACAAAATTCAAGACCTCATAAAATCGTGATAAGACTTTTTAATACTTATTATGGGTCTTGATTTTCCCAAAATTGATTTATCAACTTTTAATACTTTTCAAGACACCGCGGTGTGTGATACCCTGTGTTACTTCTCTCTAATTAATTAGATTATTTGTTTTAATCGCGTGACACCTCTAATTCTAACGCTACCATTCTTTTCATGTCAACAGTTTGTTTACAGAAATAATACACATTTCCTTCAAACATTACAAACACGTGGAGCAACATACCTGAGTGGAAGACATGCAACACGTGTTCTTCCTGGTGGTGCGATTCTTTTAAATCTGCAAAATAAAATACAATACAATTGACTGAGCTAGCAACCAAAACGCGGGTATAATGCAAAACGTTCATAAACAGTATTATATATTATAATCAGTGGAACTATATAGAAATCATCTCAATACATGTCAAAACAAATAGCATATCAACATTCACACAGATAATAAAATACAAGGAGCATTGTACGCAGCGCTCATCCCTCTCAGAAGGTCGTCTATTCTAACGCTACCATTGGCTACGGCAACACCACAGGGACAAAAGAACACGCAGACCTGCAGTACACCACAACTCCACAGGGGGCTCCACAACAACTAATACTGGCTCGGGCTGCTCAAACACAGCGAAACTCATACATCTACTCATACATTTCTAACTCTGTCGCACCAATGATATGTTGAATAGGCTGTATCAACAGGGCTGCCAAGTTTCACCCAAAGTTTGGAGTGAGATTTTTTGGCGGTGGAGCGACCCAAAACTGTGCACGGCCCCTCTCTCCCACCCAATTATTTGTGCTAGTTTCCTGCAATTTTACATGTTGTTCATAATAAACCAGCACAAGAAATGAAAATAATTAACATTTTATAAAACAAGAAAAAAATTCAGACAATATATCATATTTATGAAATCTTAATAAACAAATACAGTAGTGAAGTTAATTATTGTTGGTTATGAATCAAAGAACAGTTATTGAGTTTAAGACGATTTAATCAAAGTTCAACACAGACATACATACAGATGTATACATACATACGTCTCCTCTGGCTCGGGTGGTGAAAAAGAGGCCGATCTCCCCCTAGCCTGCTAGTTTTGTTCCCCTTCTAAGAGGGGAGGGGCCAGAGTGTATGTGTGTGTGTGTGTGTGTGTGTGTGTGTGTGTGTTCGCCCACAATGGTCTCAACCCCTATGGGCGCCTTGTTGTCTGCCATAACCCCATGGTCTAATGCAATTCTAATGCAATTCACCCTATGGTCTAATGCAATTCTAATGCAATTCACCCTATGGTCTAATGCAATTCTAATGCAATTCACCCTATGGGCGTCTTGCTGTCTGCCATAACACCACCCCCCTCGGGCCCTAATGCAATTATATCTACCAGTGATCCTATTACAGCCACTGCAGATGCTTGCCCCCCCTTCCCTAGAGCTGGTCCCAACCCCCAGAGGTCTCTGTTGGTCATCTGGTTGCCATAGAACCCTCATTGTTAGAGGGCATCATGCCCTTGCATGCCCTGGTATGTGTGTGTGTTTAACATATACTACATATTCATACATAGATCATACATACTACATAGATCTTTGGGTCTCACCCTGGTTCATCAAGAGGGCCGTTCCCTGTGATGTCACTATGGCCTCAAGTCAGGGGGCTATTGCCCAACATTGCACAACACTCAGGGGGCTATTTGCACAACATTGCACAACATTCCCCTACAGCATATATACAGGCCCTTATCATACTATCTATGCATGTGTGTGTGTTTAAGTAGAAATATACGACACATCCCCCCTCGGACCACCCAGAGGGTGTTCCGAAACTAAACGACCACAAAACAAAAACAAAAACACAAAACCCCACAAACCGCAACTAAGACACCAAAGATTTTTTTTTTTTAAATAAACAACAAGACAGAAAAACTACACCAACACACAACACAAGAAACATAATAACACATAATAACAAATAAAATAAAATAAAATCAAAAAATAACAATACAAATTAATCTAAACACAGTACATCCTACATATTTCAACACAAAAACTTCCAACAACCAACGTCTTCTTGTTACTCGCATCTTCAGAACAACCTTTACCGCTGTCTCAGATTGATAACCTTTCCTAGTCAGGAGCTTATTCTTCGTTGCGCTAGGAACAGAACTTCTTTCCTATCTTTGTATAACCATCACATCACTTCTCAACTGACCTCAATCACATACGATATAGAAACAAACAAACAATACACAAATAATGACATTCAGTTATCATAACACATAATTCTCCAACAGTAAGCATAGGACAAAGGGAATGCATTAATGCATAGAGCTTCACCTCAGGTGAGGACTAGTCTTCTGAAAAGTTCATCAACGTGGACTGAGTGACTGATTTTCCAAAAACAGTCAATGAGGCCTTGTCTCCTAAGAAAGTCAAAAATCATGTCTGCTATAATAGGTGCTCCTATCTTAGCAAAATAAGTTTCCCATGCCCCTAAGACCGTTTCCAGCCATGCTATCATCTGCTGTCCATTCCCGTCGTTCCCTTTGATCTGCTGCTTCACTACCCTATTCATAGTCTTTAATCTTTTCCTAACTGGTCGTCGTCCGTCAGTGTCATTGAGGTTCAGGCAGCCGCCTGGTCCCCTCCCACACTGATCAAGGTCTGGGGAGTCGCCCTCAGCATCATCTGAAGCATGATGCAGGCACTCGCCAGCATCCCCAGTAGCACAGGTGTCCAGGCTTTGGACACTCCCAGGCTGGACCTCCAGACTGTCAACACTCTCTGCTTCGTTGGTTTCTGGTTTATTGGCATCTGGACAGCTTTCCACTGTCCCCTCGGCTTCAGGCATTGCCGGTAATATCACTGGCTGTAACGCTGGCATTGCCACTGGCTCTGGCAACACCACAGCATCTCGTCGTAGCTCCTCCTTCTCAGGTTCTCTGGGGACCTCGGCACCTGTTGGCACAACATCCTGCCTACTCTGTACATCCACCCCCCTGTCCACCACCCGTGGCCCTATTGGGGTAGGGATATGCCCAGACACCACTGGTGTACCCACTCTGATGTTGTTTCTCCAACAGACCCCACATTGACCTAAAGCATGGTCAATCTGTTCCATCAAATATGGACTCCAAAACCCATATTCCTTGGTGATCTTGCGTCTTACCTCCCCCCTAGCCACATGTGCTAATCCATGAGCTTCCCGTATTAACATGCCTATTAAATCTGAGGGTGCTACAACCAACCCCTCATGATTCCTCCATAGACCTGTGTCATCCTGACTTGCCCCCCTTACTAGCCAAACGTTCTTGTCTAACGTAGTTACTCTACTCTGTAACATCAATAAATCCTCAAGTGTGACCATGCCCTGTAATTGCTTTTCATGTGCGACCAGAAGACCTTTACCTGCCTTGTCTGCTCCTGTAATGGCTTTGGCTGCATCTTCTGCAGCCCTGTTACCTTGTGTGACATGTGATGAGTCAGACCTGTGTGTGGCACACTTCACTATGGCTAATTCCTTTGGCTTCATCATGGCTTGTAACAGCTTCATGATCTGTGCGTGATGCTGTATAGGCGTACCATCAGTTCTCTTAAAACCCCGCCCCCTCCATACAGCTCCATTAAAATGACAAACATTATGTGCATAGGCAGAGTCGGTGTACACTGTCACTCTCCGTCCGGTTCCCAAGTTGCATGCTTCTGTGAGGGCAATCAACTCAGCCAACTGAGCTGAGCAAGGCTGAGGAACTGCCTCAGCCTGTTCTACAATAAACTTTGAATTCTGTGCTTTAACTAAGGAATACCCAGCGCACAAAGTTTCTCCTACCCGGTAACAAGACCCATCAACCCAATATTCTATATCAGCTCCCTTTAAAGGCAAAGCTTGTAGGTCTGTTCTATGCTTAATCACTCTGGCTGTCGATGGAATCTGAGCACCGGATGGCATCGTCACCTGACAGCCGTCAGGTGTGCATTTTACTGTATAGTTCAATTGGCATTGAGCATCTCTCCCTAGCAGCCCTGTTGGCGTGTGTCCTGACACAAGTGTTGACAGAGTTGCTCTCTGTCCCTTGCACTCTAAGTCTACAAGCTCAGTTGTAGGAATCAGCTGTTTAATTCCCTCAAATCCGATTGTCTTCACATATTCTCTAGACATAGGAAGGTGCGTGGCGTCTTCAGGCTTCTTTGTCACCACCAGCTGGCACCTCCCACTCGGATCTTCCGGGCACCCCTATAGGCCAGCTGCTGGGCCTCCGTAAGGGTTCATCACTCCTGGAGCAGGTGTAGTAGGAGGCCAATATCCTCCTCCTTGGCTCCCCCCTGCGCCCCCCTGGGGCCTGTTGTAGCAGGTACAGGCTAGATGTCCATTCTGGTCGCATTGGTAACACGGTTCTAGCATCTTCTTCCCTGCTGCTGTCCATCCCCCTGGTGGTGGTCCTTGGCCAGGCTGTGTGTACGGCTGGTATGGAACCGCTTGCACCCCTGGTGGCCCTTGTGGGTATGGATACCCCCCTTGTGGCCCCTGTGGGTAGGACTGGTAAGTAGCAGGATACCCCCCTTGTGGCCCCTGTGAGTAGGACTGGTAAGTAGCAGTCTGCACTCCAGGTGGCTGTTGCTGTGGGGCTAAAGCCTGCACTCCCTCTATGTTCCTCTCGCTTTCAGTCAATTGCACATGAGTCAATATTCTGAGTGATTCTTCGTCTTGTGTCTTCTGTATCTGAATATTCTTTCGATATAACTCAACTTGATGAGCTACGTGGTCTATATAAACAGCTTTGTTCATGTGTCGTAGCCCCACCACTTCTGCTAGCTTATCCTTAACTGGGGTAGGAAGCCCTTCTTGTATTTTTTCCCTGATTATGGATTTTTCTAAGGGGTTATCTTCAGCGTCCTTCCCTGTCACACTTCTCCATTGAGAGTGCACACGGGCAACAAACCCCTGGGATTCTCATCTCCCCCCAGTGGCTTCACAATGATATTGTCTGGGTGAATGTGAGTAGGGTAAGTCTCTCTGATTGCCTTCCACAGCCTGCCTCTGTTTGCTGCGAAGAGCTCTGGATCATAAACTGATGTATTGATATATCTATGAAGTCCTGCCTTCATCAATATTTCCTGCATTGTATCCAATCCTGCAATAAAAGCTAAGAGTCTTTTCAGGTCTCCCATCGCGGCCTGCGTTCCCGTCAATCTCACGTCCACCTCGGTAGTCCATGCAAATCCACCATCCTGGAGAACGGGGAGTTTCTCTATCACTTCAGACAGATCTGTATGATTCCATGGATGATATTCCATCTTGTTACCCCGAATCAGCACTGGACAGTTCTTTAATGTATTTGATGTCATTCGATGACAATCTTTCTCTTTCTCCCTTTCTCGTTGCTCCTTCAGCCATCTGTGGTGTCTTTCTTCCTCTCTTTCCGCTTTCTCCCGGTGTCTTCTCCCACCTTTCCTTTCGGCTGTGGCTATCATCTTCCTGACCTGAGCGTTGTAGCTTCCATCTGCACTGTCGTCATCTCTTGAGTCTTCACTGCCATCTTTGCTGTCATCTTCCTTGTCACTCCTGTCGTCCCCTTTTCCCCTTGGCTCCTTCTTGGTCTTCTTCTTCTGGGAATGGTCCTCCAGTGCCTTAGCATATGGAGGGGGACTGGAGACAGGACACATGTCTGTGGATGGAATGTTCAATTTCTGTTCCAGTGTTCTGGCCAATTCATTTTTCTTTTCCGGTTCCATCTGAGCTATTTTCTGTCCCTCTACCTTAAATAGATCTAAAATAGCTAACTCTAACTTGCGTTTCTCTGATCGAATCTTTCCTCTTTGATGTGCTTTGTGCACATTGATAAGTATTTCCAATGTTGCAATTATTTGTAAATTAAGGCTGCCCTCTTTCGGCCACGGCTGTTCAATGTATGCCCAACGGCTATTCCATTTCGTAGACATTTTGCTAATTTCCCTAACAAGAGGATTCATTTTTTCCACTACAGCCATAGGGGATAAAGTAGCCAATATTCCACTATGTTCACTAATATCTTTTAACAGCTTCGTTGAATTTGCTCCCATTTTAAGCTGATTGATTTATACTGCTCAATATGCTGAATATATTCTATAAGGTGTACTTTTCTTACAACCCACCTTCCTATTGCCTTGTTTGCTAAACAAATGCTAGTCCAATTTAACTGTATTAACCATCCCCACAGAACCCTACAACTCAGAATAACAGATTTGCCTCTTGTGTATGTCAGTGCAGTATTAACTTAAATTTAATATCTGTGTAAGTACTTTATACTTAAATGTGTTTCCTAATTGTTTATGAAAATGTGTCACTTAATTACTCATTCAATACTAATTACAGTTCTGGTCAACACAATTATTAAATCACAAAGGCTGGTCAACACCTAAGTATTCACTGATTTACAAAAACCCTTTTACTGCTTAATTATCAATACAAACTATTCTGCTATTCCTAATCAAAAGCTGTGGACATGACCTAACTAAAATAAAAGATGTGAATTACAAATATTAATTACAACCTGTAAAGAAATCAACTTGTTATTGGGAAGGAATGAATGATTAGTTAGAATTATTCATTATATTATCATATACATTGATTTAAAACCTGTGGAGTCAATTATCTGTTAACAAAATATTAAACAAAATAATGATTATTCAGAATGGTTTTCATTAGACAGTCACAGACATTTGACCAAACCTGTGGAATCAATCAATTGTTTTGTGAAACAGAAAATGAATGATCTGAATAATTAATTCAACTAATAAGTAATTAATTAAATTAATTAAAGTAATGTAATACTGAACAGTCATTTACAACATCAATCTATGCATCAGCCTTTTAGATTCTTTCACCAACATTCTGCAAGCAGGCACAGAGCCGTTTTATTGGGGAACGACTGGCCTCTTTTCCTTCGAATCTATCAAAAGCCCACAATATATTCTTTTACTTTTAACAAACTAGTCTTTAACTTTTGTGATTCAGCGACCACAACTTTATTACAGAGAGAGAGGGGTTGAAATTAAAGGTATGGGTACCGTCTGCACTACAATATTCGCTTCGCACTCTGTGTGTGTGAAATGTGCCTGCGCGCGTCTCCGTGTGTGTACTGCTTACACATGCGCGCACTTCTACTAGGGGCTCGTGACAAATATCTTTAAACTACTTTAAAATACCCCAATGATCAATTCACTATCTTTCTATCTCTAAATTACTACAATCTTTGTATGAATTTATCTTTATTCGTAATGGATGAGTGATGTAATCAATGAAATACAGGTTCCCTTTGTAAAGGGGACTTTCAACTCCGTGTGTGCATGTTTGAATCAATGCGTGTACAGCCCTGCACTCGTGCATGTGTGAGCGCGCGTCTATCCACAGGAGAGAAAGGAAGGGGGAGGGGCAAGTCTTTGTCCTTTTCTTCTGGGGGAGAAACCGCTCCTGTAGGATTAAACTTATAACATATACTTTGCTTTCCACAAACAAATTACATTCTCCACGACACAACAATTTCAAGATTATCTTTCAATGCAGTTAAACTATTAGTTACCAAACCAAATCTTTATCATATGCATTTCACTGTTCCTTTTCCAAGGTCTCTGTGTGTTTCTGCGTGTCTGCGCGCGTGCCCGAGCGTGCGTGTTATTGCTCCGTTGACACAAAGGACAATGGCGTCTGCTCTTTCTTAGACACACTTCTGCTACAGTTCTGAAGATTTGATTTCATAATCTTTTACAATAATGCTCTTTCTTACAAAACACTTATTACACTTTATCAAAACACAATTTTACACACACACTCACGATATTCCGTAATACCATCCAAACAAATCACAACTATTAGTTACCACACTAATATCTCACAAATCACAACTATTAGTTACCAAACTAATATCTCAACACCATTTTACACAAAAAGCGAATTACCAAATTCGGCTCTATCACCAAGCCAGGCTTAAAGATTATGAAAGATTTGTTTCTATTCCAACAAGATTAACGTTACACAAGATTCTTTTGACTATAACTTAATCAAGCTATACTTATCTCCTGGGCTAGTCTCGCCACTTATGAAGTTAATTATTGTTGGTTATGAATCAAAGAACAGTTATTGAGTTTAAGACGATTTAATCAAAGTTCAACACAGACATACATACAGATGTATACATACATACGTCTCCTCTGGCTCGGGTGGTGAAAAAGAGGCCGATCTCCCCCTAGCCTGCTAGTTTTGTTCCCCTTCTAAGAGGGGAGGGGCCAGAGTGTATGTGTGTGTGTGTGTGTGTGTGTGTGTGTTCGCCCACAATGGTCTCAACCCCTATGGGCGCCTTGTTGTCTTCCATAACCCCATGGTCTAATGCAATTCTAATGCAATTCACCCTATGGTCTAATGCAATTCTAATGCAATTCACCCTATGGTCTAATGCAATTCTAATGCAATTCACCCTATGGGCGTCTTGCTGTCTGCCATAACACCACCCCCCTCGGGCCCTAATGCAATTATATCTACCAGTGATCCTATTACAGCCACTGCAGATGCTTGCCCCCCCTTCCCTAGAGCTGGTCAAGAGGCCAGAGTGTGTGTGTGTATCTGTGTGTGTCTGTGTGTGTTTATAAGGGTCCCAACCCCCAGAGGTCTCTGTTGGTCATCTGGTTGCCATAGAACCCTCATTGTTAGAGGGCATCATGCCCTTGCATGCCCTGGTATGTGTGTGTGTTTAAAATATACTACATATTCATACATAGATCATACATACTACATAGATCTTTGGGTCTCACCCTGGTTCATCAAGAGGGCCGTTCCCTGTGATGTCACTATGGCCTCAAGTCAGGGGGCTATTGCCCAACATTGCACAACACTCAGGGGCTATTTGCACAACATTGCACAACATTCCCCTACAGCATATATACAGGCCCTTATCATACTATCTATGCATGTGTGTGTGTTTAAGTAGAAATATATGACAGTAGCCTACAGACTCTAAAAGAAAACAGGACTCAGCCCCTTGGTCAGCAGCAGAAAGACCCTTGGTCATCATCTTATATACAGTGCATTGCTCATAGATGGCTATCATGTTATACAGTACATACCAGGGTTTTTCCTGGGTCAGAATGAGGGCTTTGGTGGTTGATCTTGTGCGAGCGTAGCGCGCCCATTTTTTTTTTGAGGGACCCCCAATTGTTGTATTTGTATTGTAAATTGTAATTATTATTAATTATTATTATTATTAATGTACCTGGTTATGTTACAGTAGAGAAACAAAAAACAGTTATCAAAAAAACCGGAGTATTTACTAGCTAAGATTGACAAAAGATTGGCGTGGTGCAACCGAAATTAGTAAACAACTAGTTTGAAACTTGCTAGTAACAACTAGGGGTTTAGTAACTACTAAATGCCTGCATTTATAATGACTTACGCCAAATTGGTGCAACCCAGTCCAGTAGGCTACCAGATACGATGTTGTAATGTATGTGTCACGGGCAGTGATGCCGGTAACGCGATACTAAGTAACGCGATACTCTAATCTGAATACTTTTCCCAGTAACGAGTATTCTAACGCGATACTATTTCCAAATCAGTAATCGGATTAAAGTTACTTATTCAAGTGGCTGTGCGTTACTATTGCGTTACTACCTCATAACTTAGGCTAAATGCAGTATTTCTTTGTAATGTTCGATAGTAAACAAACATTTCTCGCGTCTTGGGGAGTGACGTCAGTGCCCACGTTTTCAACACGAGGTTACTATGGAAGGCCATGCCCGCAAAAAACGGCTCTCGACTATCGCGAGATTGCAGCAGAATCGCTCACGTGTATCACCACGCTGATTGCACAGTGTAAACAGAAGCGTAGCCTACACAATGGAGCGAGAACAGAGATATGCGTTAAATAGCTGGAAATATAAGGATTATTTTGAGTTTGTGTCAGCAAAGGATGACAAGAACATAAATGTTGATCATTGATAAACTAAATTGATAAGACTCACCCAGTTTAGGATTAGGATTATATTAGGATCATATCTGAATGGTCAGGGTAGGTTTTAGGTTTTGTGAAACCACTCCTTGCTAGTTACTGTTAAATAAAGATTATATTTATTTTATTGTTTAAAAACAAGTATTTATGTTGGGTGAGGCAAAGAAAGACTCTTTATTTTGTTGTTTTAAGTTATTGTTTAAAGTTTAATTATGTAATTTAAGTTACTGTTAAAATAAAGTGAGTTTTGGCAAAACCAGTTTTCATTTTTATGTTGCGGGGGGGGGGGGGGGGGGGTCGGGTGCCTAGGCAGCTGCCAATAGTAACTAAAAAAGTAACTAGTAATCTAACTTAGTTACTTTTAAAATCAAGTAATCAGTAAAGTAACTAGATTACTTTTTAAAGGAGTAATCAGTAATCAGTAATCAGAATACTTTTTCAAAGTAACTGTGGCAACACTGGTCACGGGGTGACATTTGCATGCAGAACCTTTTTCGTCTGTGTTTTGTTTCCCTTCGGTCGGGCGCACCGTTGGTGTTGTGGTCGCTGCCCCTCCTGTGCACACCTGGTGCTGGTTGATGGTGATTGGGGACTGGGAGTGGCACTATTCCCCTTTAGGAGGAGAGCGCAGTTCGGGAACGAGTGTCCAGACGGGAGTACAGAGACACAGAGTGCCGATAGGACGACCACTAGACGAACCCCTGCTGGATACCAGAGGGACCCGCGTGGAATCGGGAGAACGCCTGACTGGGGATAAGGGAGGGTGTGGCACAAAGCACCCTTCCCAGAGTTAAGTGGACTTGATGCCTTACCTCATCATCTGTCGCGGCCTGTGGGCCACTGTAGTCCCGCTGTTGTTGACGGGAACGTCCGGACTATTAGCTCGCCTCCTATACAGACATAGTGTTCTAGGGTTAGCCTCTCCAGTGTTTCTTGTGAACTTTATTTTGCTTTTGCTTGGTGTGTCTATTCTTTTGAGTAGTGTTGTTTATGACGAGCTAGTGGCAAGCTCCTTATTTGTGTGGTTTATTATTTCTGTCTTCTCGACAGTTGTGTGGTTTTCTTTGATCATTTAGTTTTAAGTATTTTTTGTGAAGTTTTGAGTTGTATTATTTTGGAGATCGAGGGCTAAGCTAACCCTATGGTCTAGTGTATCTGGGAGTTAGTGGAGGGGCGCACCGTGAGAGTGACTGTCGGCTATATACCACCTGTTGAGTCCCTCTCCCTCCTGTCCTCAGCGAGACCATTGGCGCCACGCCGGGATAGAGACGTGCCGGACCTTAGGGTCCTTGACCGACGGGATACGGCCGGGAGTTAACCCTGGGGGGAGCCCGAGTCGAGACTCCATCGGATTATCCCATCCCATTGGACTCTGTTTTTAATTAGCTTTTGTAATTCCTTCTAATAAAGATTCATTGTGGACTGTTCCTGGTCTCTGGGTGTTGTCTGGGTAACCTTGGTTGGCTCCTCAACAGTATCCTCTTAGAAGGCAGGGGTGTTGGAAAGCTTTTAGGGCTGCCCCTGCCCCATTACATTTGCACATAATTTGCTACCACGGTTGCCAGACGGAATTGACAATGTCCAGCCCAACCGGTCTAAAAGCTGCTGAATCCACCCGTCCAGTGTGACCAAAAGTAGCCCAATCTGGCAACCCTGCTTGCTACGTTCTTGCAGCTCGCGTGAACACAGGTTCTTCCGTCAGCGCTCGCCTGCCGCTTCGATTGCAGACTCAAGTTAACGCGTGTGCAGAAAGATGCCACGAAACGGTAGCATGTCCGGTAGCTTTCAAGTCCCGTAAAACAATTGTTATTTCTCGCCGTGAGAAATAGAGATGCGGCGTGAGAGCGTGAGAACTGGTTGAAATGCGTGAGTCTCACAGCGATTGCGTGAGACTTGGCAGCTCTGTATCAACTTCACAGGCAGTAGTAGCCTATCCGGTTGGTAAGTCGTGACGTGTTTCGGGTCCAAAATTGGCTGAGGCCCTGTCTTCGAAATTCCGCAATAATAATAATAATAAATTATATTTATATAGCGCTTTTCCGAGGCTCAAATACCCTGACAATATGGGGAAAACGGGAAAGTGCTGTGTCCCTTGTTGTATGAATAGATCCGAGTCTAAAAAACGATTAAACTGTCATTCTACCGCTGTAGTACACTGGTATTCTGGTGCGGAGAATTTCTGGTTTGGACCCGGAAATTGCAAAACGTCACGTTTGACGTCAGACTTAACAACCGAATAGAGCTCCGGTAGTTGACGTCACACAACCCGGAAATCCAAGTAATGGTCCTTAACGCCACCATTTTGGCAGAGGAGCGCCACAAAGCGGGAGAGCGTCCAGTCTTCCATTATTATTAATAATACATTTTGTTGGAATTTTTCTGATCGCACAAACTGTTTAGGAATTACGGTAATGACAACGTCACGTGTACAAGTCACCGGCTTTTATTGCAAAAAATACTCCCAAGAATTGCTCTCAATAAAATGTATCAAAACGTTGTTTGACTCGGTGGCAAAAAAAGCAAGTAAAGGTGGTTCATATGGTTATATTTGACTTTAGTGCTAACTTTACAAACAGGCTAGCTATACACTTCAGAGCTCTGTAGGTCTTCCTTTGTTGTACTGATTCATAAACAGGAACATTGTGAAATTTCAGGGCAGCAGGGAAGCACAACCCCAGCCTCTGTATTCCACCTGCAGGTTCCTGTTTCTCTGACGCTGAAATAATTTCTCTGTAATATCACATGTCTGTGATTAACCACACGCGTTCAGTCTAGTCAATACACCAACACACTTGTTCTTTTGCTGATTGTCTGGAGAGTATTCCAGAATATTCCAGAATATTCCTCTCACTCAGGAAGGGAGGGGTCTGTCGAAGAGAAATTATGGATTTGTTTTCACATAAAAGCAGCATCCAACTCTATAAACTACGTAGATAGTCATCATGCATGTTCCCTGTTACTGTGCAAACAGCAAGGCCTGTTCTGTGTGTTAAATGAATACTCTTAACGGCTCAGGTTAAAACCTGTCATCGTTCATCCATTACCCCTCAAACACATTAAAACATAACCATCTCCAGTTGCTGGGTTTCTGGTTCACAGATCACATTCTGAGCTCCCAAACTGGAAGTCAGCATTGTCAGCTCATCCATGATGTGATTAACTGAAACTCAACCCCAGTGAAAGTGAGAGACAAAACAGCAATACATAATTGTTTATTGAAAAGCTTTTGCCATATTCTTATAAAGGTTAGATCTGAATATATAAACTGGTTAGATCAATTCAGCAGGAATATAACGGTCTCAAACCACCACCACATTCAAGCAGAAGATGAGCAACACAAGCCTTTGAGGGAAGCTGGATATCAATCACATAAAACGTGCTTTTACTGTCAGATTAAGGTTTACGAAGCGTTTACTACAGTGTGATTGTACCTTTAAAAACATATCAGAACATAAGAACAACAGCAAAACCGGTGTATTAATCAAACAGTTTACTTTACCGCCTCTCCAAAAATCACACACACACACACACACACACACACACACACACACACACACACACTACTCTCAGCATTCACTACTCATTCACTTTATATTAGTGCAGTGAAAATATAAAATCAATATGTTGATCTGGCCTGTCCAATAAAATAGTAAGACACACAAAGACGTGCCTCTAAAGTTCCTAAGCTCAGTTGCCAACTATTGGGCTGCTCACTCAAATATCCCAACACCAGTGAAATACTTTACAGAGATGCAAACTAGTGATGGCCCAAAAAGGTGACAAAATAGTTTTTTCCCCTGAAAACAAAGAACATTTATGAAAATTGTTGACCTATTTTGAGGTATAAACAGCTAAAAGGTGACAAGTTTGCACCCCTGCTTTAGGTCCATTTCATGATGATAGGAAATGCATTAGAAATACAAAGTACAAAAGAAATGCAAAACAGTGACACTAACAATCCGTCCTGCATATTATTGACATGCGTGTTTTCAAACATCCCCAGTGATGTCATCATGTCACCATATGACATTCTTCTTCATTGCCTGTTCCTGTCAGTTAAGTCATATTCAGATGGACTTGACCCCAGACCTAATCTTCACCACTCCCATTCTAACAACGTAGACATACCCAGCCATCACCTTGTCTTGAGATGTCTTAATGTCTTCATTAACCAAAATAAGACATTTTGTCTGTCAAGATGTCTTAAGTCGTCTTAAGACCTAACCTGAAGACATGCACTCATTCACTCACTTAAGACATGGAGCATAAGAGCCATATTTTCGGTGTCTTGAAGACACAGAACATCTTGAGGTGTCTTAAGACACTGAATATCAATGTCTTAAGACAGTCAGGCGATCTTGTTCCAATTGGAATAATTCAAGTATAATAATGAATTATCCTATTATATATTTTACATTATTAATTAGTTAATAATAATTCAATTGGTGTGTCCCAGACAAAAATGCATGTCATCACTGTAAAAAAATATTTTGGATTTTAGTTCCTTTAACACATTTTTGTGAGTCAGGTCAACTAAATTTTGCCAAAAAGTTGAGACAACTAGAAATGTTAAGTTTTAATCCATTCAACCTGTCTGGGAAATTAAAATAGTCCACTCAGTCAGAATGATGAGATCACTCAACTTGTCAAAAACGTTTCCAGTTGTTGCACATGCGCAGAACACTGCCCCTGCAAAATTCCGTTTGTCAACCTGTGCATCCAGCAGCCTTTCTCCCTCACCTGATTCTAATTGACAATGCTGCTGAATTCACCCGTCTTGAGTCGTGATGAACGTAGCCTGTAGTAGGAATATCGAGAATATCAAGAATATAACGAATATCAAGAATATCAGGAGTGCGAATTACAAAAGGTGAGTTAATACTTTTATTTGTCAGAGTTTAATGTTCAATTGTGTAATAATTTTGTTTGTTAACTTTACCTCACCAGTGACATGATCTAGCTAGCTAATATAGCTAACAAGTGAATTCAGTCGATGCAAGAGGGTTTCAGAAGCTTGATTTCGTTTGCTGAAATATGAGTTCATGTAGTATAATAATAATAATAATAATTCATTGTTTTTATATAGTGCGTTTCCGGGGCTCAAAGGTGTATAGGCTAGTTAGCACTAGCTTTTCTGACTGCAGTGGAAGAAAGAATGTGCATCATGTTTAGTTAGTTAGCTAGTTAGTAACACCATCACTTGAATATGGCCCGTGTTAGCTTGCTAGAGAATTGGTTTTGTTTTCTGGAATATAACATTATGGCTTTTAGCTGGCTGAGCCAGGTGTAGCTAAAGTTTAATTGTGGGCTAGGTAGTTAGCTTGGTTTGTAGAAACGCCGAGTGGGGTAATTTGACCGCATGTGCATGTGTAGTTAGAGAATTGGGGGGGGGGGGGGCTGCAATTAATTTCAGTGCTTTTTTTTGTGTGCACACTTTTACTTTTACCTTTTTTTCACAGAAAGTGTGAAAGTAAGAGGAGCTTTGCATTGCACAGCTCCATCCAGGATCTAGTGCTCAGGTGCAGAATACTTTTCCGTGGCCTTGAGATGAGGAATCATCAACAGTTCCACAGTCTAACACCTGTTAGAGAACAACTGTTTATATCTGATGCATTTAAGTCCATCAAAGTGGATACTGTGGTTCAGAAAATACCTCAGATTCCACAGTTCACTGGCTACTACATATACAGCAACCACTCTGCCACTGCATTTGAAGAGCCAAGCAGCAGATACATCAAAGATGTAGCAACTCTCCCTGCTCATTGTAGTGAAGGGCAGCCAGAAAGAGAACTACCCACAGGTAGGCTAAAAAGCTTACCATGATATTGCACTACTGCTTTTCATTGGCACTGTTAAGTCATAGTTTCATGGCTAATCAAATATGATAGGTTGCTGTGAGTAAGCTGAACAAGAACATGCATGAAGTAATGGTTGCCATAAAATTGTTTCGTTAAAGGGGTACCAGTTCTGCCACTCTACATCCATTTATATTTTGATGGATTTGGGCTGTACAGGAGGAAGTACCATTCCACTAACGGAATGTACTTTTCAGTCGGTAACCTGCCCCGCTCTGAGGCGGCAAAAAGGGAGCGCATCATAGGCCTTGGAGAACCAGGTAGCATAATAATCAGCACATTTTAACAAATGGTTAAAATGTCTAAGTCATGGTTCATGTGAGATTGAGATATATCTTCTTTCCAAATCAGGGACATCATTTGAGCAGTGCATGAATGCCATTTCTCCATACATACGCAGACTACAGGAGGGGTATTATGCAAACTGCCCTTACTATGGAGGCAATGTGTTTGTATGTGGAGGAATTGGGGAGATCAATGCCGATATGCCCCAGGCAAACCACTGTGCAAACTGTTTGTCTTCCACCGCAAACAAACGGTTAGATTCAGTATTACTTCTCTGGCCATTTGGTCTTCTTGGTTATGTACATTGCGTGAAATCTTTCAAATGCATCCCTTATTAAAATGATGTCTCTCTTAGATGCAGAATTTGCACAGTCGACAAGGCCGACCTCTCCAACCCACAGGTTGCCAGTGAAGCACCCCGCAGAACAAAGTCCAACACCAACATCATTATCGCTGGCATGTCTGAGATGGGTGTAGTGGAGAGGAAACGACAAGAAACAGAGACTGGGACCTTGTTCAGCCAAAACAACCAGCTTTTCTCTGATGACATTGTCATTGAACCGCACATTCAGGTAAATGTTTTAATGTAAGCTTTGTCTATACATGCATGTTACCTATGCCTAATGAAGCTCAGACAACGAAATTTAGGAGGGGTGGCTCCCCTGGTGTTAGGAAAGGGAGAAAAAAAAAACTTTTAGAAAAAGAATATAAAAGAATATAAAAGAATCACAAGAAGGTAAGGAGCTGGTTTACATAAATAAAGGCTATGTACACAATCCACTGTACTATACTGCACAGATAGTCAACTAGGGTTGTCATATTGCACAAAAGTATTTTTTCACGTTATTTAAAGTGTCACAGTTTGCAGGCTTGAAATGTACATGTTTGTGCCTCAGCACTAGCTGCCATACAATCCGTCCAGACTGTCCTGGGCCCAGAACTTAGGCCTTTGCTGTGTTCAGGGCCTTGACGGCCCTGTGGTAGAAGCAGTTCTTCAGTCTGTTTGTCTTTGCCGGGGTCCTGTACCTCCTTTTCGAGGGCAGCCTGATAAAGTGTACGTGCCCAGGGTGGGTCGGGTCCCTGGAGATCTTGGAGGCCTTCCTGAGACAGCGTGTGTTGTACAGCTATTCCAGAGAGGGGAGGGGGGCGCCGGTGATCTTCTGTGCTGTTCTCACGACTCTCTGTAGCGCATTTCTCTCCGCTGTTGTGCAGCTGTAGAACCAGTTGCAGATGCCGTAGGTGAGGATGCTCTCCACTGCGCCGCGGTAGAAGGCCACCAGTATCTCCTGCTTGTTGTGTTCTTTCCTGAGGCATCTCAGGGTGTATAGCCGCTGTTGTGCCCTCTTGATGGTGCCTTTTGTGTTGTCCTTCCAGGTCAGGTCATCCCGCATGTGATGTCCCAGGAATCGGAGGGTTGAGACTCTCTCCACGCTCTCTCCGTCGATGAGCAGGGGCTGGATCTCGCACTTTTTCCTCCTGAAGTCTACGATGAATTCCTGGGTCTTTGACTTGTTCAGCAGCAGGTTGTTAACCTTGCACAGCTTGCTCAGTTGCTCTACCTCATCCCTGTACGCCGCCTCGTCCCCCCCCCGAGATACATCCCACCACGGTGGTGTCGTCTGCAAACTTTACGATGTAGTTGCTGGGGTGGACGGGGGTGAAGTCGTGGGTGTAGAGGTTGTAGAGGATGGGGCTTAGCACGCAGCCCTGGGGGGACCCAGTGCTGAGGCTGAGGGCTGTGGAGGTGTGGGGGCCCACCCGCACCCTCTGGGGGCGGTCGGTCAGGAAGTCCTTGATCCACGCACATATAGAGTGTGATAGACCCAGGTCTAGGAGTTTGGTCACTAGCCTGTCTGGAAGGATGGTGTTGAAGGCGGAGCTGAAGTCCACGAAGAGCAGTCTCGCGTAGCTGTTTCCCCTCTCCAGGTGGGATAGAGTGGCGTGGAGAGTCGTCGCGATGGCGTCCTCTGTGGACCTGTGGTCTCTGTAGGCGAACTGGTATGGATCCAGGTTGGGCGGGAGGCGTGTGAGTATGTGGGCCCGGACTAGTTTCTCGAAGCACTTCATGATGATTGGTGTGAGTGCCACCGGGCGGTAGTCGTTTAGGCAGCTCACCGTGCTTTTCTTCGGGACTGGGATGATAGTTGAGGTTTTCAGGCAGGGTGGGACGGTGGCCTGGGACAAGGACTGGTTAAAGATGTTGGTGAAAACCCCGGCCAGCTGGTAGGCGCAGTCTCTCAGCACCCGTCCCAGGACGCCATCCGGCCCCGAGGCTTTCCTGGGGTCCACTGCCTTCAGTACGCGTCTCACTTAATGCTCTGTGAGGGTGAGGCTGCTGAGAGCTGGAGAGAGGGGTGTTTGTGTTGCGGTTACCTCCGTTCGCCCCTCGTCGAACCGGGCGTAGAAGGTGTTCAGCTTTCCCGCCAGCAGGGGGTCGTCCTCTGCGGCTGTGAGCCTGTTGGCTCTGAAGTTTGTCATCTGCTGAACCCCCTGCCACATCCGCCTGGAGTCGTTGCTCAGGAGGCATTCCTCAATCTTCTCTCTGTGCTCTGCCTTGGCCGCTTTGATGCCGCGCTTTAGGTTGGCCCTGGTGGAGCTGTACAGCGGTGTGCTCTTCCCTGCGAAGAAGGCGTTGTCCCTCTCGTTGATCAGTTTTTGGACCTTCCCAGTCATCCATGGCTTCGTGTTGGGGTAGACCCGGACCCGTTTGTCCACGGTGACTGAGTTGGTGCAGTTCACTATGTGGTTCAGAACCGACGACGTGTACTGTTCCAGGTCCTCATGCTCATATTCCTGCCATAGGGTGTCATTTAGGCAGATCTGCAGTGGAGCGGACCCTTCTGGCCAGGTTCTGACAGGTGATAAATGATAAAACCATGTAAAAGCAATACAACTGTTGGCTTTGTATTTTGTTACAGACAAGAATCGATCACTTCCACTTAGATGCCCTTGGTGTTGGAAGACTCCAAATAAGTCTAATTTGGGGCAACATCAAGACACAATTGCAACTGTTCGTATCCAATCTGATTGTTGCAATTGACAGACCACACTGGCTCAAGCAGGTAAGTCACAGTTATACATTTTGACGCCGGTGTATTTAATTGTTAAAGGAACAGTTTACCCAAAAATGAAACTTGTGTCATCTCCTCACCGACATGCCACTTGAAACACAGGTGCAGTTTGTCCATATAACACACAGGGAGGTTGCCAGCACTACTTGAGTGAAAGCTAGTCCCCATTGACTTCAGTAAAGAACAACCAAAGTCAATGGGAACTAGCTTTCTCTCAAAAAGTCTGCCTGTTTGTTATATGTGACACCCGCTGGTGATTTGGTCCTCTTCTCTGCAAATCCTGAATTGCGCTAGAATTTGTTGGTTTTTTTCTCCATATTACGGAAGTTGAAGTGAAGAACACACTTAATATAACAAGCAACTGTTTTAAGATCACTAAATAGTACATTTTTGTCATCAAAGTCCATGTCCTGTGAGAAGTGTGAACAGCTCTGAATGAAATTGCATTACACACCACATTATACTTTCAGCTCCCAGATGTTCATCACTTGGCATGTGCCACTGGCTGTGAGGTACTCCATCTCATTCAGATGTGGCCCATCATAGCCAGAGATGTCATGTGTTGCCCTGAGGCATTTACAGCAGCCTCTGTTGAATACATTGGCCGCAACACCTGCCGACTAGTGACTAAAGCCAACATCTTGCTGAGTGGATACTTGGCTTTGATCCGATCAGCTAGTTTGACGGATGACGAAGCAAGGCAACTCCAGGTCGAGATATGTGACCACCACAAACTTTTCGAGAGGGTGAGTTATTATTGATATCATTATTATATATTATTATCTTTCTTACAGGATTTTGCATCAAAACAGTGTGGTTTGATTAGATATTAATTCATATTAACATATTAACTCATATTAACACCATTTAGCAGAAGTAAGTACATTTTGGTGTCATATTTTCTAAGATATGGAAAGCAGATGTTGCAAACCGTGCCAACATTCATTGTGGGTATCACACTGGAGAGCAAACAGATGTGCTGGGCCACCCCATGATTGGAGACTGCAACCGCTTTGAACGATACCACCACAGGGTCAAGGACATGGGTAAATGTAACTACACATACAGTATTTAATTTGCAAGGCCATATAGGTGCTTAAAGCTAATTGTTTTATATGAATGTTGTACTTCAGTCATCGCTCACAAGAATGGTGTTAGTTATGGAGAAGACCATGGTCAAGAGGATTGCAGTCTTGGATTCCATCACCACATTGTCAGCACCCAATCATGTGGCAGACAATACACCTGTACACGGGCTGCCAGGCTATGCCCCTGTATACAGAGCATCTGGTTCGGTCGCATTAGTATCGGCCACTGATCTTCGGCAAAGACGAGGGCTTGGTAGGAACATCTACTTCAAAATGTGTTTATTTACTTAAGTAACTGTATTATCTGTATTTATCATGTACAGTATTATTTCCTGCATGTCAGTTATACCAAAGATATCTAGAATGTTGGTACCAAAATATAACTCGTTCCAAAACAGGCTTAAGGCAGCATGGAAACGAGGTGTTGCCAGAGCTGTCAAAACTACAGGTGTCAAAAAATATGCGGCAACCTGATCTAATGGAGAGGATGGAGAATAGAATCCTGACACAGGAACAGGTCTTCCTCGGACCAAAGGTATGGTAGGGTGGGGTTGATCATAAATGTATTAATTATTTCAATACAATATTTAATACAATTAATTATCAAATAAGTCAGTATTAACTTCTTGTAAGAGAGCATTCTTTGAATCATATGCATGCTGTTTTATTTCCTAGGTTTGGAAAAGGGGAAAGCCTGTCATCCAAAATATTGACAACCCTCTTGCTGGGCAAGCAGCACAGAGACACACTCAATATCAGAGTGCAACATTGTCCCCTGAAACATACAAGTATATTATATCAATGTGTTTCTATGCAGTATCAATAGCATCTAATTTAGATGTTTTATTTTAGTTGTTTATCTAAAGAAAATAATATTTTAAAATAATGAATTATCTAAAATAATAAATTAAAAACAATCTAAATGATATTATCAATAGCATACCCCTTTTATAATTAGCATACTGAATTTCATTCTCAGATTTGATATAAAGACTATCAGAGTTGGGTCATTTGTGGAGACAACCCCAACCCAACTCAACCCAACCCTACTTGGTGAGGACAGGAACCACAGGCAACCGGTGAAAATCACAGGCATATGGGCTACCATGTCAGGTAAAATAGTCTTACTGAAAGACCTTGTATAAAAAATATTGATGGGAATCTATAGCCTACCTTAATACTTGATGTCTTTTATTTTCAGAGAATCCACAGCTCCTGTTTGAAGGGACCGTGTTCCTGCCACTCCACAGAGAAGATCCCCTGACAGGCTGTGAAGAGTACAAGGAGGGAGCAAAGCTTCTCTTCCCACCCTCAGCCATCACTGACACCCTCCTGTTCCTACATCATAAATGTTTTTGGGAACCACGCCAACTTGTTGGGATAGGTATGAAGTCAACTGCCACCAATGGGCAATACTGTGAAATTGTTGATAAAAGAGTAGTCCACAACATCAGGAACACATGCTACCTGAAGAATAGGTTTCTCCACTCTCATATGGAGTAACTCTCCCATGTCACACTGTGATGGTGGTCATTGTAGTCTGTCTGGGATGGAGGATGTCAGTGTAGTCTCTTTCAGAAGGACAGTTTAGTCTCTCTGTGGTGGAGGGGAATCTTGGGGGAGTTGTTACACAACACATTCTTGTTTATTTATTTATTTGTATTTTAAATAATTAGAGTTAGTAGATTTGTGACAGCCCCCCAGTGTGTCTGAATTGGAGTCCTACTATACTGTACTTCCAAATGGTTTAGCATGGGGGGTCAGGTTCAGTACTAGATTTGGGCCGAGGTCCAATAGTGTCCTACCTACAAAAGGTTTAGTACATATAATAATTTTGTTCATATAATAATGTTGTACACATAATCATTTTGTTCCTATTTATAATAGTTCCTGCAATTTCCTGTAAATGTATTTATCAATTAGTAATCCACAGTAGGTGCCCCGCGGTGGTGTAGCGGTCTAAGCACTGGCCGCTAGTGCATGCTGCCCACCGGGGCCGGGGTTCGTATCCCGGCTCGCCAGATCCAGATATGGCCGAGGCACACGGGAAGCGGCATATTGGCCGGCCGCTTCCGAGGGCGGTATAGGAGTAGTTCTGGACTAGGATCCGTCGCGCAACACCGCCCCCGTCTGGTGTCGGAGTAACGGTACTGGGCTCGAGGAGCCAGTCAGCCTAGTCTGCCTGGCGGCCTCCTCTGGGACTGCCGGCCACGGGGTCGTGCGGCGGATCCTTCGCAATAGGCAGGGGATAATTGGATGCTAAGTTGGGTTAAATTGGCTACCAAATTGGGTGAAAAGGGGATAAAATCTGAAAAAAAAATAAAAAAATAAAAAAAATCCACAGTATGATTATGTATTTGTATTTAAATAAAAAAATAAATTTAAAAAAATTAAAAAATTAAAATTATTTGTGTATGTTGTTTTTTAAATAATAAAATGCTGAGACAATACTATGACATTCATTGTGTTCTTCATATTTCCAAGACATCTCAAGACATCTTAAGTTAAGACATCTTCATATTTCCAAGACATCTCAAGCCAAGACATCTTCATATTTCCAAGACATCTCAAGCCAAGACATCTTCATATTTCCAATATATCTTAAGACCCATGTCTAAAGGCACGTCTTAAGACGTGTCTCAAGACGTCTTGACAAATGTGTCTTAAGATGTCTCAAGACAAGGTGATGGCTGGGTATGGAATTGTATCATTTCATATCTCACTGTAGCTGATTTATTGCATTCAAGTTTAAGATAAAAAATTTATAATTGTGGAAAAAGTAAAGGAATATAACTTCTACAAATACACAGTGTATAATCAATCTATTGATATAGACTGAGAAGTTAAAGGCAACAGCAGCTATTGGTTCAGTAAAGCTCTGCATTGTAATCAGCTTCTATGACAAGGCCTCATTTCAGGCCTACTGTGATCTAAGGACAGCTGTAGTCGGTCCACCTGTCAGCAGTGGTTACAGCAATGTGCCTGCAAGCCTGAAAACACAACAAACAATTGACAATCAAATTAATGGCCATCATGATACATTTGACAAATGAATAAGTAGTAATTCATTTGAACAGGATTCTCACATTAGGTAGATGGTACCAGAATCCGTCCTGTTACAGAAATAAACGAGAGAGAGAGAGAGAGAGAGAGAGAGAGAGAAAGAGAGAGAAAATGTGAAAATCTTGATATTTTCATAAATGATTTTTCACTGTAAAACTTGATCACCACCTGTAGCTTGGCGGTTATATTCGGATGGTTAATGTGTCTCCACAGATAACCGTTAATAGAGCATGGATGGTTAATGTGTCTACACAGATAACCTTTAATAGAGCATGGATGGTTAATGTGTCTACACAGATGACCGTTAATAGAGTATGGATGGTTAATGTGTCTACACAGATAACCCTTAATAGAGCATGGATGGTTAATGTGTCTACACAGATAACCCTTAATAGAGCATGGATGGTTAATGTGTCTACACAGATAACCGTTAATAGAGCATGATGGTTAATGTGTCCACACAGATAACCCTTAATAGAGCATGGATGGTTAATGTGTCTCCACAGATGACCGTTAATAGAGCATGCAAAACCAGATGGATGTTTGCAGATTGTCTCTGTTTTCATCACAAGACGACCCTCACCATTGGCTTTCCTCTTGTAGTAGATCAGCCCTGCTAACGCTAACACCAGTCCCAGCACCAGTCCTGACGCTCCGATCGCGATCTTGTTCCTCTCAGACTCAGGCAGGGACGGGTCTGTCAAAGAGAAATGATGGATTTGTTTTTACACAAAAGCAGCAATCAGATTTTATAAACCACGTAGATAACATAATGCATGTTCCCTGTTACTACAGCAAGGCCTGTTCAGTGTCTGTTAAACAAACTTGTTTATCCTTCACCACTCAAACACACATTAAACAGAGCTGCCAAGTCTCACGCAATCGCCATGAGACTCACGCATTTCAACCAGTTCTCACGCTCTCACGCCGCATCTCTATTTCTCACGGCGAGAAATAACAATTGTTTTACGGGACTTTTATTTTTGAAATTCCTTGAAAGAAAGCTACCGGACATGAGTTTCGTGGCATCTTTCTGCACGCGCGTTAACTTGAGTCTGCAATCGAAGCGGCAGGCGAGCGCTGATGGAAGAACCTGTGTTCACGCGAGCTGCAAGAACGTAGCAAGCAGTGTTGCCAGATTGGGCTACTTTTGGTCACACTGGACGGGTGGATTCGGCAGCTTTTAGACCGGTTGGGCTGGACATTGTCAATTCCGTCTGGCAACCGTGGTAGCAAAATATGTGCATACATTACAACATCGTATCTGGTAGCCTACTGGACTGGGTTGCACCAATATGGCGTAAGTTATTACTAAATGCAGGCATTTAGTAGTTACTAAACCCCTAGTTGTTACTAGCTAGTTTCAAACTAGTTGTTTACTAATTTCGGTTGCACCACGCCAATCTTTTGTCAATCTTAGCTAGTAAATACTCAGTTTTTTTTGGTAACTGTTTTCTGTTTCTCTACTGTAACATAACCAGGTACATTAATAATAATAATAATAATTAATAATAATTACAATTTACAATACAAATACAACAATTGGGGGTCCCTCAAAAAAAATGTGGGCGTGCTGCGCTCGCACAAGATCAACCACCAAAGCCCTCATTCTGACCCAGGAAAAACCCTGGTATGTACTGTATAACATGATAGCCATCTATGAGCAATGCACTGTATATAAGATGATGACCACGGGTCTTTCTGCTGCTGACCAAGGGGCTGAGTCCTGTTGATGGGGCCAATTTTTATTTTAGAGTCTGTAGGCTACTGTATTTGTTTATTAAGATTTCATAAATATGATATATTGTCTGAATTTTTTTCTTGTTTTATAAAATATTAATTATTTTCATTTCTTGTGCTGGTTTATTATGAACAACATGTAAAATTGCAGGAAACTAGCACAAATAATTGGGTGGGAGAGAGGGGCCGCCGCTGCCAAAACGTGCACAGTTTTGGGTCGCTCCACCGCCAAAAAATCTCACTCCAAACTTTTGGTGAAACTTGGCAGCCCTGCATTAAAACACTTTCACCCAACTCACACATCTGATAACCTCACCCAAACACCATTCTAACACATTCAAACCTCCCTGTAATAACACTTACTCCACTCTGTCACTAGGGGGTCTCGGAGGCTGGCGTGGTGCACCATACAGGAGATCTTCTCTCCAGATCTGGGCGTGTACTCCAGGTGGGAGTGGACCTGGTAGTACCAGTCCCCATCGGCCAGCTCCGCAGTGGAGGTCACGTCTGTCTTCACGTCCTGTCCGTCCCTTGTCCAGGTCACAGTGATTTGTTTGGGGTAGAAGTCGTAGACGCTGCATATCAGCATGGCAGGGTGTCTTCCACTGGGGGGCGCCACTGAGCTGAGTCTGACATAAGGCTTAACTGATGGAGTGAAAATGGTACTCAGATTACTGTTATTAAGTGTGCTTGCAGTAGCAAGCAACACTTAATAGTATTGTACATATATATTTATGTATTTATTATTATATAGGGTTAGTCCTGATCACCAGGTTGTATAATATCACATCAGAACCATCGAGCTCAGATGCAAATCATTCTGTAGCATCCAACAGGGCTCTGTTCTCATGTGATTAAACTGAATGTTTAATTCTTTAATGAGAGGTGAAATCTCATAATATTTTACAGACTGCTATTGTTGTAATGCTCTCTGAAACTTCTGTACATTAAAAATGAGCCAATAGAAATGTTTGTTTCTGATGCTTCCCTGAGGAAAACAACAGTATAACATAACAGTGATGTACGTGTTCAATGATTGTAGCTACAGTATCCATGATCATTCAAGATAAAACCTCCCACAGCAAGATGTACAAGAACAACATTTCTGATCCTATTATTATTATTATTATTAGCTCTATCGTCATATCCATCAGGAATCTCTACAAATGTTTTCTTATTCACAAAGGACACACTAACATCACATTAACATCACACTGACATTAACATCACACTAACATCACATTAACATCACATTAACATCACACTGACATTAACATCACACTAACATTACATTAACATCACATTAACATCACACTGACATTAACATCACACTAACATTACATTAACATCACATTAACATCACACTAACATCACATTAAAATCACATTAACACTAATATCACATTAACATCACATTAAAATCACATTAAAATCACATTAACATTAACATCACATTAATATCACATTAACATTAACATCACATTAATATCACATTAACATTAACATCACATTAACACTAATATCACATTAACATGAACATCTGGTCAGGTAGGGATGGTAAACTGCTGTGCTCACCTGACATATCCAGTATGGCTCCGTAGTAAATACCAGCGTTATGCTTGCAGAGCCTCTCCAGCTGCGTTTTCTCTCCAACCAGCATAGGACCTTTATTCCAGAGCTCTGCATTATATATACCAAACTCTGTGTACCCAACATACTTGCCCACAGTGCTGTTGAATCTGATGTACTCTATCTGATTATAAATATAAGAGTCTGTAAACTCTATATCATGCAGATCAGGAGAGCTGTACAGGCAGAGGGCCACACGGTGATGATAATATCCATCTAAAAGAGAAAAACAATACAAATAAATGCTGAAAAGGGCACTGGTTTTCACTAGTTTGCCATACAAGAATGGATAAAACCATACCCCATTTGCCTTCTATTAAGTATAATTCTTCAATTACCTGATACATTATACTGTTCAAGTAATTCAGTTAAAAGCATCATGTTATAGTGGAACGTACCTGCTCCATTCAGAGTGGATAATCCCAGGGCAATGGAAATGTGTAAGAGAGTTGACATCGACATGTTCCTCTGCCAAGCCACTGTGTTCAATAAGAGGAAACCGAGCAGGACTTTAGCTACTCTTCAGACAAACAGGCCAATCTACTACCCCAGAAACAAAGAGTCACATGTTACTAGGCAGACATTGTAAGGACTGGTATCTTTCACTGAAAGTTGTCTGAGAGAATGTTATGGTCAGATAGGGAACCCAAGCGCAGACACGGACAGAGACAGGTTAAAGTAAAATAAAGTATGATTTATTTTAGGGAGTAGGCAGAGAATGGTCGTAGGGCAAGCGGGGGGTCAGGCAGGGGGCGTAGACAGCAGGCAGGCAGGGGGTTTAGGCAGGAGGGGTTGTCGGCAGGCAGGCAGGGGGGTTAGGCAGGAGGGGTAGTCGGCAGGCAGGCAGGGGCTTAGGCAGGGAGAGTAGTCGTTAGGCAGGCAGGGGTCAGGCCGGTAGGGCAGGCAGGCAAGAGGGCAGGTAGGGTAGGCAGGCAGGAGGGCAGGCAGGCAAGAGGGCAGGTAGGGCAGGCAGGCAGGCAGGAGGGCAGGTAGGGCAGGCAGGCAGGAGTCCGGTAGGGGTACTGGGGGGTAAAGGCAAAACAGGGGTAAGTAGGAGGCAGGTACAGGCAGGGTAGTAAATAGGTAGGGGAGCTGGAAGCGTATCTTTACGGTAAGCTGAAGCTACGATCTGGCAGAGAAGTGAAGGCTGGAACGGGTCTTTATGCAGGGCTAACGATGAGGTAATAGTGAACAGCCGGACAAAACGCACACCTGAAGCCACTCCAGCCAATTAGAGGGAGAGAGAGAGAGAGGGAGAGAGGGAAAGAGAGAGAGAGAGGCACTGCCCACTACCTAGAGGTAGAGGGCGTGACAGAGAATAGTAAGCCAGTATGTATACAGTTCACCCACCAGCACTATTTGATCCAATACCATCAGGTTTATCAAAGTGCTGCTGAGTGAAGCCCATCTCACTAACCCTAACCCTGCCAGGATACTGTTGTGACCACCTGACCTGTTAATCAGCCTGTATCCTATAGTAGCCCTACCTGACCCACCTCATCACCAACAGGCAGCCTGTATCCTATAGCAGCCCTACCTGACCCACCTCATCACCAACAGGCAGGCTGTATCCTATAGCAGCCCTACCTGACCCACCTCATCACCAACAGGCAGGCTGTATCCTATAGTAGCCCTACCTGACCCACCTCATCACCAACAGGCAGGCTCAACTCTCCACAAGGAACAGCAGCAAAACTGTCTCAGGGAATCACACTCACATGCTGAGTAAACCTGCTAGCAGGAGACCTGAAGGTTAAACCAGAGGAACAGCTAGAGAGAGTTTGAAGCCCCTGATTGTCCCTTGGTTACTTGGTGGTACAGCAGTCTAAATTAGAATGATGCCAAAAAGCATGTTGCCCCATTGAAACGTACTATACATTTAGCATTTCATCTGGCCAACTATATTTTAATGTACATTTGGGTTCCAATATTTCCATCTGATGTATCAAGTATTTTGTATGCATGAGTAATGTATGTAAAGACCAGGGCAGAATGGATCACCTCTATGAGGGTTAGGGTTAGGATCACCCATTTCTATTTTGGAGATGGATATGTTAGATATTATATAAGTCAATGGTTCAAAACAATTTGGTCACATTGGTGCTGTGACTAATATAAGGTCCCTGCAGAGGAGAAGGTTAAAGGGGGGTGAAGGGTACAATGGCCTCTTATTCACACATTCACACAAGCAAGCTACCATGCAAGGCGCTGGCCCAAGGCCAGACACGTGGCCAGCCGGGTCTCGAACCAAACCTCCGACCATGCGACCATTAGACGCCGGCTCTACCTCCTGCACTAGTCGCCCCATGTGTAAGTGGTTACGGCAAGAGTAACGTTGTTTTGGTATTTTTCAACCCTTTGGTTCTCTTGGTGTGAAAATTATTAAAATTAGATATAAAACTGTGTACAAACTGTCAAATGTTAAGTAAAGCAAAACGCACATAGTATTGATATTACGTTTTATTGATATTGATCAATAACAAAAAAAACAACCAAAAAAACGATCTTGAATACTGTGAATGTAAAAGAACTGACATTAGATTGGTGGCCCATTCTTAATAGTGCAAAGCATTGATATTGTGTTAGTATGTTATGACTATATCAGTACACCAGTAGACATTATGATATAAGTTTAATTAAGTACAAAAATGATGTTTCCATGAGTGTCCCTAGTGTCTTCTCAGCCCCTCTGATTGAGATCTTAGTTGCACTCGTTTCCTTTGATGAGGAAGAATGTTCCAGTAGCCACTCCCAGCAGCCCCAGAGTCAGGCCCACGCCACAGAACACAGCAGGACCCACACTGGGCTGGTTCACCTCGGGCTCTGGGGAGGAACACACACACACACACACACACACACACACACACACACACACACACACACACACACACACACTGTATTAACAAATCATGAAATAGCTTACTGTAAATATTCAATTTACACTTATACTGTATGCTGCTTCATTGACAGTTTAATAATTCTGTACAATGAAGTTGTTCAACAGTCCATTAAATGAGACCCACCCCATATCCGTGTAAGGGGCTCAGTGAGAGACTTGTGTCCCACACTGCAGCTGTAGATGTCTCCCTCCTCTGGGGTGATGGTCAGGCTGGAGAACTGGTTGAAAGTTCGGTCGTTGTTGGGGTAGGGACTGCTGATTCTCACCCCCGCTGTCACGTTATTGTTGTTCTTGGTCCACCAGACTGTCACAGGTGGAGGGTAGTATCCGTTGACGTGACAGATGAGAGTGTTCTCCGTCCCCAGCTCCACATCGTCCCTGGGATAGATGGAGCTGTGAGGAGCGTCTGTAGGGGAACCCAGTTAGTATCACCTTCCCCTCTGAAAACACTGATCATGCTGGCATATCTGGACACGGTGGGGAGCCTTGGGTAATCATTAGGGTGCCTCTTATGAGCATTGAATCTGTTCTGTCAGTTCATGAGAAGGCTATATGAGTAGGTTGTATGAGTAGGCTAGGCTATGAGTAGGCTTGAGTAAGCTAGGCTATATGAGTAGGCTATATGAGTATGCTATATGAATATGCTATATGAGTAGGTTAGGCTATATGAGTAGGCTATATGAGTCCTCCCTCTACCCAATCCTCTGCTCGCCTCTCTCGATGCATTAACGCCCAGACAGCCCCAAGGTTTTCCTCTGCCTTCATGGCCGCCCAAAACACCAGGGCAGGGGAGGCACCATCTGACCCAGAGGAACTCACTTCCATGTTCAACACCTCCTGTCGCTCCATCCTCGACTCGATAGCCCCGCTTACCCTGAAAAAGCCCAAACCCAGGGTCACGGCTTGGCTCAACGACACCATCAGATCTCAGAGAAGAGCGTGGAGACAGGCGGAACGCAGGTGGAAAAAGGACGGGCTGACCATCTCGCTCGAGATTTTGAGGGAAAAGCAGAGGACCTATCAGAAGGTCGTAAAGACTGAAAGGGCTAAGTACTTTGCCACTCTCATCTCCATTAACTCACACAACCCCAGAGTGTTATTCAGGACGATCAACACCGTTGTTCACCCCCCCCTACCGTCATCCAGGATCCATCCCCGGCTAAGTGCGAGGAATTTTTATCCTTTTTTTCTGATAAAGTCACCAATATCAGAAAAAACATCCCGCACTCCACCAAGGACTTAGCCACCACACTGGGATGTTCATCCACGTTCTCCAGCTTCTGTCCCTTCACTCTACCAGCCCTATCCAAGATGGCCGCTGTACTGAAGCCGGCCTCATCGCCTCTGGACCCCATCCCTACCCCCCTCCTCAAAGAGGTGTTCGACACAGTAGGGCCACACATCCTCTCAATAATCAACAGCTCGCTGGCCACTGGTATTGTTCCGCCCACCCTCAAACAAGCAGTGGTACAGCCTCTCCTTAAGAAACCCAACCTGGACCCTTCCAACCTCAGTAACTACAGACCCATCTCCAAGCTCCCAGTCGTGGCCAAGCTCCTGGAAAAGGCTGTCCTCAGCCAGCTATGGCCCTACCTCCAACAGAACAACATCCTGGAGAAGTTTCAGTCTGGCTTCAGACCTGGCCACAGCACTGAGTCGGCACTTTTAAAGGTTTGGAACGACCTCCTCCTCATCGCAGACTCCAGGAAATGTGCTGCCCTGGTCCTCCTGGACCTCAGCGTAGCTTTTGACACCATAGACCATGCCATCCTCTTTAATCGACTCCAGCAGGAGGTTGGCATCACCGACACCGCCTTGTCCTGGTTCAAGTCTTACCTCAGCAATAGAACCTACGCCGTCCACATAGCAGACAGCTCCTCCAGACAAGCCAACCTCACCTGTGGGGTCCCTCAGGGCTCCATCCTCGGTCCCATCTTGTTCTCCCTCTACATGCTCCCCCTCTGTCTAATCCCTCAACGCTACCAGATCTCATTCCACTGCTATGCGGACGACACCCAGCTTTACTTATCAATCAACACTGACGACCCCGCCGATCTGATGCGCCTGATGGACTGCCTCCACGATGTGAAGGAGTGGATGGCCCAGAACTTCCTACAGCTGAATGAGAGCAAGGGGGAAATCCTCCTCATCGGCAACACCACCGCCATCACTCAGCTCAGCACCAACATGGGAAGCCTGTCCACCCTTGTCAGACCACATGTCAAGAACCTCGGTGTCATCTTTGACTCCGAGCTCAACCTTAACCGACAAGTGAGCTCCGTCGTGAAGTCATGTTTCTACCAACTACGTATCATAGCCAAGATCAAGTCCTTCCTCACCCCCAGTGACCTGAGGAGGGTCGTCCTCATGCTAATTTCATCTAGGCTCGACTACTGCAACTCACTCTATGCTGGACTTCCTGATAAGACCATCTACCGCCTGCAGCTAGTCCAAAATGCCGCTGCCAGGCTGGTGTCAGGCACTAAAATGAGGGACCACATCTCCCCTGTCCTCATCTCCCTTCACTGGCTCCCAGTAAAGAAGAGAGTGAAGTTCAAGATCTGCACCTTTGTCTACAAAGCTCTCAACAGTCTCGCCCCACCCTACATCAAGGACCTCCTGGACCTGTCTTCCACCTCAAGGCCCAGGCTCAGGTCCGACGCCCAACTCAGCCTGAGGGTCCCCCGCACCAACCTCAAGAGGAAGGGTGACCGTGCCTTTGCGGTGATAGCAGCGACCCTGTGGAACGCGCTCCCTTCCGCCATCAAGTCTGCCCCCACTCTGGACTCCTTTAGAGCCAAGTTAAAAACCCACCTCTTCCTCAATGATGTTCCCTAAGTCTACTCCCTATTTGTTGTAAATTGTATCCCTTGAGATGTTCGTTTAAGTAGTCTGTGTCTGTTTGCTTTCTGTGTTCCTTGTCCTTGTCCTTGTCTTTATCTGTTCCTTTACCCGGGCCGATGTAAAAGTTGGATGGGGGGCGCATTATAAATAAAATTAACATTAACATTAACATTATATGAGTAGGCTATGAGTAGGCCATGAAGTGTAATACAGATTAAGACTTGTTCTTTTGTTTGCTATTCATGCTGGTGTCATTGTCTTATATCCTGAACAACTTGATATTTGACTGTTTCATACAAAATAATGTACAATAGTCGAAACAAACGAAACAAAATCTGAAGGATATTATGATTTGAATTAAATGTATCTGAAATGTTCACTTACCTATGGCCTCTGGTGGGTTGTTGAATACTTTATTAAGAACAGCCAAGTTTCATTTGCACATTTGCAGGTTAGCTACAGCGTTCTGATAGGTGTCATCTGGCGGTTTAAATGGGTCAGCAAATGGAGGAAGAGACATCTCTGATTTCCCTTTCACAAAGTCTGCATACCTGATCTGATCACCATCAAGTCCATACATCGCATATCCCTTTATATCTGAGCATCCGTTTGTGAATATATTAACATGTAGAACTGAAAACAGACACAAGAAACATTATGAATATAGATATATCAGATTCAGATCCATCAATGTTTTACAGAGTAGCATCAAATAGAAATCGTAATGCCGATAGTAGGGTTGTAGAAGATCATTAATGCATAATCAATTACAATATTTAGATTCTCAATTTCATGAAGAGTTGTTAGAAATACATGACATAGTGTTATGAAAGATACATTTACATTACATTTTACATTTTTACCATTTAGCAGATGGTTTTATCCAAAGCAATTTACAATTACAGATTACAGGGACATTCTCTCTGGAGTAACTTAGGGCTAAGTGCCTTACTCAAGGGAACACTAGTGGTGGTGTTCCCAGGTGGGATTTCAACTCTTGACCTTATATACAATATACCCCTTCTAGGACAATGATACCATCGATCCTTAGACCTGATGGTTTGTCAAGTGTGGTACAGCCTAACCCTTATGCTCACATTAATATAGTATAACATGTACTCATAAATTATTTGTGAAACACCTACTAATGTATGCCTAATGACGGGTTTATGAAGCTTTGGTAACACTTTGTTAAAGATGTGACCGCCTGCATCTGTGCCACTCGGCTTACTTAGTGGTGGAACCAACATTTGAATGATCTCCTCATAGGCCTACATGAAGTAGCTGCAAATGTTTAAATCAGGCTGACAAACATGACCATACTGTAGGTTTCGGGTAACCTAGCAGCACTTTTTGGCGACAGAATCATCTCAATAATCACCTGTTCAGACACTTACCTTTGGCCTCCACACGGAGCAGGCAGGAGAGGATGAGGACGGTCACAGAACCCTTCATGTTCACTTTACAGACGGCCGTGTAGAGACAGGAGGACACAGAGAACCAGAGTTACCTTCTGACCAGCGTCAAACTTCACTGAGAGGGAACTGAGTTTTTTTTTGTTTCCCCGGAGGCAGCCTCTTGCACAGTAGAACTAATCAGAGTTTGTTTGTCAGTTGTTGCTAGGTAGACACTCACATTGCTGTTCAGGCTTGTCTGGTATATGGAGAATCATCTGAGGGGTGATTGACTAATTATTGCCTAAACAGCATCAATTGCTTTTTTTTTTTTAAAGTTATTTTTGCTGAGTGGGGCAGTCCCAGTCATATTTTTCATTTAAAAACATTGTATTTGAGTTGAATTTAAGTTGTGTATAGGTTGCTGTACAGTACTGTATGAAGTGGATCACTTATGACATATCATCAATGATGTTAGTAGTGGCTTATGATGTTAGTTGTGACTTATGATGTTAGTTGTGACTAGTTGTTAGTTGTGACTTATGATGTTAGTTGTGGCTTATGATGTTAGTTGTGGCTTATGATGTTAGTTGTGACTAGTTGTTAGTTGTAACTAGTTGTTAGTTGTGGCTCATGATGTTAGTTGTGGCTTATGATGTTAGTTGTGGCTTATGGTGGTAAAATGATTGAATTGCATCCCAGCAGCCTGAGCCAGTGGATCCCATCAGCTGCTGTACTGGATGGCAGATCTGCTAGTCTGATGGAATGCAGTTGTTGTGATAAGCTCACACAGGTCCCATGTGACCACAACAAGGAAACATACCTGTCCAGACAAACCAGTCCATAAAAGTCCCTTAAGTTGTTTTTAAACTGAACCCATAGAAATGCTGAGGGTGAGGTCATCACCAGTTACTAGGTAAAGGAATGTTTGAGAGAAATGTTATCTGAGCACAGGTAGGACTGATAGCTCCTTAGAACCTGTTGTGTTGTGTTGTTTTGTGTTGTGTTGTGATGTGTTGTGATGTGCAGTGCTGTGTCATGTTGTGTCGTGTACGTTGGTGAGACTTTACAGCTTAGGAACAATTCAACAAATTAGAACAGAAAAGCGTGTGGATGAACATACATTTACATTTACATTTTTGGCATTTAGCAGACGCCTTATTCCAAAGCGACTTACAATCAATACATTTGAATACTAAGCATGTGAATCAGCAGTCCACTATTCGTTGCAGGAAGAGTACTCTAGCTCGGGCCCGGGGCCACTGATAGAAGGAAAAACCTTCTCCCTATTATCGCCTTCTACTAAAAATCTTTTTTTTTTAATATTACTGGAGAAACTGAGAAACAGTACAAGGGGGGCAATAGAAGTTCTTAGGGACACAGTAGAGGGGAAAGCGGGTGTCTTTAGGAGATGTAGTGGTGAGGGTCAGAAGATGTCTCAGGAGGAGCAGTTAAGATGTAACCTGAAGAGATGGGTCTTCAGTCTACGACGGAAGATGGGTAGTGACTCTGACGTTCTGACAGCCGTGGGGAGCTCATTCCACCAGCGGGGAGCCAGTGTTGTGAAGAGACGTGATCGGGCAGCCCGACTGCTGTGTAGAGGAGGTGGGGCCAGTCGGCCAGCCGAGGTGGAGGAACGGAGTGAGCGGGCAGGGGTTTGGGGGGTTACCATTTCCTTCAGGTAGGCAGGGGCTGTCCCTTTAGCTGCCTGGTATGCAAGCACCAGGGTCTTGAATCTGATGCGAGCTGCTATCGGGAGCCAGTGCAGGGTGCGAAGGAGAGGGGTGACATGCGAGTATTTGGGGAGGTTGAATACCAGCCGGGCAGCAGCATTCTGGATGAGCTGCAGAGGTCTAATGGCTGAAGCGGGGAGCCCAGCCAGGAGTACATTGCAGTAATCCAGGCGGGAGATGACCAGTGCCTGGGTCAAGAGTTGCGCTGCCTCTCTGGTAAGGAATGGTCGTATCCTTCTGATGTTGTAGAGGAAGAATCTGCAGGAGCGAGCCGTTGCTGCAATGTTCTCCGCACAGGATAGTCGGTTATCCAGGATCACTCCAAGGTTCTTGGCTGTCAGGGAGGGGGTTACAGTAGAGTTCTCCACTGTGATGGAGAAGTCTTGGAGAGGGCAGGCTTTCCCGGGGATGAAGAGGAGCTCGGTCTTGTTAAGATTGAGCTTGAGATGGTGGTCAGCCATCCAAGTTGAAATGTCAGCGAGACATGCTGAGATACGGGTTGCCACGTGTACATCAGACGGGGGGAAGGACAGGAAGAGTTGAGTGTCGTCTGCGTAGCTGTGGTAGGAGAGCCCATGTGAAGAGATTACCGAGCCAAGAGACTTGGTGTAGAGGGAGAAGAGTAGGGGCCCTAGGACGGAACCCTGGGGAACTCCAGTGGAGAGGGTTCGTGGAGAAGATAGCGATTCTCTCCAGGTCACCTGGTAGGAGCGGCCCGCCAGGTAGGAAGAAAACCAGGAGTGTGCGGTGCCAGAGATGCCCAGGTCTGAGAGGATGGAGAGAAGGATCTGGTGATTGACTGTGTCGAAGGCAGCAGACAGGTCAAGGAGAATGAGAACAGAGGAGAGGGAGGAAGCTTGGGCAGAGTAGAGGGCTTCCGTGACAGCAAGGAGCGCAGTTTCAGTGGAATGCCCAGCCTTGAAGCCGGATTGGTGGGGGTCTAAGTGATCCATCTTCCGGAGATAGTCAGTCAGTTGTTTAGATGCCGCGTGTTCAAGGGTTTTGGAAGGGAAGGAGAGAAGGGATACCGGTCTGTAATTGTGGACAGATGATGGGTCAAGGGTAGGTTTCTTGAGGAGAGGCTTGACTCTGGCTATTTTGAAGGCCGCTGGGACAGATCCAGTGGATAGGGAGGAGTTGATTAGGGTGGTAAGGTAAGGAAGGATGTCGGCGGAAATGGATTGGAGAAGAGGGGAGGGGATGGGGTCAAGAGGGCATGTGGTTGCCCGCTTTGATGTGATAAGTGTGAGAATCTCATCGGGGGAGAGGGGGGAAAAAGATGACAATCCAGAGATCGAGTGTCGAGGGGAGAGTTTGGAAGGGGTGTTAGCATTGTTAGTGGGAACAGTGTTAGCATTGTTAGTGGGAGGAGGGAGCGGTGGGGGGAGAAAGGTGCTGCTGATGTCGTCCACCTTTTTTTCAAAGTAGGTGACAAAGTCATCGGCGGACAGGGAGGAAGGAGGAGGGGGAGGAGGTGGATTAAGGAGTGAAGAGAAAGTGGAGAACAGTTTTCTAGGATTAGAGGCAGAAGAATGTATTTTTGAATGATAGTAGGATGTTTTAGCAGCTGATGCCGAGGAGGCGTAGTTGGCAAGGAGAGAGTGATAGAGGTTAAGGTCATCAGAAAGGCCAGTTTTTCTCCATTTCCTCTCAGCTGCTCTGAGCTCTAGTCTACAAGTATGTAGCGTTTCAGAGAGCCAGGGAGCTCGAGGAGAGGATCGAGCTGGCTTCAAGGTTAGTGGACAGAGGGTGTCGAAGGATGATGTGAGAGCGGACAGGAGGGTTGAGGATGCCGCATCAGTGGATAGAAGGGAGAAGGATTCGACAGAGGGTAGGGAGGATAGGACAGAAGAAGAGAGGGCGCTGGGGGACAGGGTACGTAGGTTACGACGAGAGGGTCTTAAGTGGTTAGAGGCTGAGAGGGAAGAGGAAGTTTTGAGGGGAAGGGAGAAGGATATTAAGTGGTGATCAGAAACACTTTAAAACATGCAGTACTCATCTCATACTCTGAAAGTGGAGAATTGTTGAAACTGTCACCTACAGTCATTTTAAAAATCTGCACAATGATAACCTGTTCTAACCTGTTAAAGCGTCTGTTATTGGAGGCTAAACAAAACTCCACCCCCCACAGCCAAGCAAGCTAAACCCAATGAGGTTGTATCACATGACCATTTAGCTGACATTGTGAACATCAGTCATGCTGGTTCATATTATTGATAATGAAAACAGGTGGATAAACAGGGTCAGAGGTCGTATTTTAGAAGCCAAACATTGATATGATCTGAATCAGCATCGACTCCCTGATGGTAAACAAGCCCATCAGCGTGGCTTCAGGAGCCACAGAGCAAAGTGATCGTTCCTCCAGCTGACCTGAAACAACCCTGTTGTGTAGAGAGAGTCTGTCTGAGGCAGAGAGGGGGACCCACCCATGACATCACAGGTACCTGGCCTCATCGGGAGGGTTGTCTGTTACCATGGCAACCAGTGGCAACAAAACAATTAGCTCCAGATAGTAGCAAGGGTAGAAACATTACAAATTCTCTATCCACACAATTATGTTTAACTCCCTAGGTTTAATGTTCTGTATAGATCTGTTATGTAGGACTAGATGTTGATATCCCTCGATACATACATACTTAAGGCACCGATAAGACTCTGTGGTGTTCAAATGAGCGATGGCATCCTTTGGGTTGTCAAGTGGGCGCCCTCCTTCATGAATGTTTCGCTGATAAGCCCACGACACCTCCAGAGGGTTCAGCAGTGAATCCCAGCGTCCCAGGTTCACTCCCTAGATGCGATCAGCTCATTTGAACGCCCGGGTCGAGTCCTTTCTCTTCATCCACAGCCACTGGCTCCCCTTTTCAGCAGCCCTGGAGAGGTCCTTGATTGCGTGCCGGTGGGTCTTCCCTCGCACTCCCATCTCCCTGAGTAGCCTGGATGTTGAGGTGGCTACGAACCCTCTGCAGCCTACTTCCACTGGGCGTACCTTCGCTGTCCAGCCTTGTTGTTGGGCATCTGCTGCGAGTTCAGTGTACCTCAGCCTCTTCCGCTCGTAGGCCTCCTCCACTGCACCCTCCCAGGGCACAGTGAGCTCGATGATGTAAACGAGCTTGAGCGAGGCTGACCACAGCACAAGGTCTGGTCGCAGGTTGGTGGCTGCGATCTCAGCTGGGAAGCAGAGTTTCTTGCCCAAGTCTGCCAGCAGCTTCCAGTCCCGTGCTCTGCCCAGCTGCCCAGTGTCTGGTCTTATGGTGGTGAGGCAGGCTTGACCCTCGCCCTCCCGAACAAATGGTGCTGGCTGCCACCGGGATGATGGGGGAGGAAGGGCGTTCACACTTGTCCGTTGACTTTCCAGCACTGCTGCAAGACACCTTAGCACCTGGTCGTGCCGCCAGGTGTAACGGCCTTGGGTGAGGCTGGTCTTGCATCCCACTAAGATGTGCTTCAGTGTTGCTGGACTTTGACATAGAGGGCACGTGGGGTCTTCGCCATACCACTGGCTTAGGTTTACAGGAGAAGGCAGGACATCGTAGGCAGCCCTGATGGTGAAGCTCGCTCTGAATGCCTCCATCTCCCACAGATCTTTCCAGGAGATCTTCCTCTTTTCCACTCCTTCCCATGCCATCCACTGCCCTTGCTTTGCCTGCGCCACAGCTTGTGCGCGCCTTCCTGCTTCCTCTTCCCGACGTACCTCCTGGACCACCAGCTTGCGTCTCTGAGATGGATTGGCCTTGCTCCAGGCCGGTGTACTAATCCCGAGGCCAAGACCACTCCTCCCCTCCTGCACTCGGCCCACAATGTCCCTGTGTCTGAGTGCTGCCTTTGCCTGCTCAGTTGCAGCCAATGGGGTCCACTTCCTCCCAGTGGCCAGGATGGGGGCAGCTTGGGCTACAAATGGATCATTCGAATCCAGAAGCATCATCTCCAGTCTGACTTTGGCACACTTGTACTCCTCTGTCAGACTGGAAATGGGCAGGTGTAACATCCCTTTGCCGTAGAGCCCAATGCTGCTGAGGCACCTGGGAAGGCCAAGCCACTTCCTTGCATATGAGTTGACCAGTCTCTCCAGCTTTTCCACCTTTGAGAGAGGAACTTCATAGAGGGTTAGTGGCCACAGGAGACGTGGAAGTAGTCCATACTGCATGCACCAGAGCTTCAGCTTGCCAGGAAGCAGGGTTCTGTCGATGTTCTCCAGGCCGCTGGCTACCTCCTTCCTGAGCTGCTCTACTTGCTCTTTATCTTTGAGGGAGGCATCATACCAACGACCTAGGCTCTTCACAGGCTTCTCGGAGACCGTTGGAATGGGTTCTTTGCCAATGTGGAAGCGGTGGTCTGACAGCTTCCCCTTGACAATGGAGATGCTTCTGGACTTGCTCGGCTTGATCTTCATGCGAGCCAACTGAATGTTTTCCTGGAGCTTTCTTAGTAGCCGTACTGTGCAAGCCTTGGTCGTGGTGAGTGTTGTGAGGTCATCCATGTAGGCTCTGATCGGAGGCAACCTCAGCCCAGGTCTTATTCGCTGTCCGCCAACCACCCATCGAGAGGCCCGAATAATGACCTCCATGGCCATGGTGAAGGCCAGCGGGGAGATGGTGCAGCCGGCCATGATTCCCACTTCCAGATGTTGCCATGCTGTGGTGTACTCTGCTGTGGTCACGCAGAGCTGGACGTCCTGGAAGTAGGCCTTGACAAGGGTTGTGAGAGCTGGTGGGATCCTGAAGTAGTCGAAGGCTGTCCACAGGAGGTTGTGAGGGACTGAGCCAAAGGCATTCGCAAGATCCAGGAACACCACGTGGAGGTCCGTTCCCTCCTTCTTGGCGACCTGGATCTGATGCCATATGACACTAGCATGTTCGACACACCCTGAGAAGCCTGAGATGCCTGCTTTCTGGATTGACGTGTCAATCAGGTTGTTTCTTTGCAGGTATCCTGCCAGCCTATGAGCGACCACGCTGAAGAAGATTTTTCCCTCGACATTTAGAAGGCTGATCTGCCGGAACTGTCCGATTTCTGTTGAGTCCTTTTCCTTGGGGATAAGGATCCCTCCGGCTCTCCGCCAGGACGTTGGTATCGCCTTCTTTTGCCACACAACTTTCATCAGCTTCCAGAGGAATCTCAGGACATCTGGTGCGTTTTTGTAGAGCCTGTATGGAACTCCGTTGGGACCTGGAGCTGACGCGGCCCTTGCTCTACGCACAGTGTTGTCTACTTCACTCCACCTGGGTGGACTGATATCTAGTTCGTGCTCTGGTGGATTGACTGGTGGCATGTCAGGTGGGAGCGTGACCTCTTCCTGGTGTCGGTCATCTGTGCAGCCCTTTTTCAGATGTTCTTCCAGGTGGGCCTTTGCCACAGAGAGACTTCCGCTCTTCTCCTTTGTGAAGAGAGTCTTCACAAATTTGAAAGGATCTTTGTAGAAGCGTGATCTTGTTTGCTCCTTCCTTCTGCGCCTCTTCAGGAGGTTTTCAGCTCTCCTCAGTGTTGCAAGCCTGCTCTTAATCTCTTCCTGCAGCAGGTTTATTCCCTCCTTCTCCTCCTCTGTGGCCTTCCTCCATTGCTTCTTCAGCTGCCTCCTCTCCTTGACTAGTCGGTCTATTTCTGTCTGCCTTCTGGACTTGGTGGGAATTGACTGAGTAGATCGTTTGCCTTCGACCACTCCGAACTGTTCCACTCCATAGGCATAGATGAGGTTGCCCATTCTCTCCAACTTCTTCATGGTGGTGCCTCTGATCCCTTCTAGGATGTTGCAGAGATCAGTGTTGACCTCCTTCCACAGCGTCTTGTTGCAGGACTTTGGCCACTTGACTAATGGCCTTCGCCCCTGGATCTTCTTCTCTGCTGGTGGTCGTGATGTGTTGGATTCAGGTTGCTCTCCTGTGCCTTGTTCTTCCTCCTCTGGGACAGGGGTGTTGATGTCCTGCAGACTGTGGTGTGTGTCCTGCTGCTGAACTTCAGTCGACTGACTCGGCCTGCTTCTCAAAAAGTAGCTGTCGATGCGACTTCCCTGTTGACCCTTCTTTAGGCACCCTTTCTTGCCCTGGTGTATCTTCAGGCCATGGGTGGAAGTAACCCCCTTTGTCCAACCACATACGCAGTTCTGGAGCGTGTGTCCTGCTGTAGCTGTCGGCGCCTCAGGTATGCTGTTCATCAATCTCGTAGTCTGTTCCGTTCCTGTGTTCGTTACCGGGTAGTCTGCCGATGAGCCATCTTCCGCCCCCGCTCTCGCAGGCTCAGGGGGTATTTTCTTCTTCGAATTTTTCGTAGCCAAGTTTGGGTGGGACCCATACACTGTTCGTGCTGGATCCCGCCGCCACGGGTAGCTAGCCCATGGCGGCCCCGTTGGGGTCTATTCCCTCCTGTCAGCTGTCTTTCCATGCTGTCGCAAGGTCTTTCCCTTGTTGCCAGCTGCACTTTCACAGCAGTCACTGGTTCACCAGATGATCAGATCTGTTATGTAGGACTAGATGTTGATATCCCTCGATACATACATACTTAAGGCACCGATAAGACTCTGTGGTGTTCAAATGAGCGATGGCATCCTTTGGGTTGTCAAGTGGGCGCCCTCCTTCATGAATGTTTCGCTGATAAGCCCACGACACCTCCAGAGGGTTCAGCAGTGAATCCCAGCGTCCCAGGTTCACTCCCTAGATGCGATCAGCTCATTTGAACGCCCGGGTCGAGTCCTTTCTCTTCATCCACAGCCACTGGCTCCCCTTTTCAGCAGCCCTGGAGAGGTCCTTGATTGCGTGCCGGTGGGTCTTCCCTCGCACTCCCATCTCCCTGAGTAGCCTGGATGTTGAGGTGGCTACGAACCCTCTGCAGCCTACTTCCACTGGGCGTACCTTCGCTGTCCAGCCTTGTTGTTGGGCATCTGCTGTGAGTTCAGTGTACCTCAGCCTCTTCCGCTCGTAGGCCTCCTCCACTGCACCCTCCCAGGGCACAGTGAGCTCGATGATGTAAACGAGCTTGAGCGAGGCTGACTATAGAGCCCTACTAGAGGTAGCATTTATGACATGCTGCAAGAATTGCAGTATAAGGGGAATGGGCGATGAAATGTGGAGTGATTGTGTCTTGCAGTGTGTGGGCCTGCTCTCTTTCTCGACACTCTCTTTAGCTTACACGCTGAGCATCTTTTGACACAGTGGGTGCAGAATATCTTTTAACTGATAGAAAATAATTTGAGGTGGCCTAGGGTGGTCCAGTGATCTAGCACCATGGCCTGGGGTGGTCCAGTGGTCTAGCACCATGGCCTGGGGTGGTCCAGTGGTCCAGCACCGTGGCCTGGGGTGGTCCAGTGGTCTAGTACCATGGCCTGGGGTGGTCCAGTGGTCTAGCTTCGCGGTCTACAGTGCACACATATGCCCATGTCGGCGTGGGTTTTAATCCGGCCCGTGCCCTGCTGACATGACCTCTCTCTCTCCCTTCTTCTCCTTACTTTCCTGTCTGTCTTCACTGTATCTGTCCAATAAAATGAAAAATATGAGTGGGACTGCCCGATACTTAAAAAACACAACAATCTCCAGTTGCTCAGTTTCTGGTTCATAGATCACATTCTGAGCTCCCAAACTGGAATTCAGCATTGTCAGCTCATCCATGATGTGATTAACTGAAACTCAACCCCAGTGAATGTGAGAGACAAAACAACAATACCTTTAAAATTGTTTATTGAAAAGCTTTTGCCATATTCTTATAAAGGCAACTGGTTAGATCAATTCAGCAGGAATATAACGGTCTCAAACCACCACCACGTTCAAGCAGAAGATGAGCAACACAAGCCTTTGAGGGAAGCTCAATATATATCAATCACAATAAACCTGCTTTTACTGTCAGATTAAGGTTTACGAAGCGTTTACTACAGTGTGATTGTACTTTTAAAAACATATCAGAACATAAGAACAACAGCAAAACCTGTGTATTAATCAAACAGTTTACTTTACCCCCTCTCCAAAAATCACACACACACACACACACACACACACACACACACACACACACACACACACACACACACACTACTCTCAGCATTCACTACTCGTTCACTTTAGATTAGTGCAGAGAAAATATAAAATCAATATGTTGATCTGGCCTGTCAAATAAAATAGTAAGACACACAAAGACGTGCCTCTAAAGTTCCTAAGCTCAGTTGCCAACTATTGGGCTGCTCATTCAAATATCCCAACACCAGTGAAAGGCTTTAGGTCCATTTCATGATGATAGGAAATGCATTAGAAATACAAAGTACAAAAGAAATGCAAAACAGTGACACTAACAATCCGTCCTACATATTATTGACGTGCGTGTTTTCAAACATCCCCAGTGATGTCATCATGTCACCATATGACATTCTTCTTCATTGCCTGTTCCTGTCAGTTGAGTCATATTCAGATGGACTTGACCCCAGACCTAATCTTCATCACTCCCATTCTAACAACGTAGAATTGTATCATTTCATATCTCACTGTAGCTTATTTATTGCATTCAAGTTTAAGATAAAAAAATAATAATTGTGGAAAAAGTAAAGGAATATAACTTCTACAAATACACAGTGTATAATGAATCTATTGATATAGACTGAGAAGTTAAAGGCAACAGCAGCTATTGGTTCAGTAAAGCTCTGCATTGTAATCAGCTTCTATGACAAGGCCTCATTTCAGGCCTACTGTGATCTTAGGACAGCTGTAGTCGGTCCACCTGTCAGCAGTGGTTACAGCAATGTGCCTGCAAGCCTGAAAACACAACAAACAATTGACAATCAAGAATGAACATCATGATATATTTGACAAATGAACCAGTATAAGTAATAATTCATTTGAACAGGATTCTCACATTAGGTAGATGGTACCAGAATCCGTCCTGTTACAGAAATAAACAAGAGAGAGAGAGAGAGAGAGAGAGAGAGAGAGAGAGAGAGAGAGAGAGAGAGAGAGAGAGAGAGAGAGAGAGGGAGAGGGAGAATTAGTAATCTTGATATTTTCTCTGAATGAATGTTGACTGTAAAACTTGATTACCACTAGTTGATGGTTATATTTGGATGGTTAATGTGTCCACAGATAACCTTTAATAGAGCATGGATGGTTAATGTGTCTACACAGATAACCATTAATAGAGCATGGATGGTTAATGTGTCTACACAGATAACCGTTAATAGAGCATGCAAAACCAGATGGATGTTTGCATATTGTCTCTGTTTTCATCACAAGACGACCCTCACCATTGGCTTTCCTCTTGTAGTAGATCAGCCCTGCTAACGCTAACACCAGTCCCAGCACCAGTCCTGACGCTCCGATCGCGATTTTGTTCCTCTCAGACTCAGGCAGGGACGGGTCTGCCAAAGAGAAATGATGGATTTGTTTTTCACACAAAAGCAGCAATCAGATTCTATAAACCACGTAGATAACATAATGCATGTTCCCTGTTACTACAGCAAGGCCTGTTCAGTGTCTGATAAACTAATACTCGTTTATCCTTCACCACTCAAACACACATTAAAACACTTTTAAAACACCCAACTCACATATCTGATAACTTCCTCACCCAAAACACCATTATAACACCTATAATAAACCTCCCTGTAATAACACTTACTCCACTCTGTCACCAGGGGGTCTCGGAGGCTGGCGTGGTGCACCATACAGGAGATCTTCTCTCCAGATCTGGGCGTGTACTCCAGGTGGGAGTGGACCTGGTAGTACCAGTCCCCATCGGCCAGCTCCATAGTGGAGGTCACGTCTGTTTTCACGTCCTGTCCGTCCCTTGTCCAAGTCACAGTGATTTGTTTCGGGTAGAAGTCATAGACACTGCATATCAGCATGGCAGGGTGTCTTCCACTGGGGGGCGCCACTGAGCTGAGTCTGACATAAGGCTTAACTGATGGAGTGAAAATGGTAACTCAGATTACTGTTATTAAGTGTGCTTGCAGTAGCAAGCAACACTTATTAGTATTGTACATATATATGTATGTATTTATTATTATTTAGGGTTAGTCCTGATCACCAGACTGTATAGTATCACATCAGAACCATCGAGCTCGGATGCAAATCATTCATATTGTCTGTAGCATCCAACAGGGCTCTGTTCTCATGGGATTAAACTGAATGTTTAATTCTTTAATGAGAAGTGAAAACTCATAATATTTTACAGACTGCTATTGTTGTAATGCTCTCTGAAGATTCTGTACATTCAAAATGAGCCAATAGAAATGTTTGTTTGTGATGAGCCAATAGAAATGTTTGTTTGTGATGCTTCCCTGAGGAAAACAACAGTATAATATAACAGTGATGTACGTGTTCAATGATTGTAGCTACAGTATCCATGATCATTCAAGATAAAACCTCCCACAGCAAGAACAACATGTCTGATCCTATTATTATTATTATTATTATTATTATTATTATTATTATTAGCTCTATCGTCATATCCATCAGGAATCTCTACAAATGTTTTCTTATTCACAAAGAACACACTAACATCACATTAACATCACACTAACATGAACATCTGGTCAGTCAGGGATGGTAAACTGCTGTGGTCAGGAGGGCTGCTCACCTGACTTATCCAGTATGGCTCTGTAGAAACCAGCAGAGGCAGGCTTGCAGAACCTCTCCATCTCTGCTTTCACTCTAGCCAGGTAAGGAGCTTTATTAAAGTCCCCTGCCATCTTCATACCAACATCTCCGTACCCAACATACTTGCCCACAGTGCTGTTGAATCTGGTGTACTCTATCTTATTAAAAATATAAGACTCTATAAGCTCTATATCATGCAGATCAGGAGAGCTGTACAGACATCTTACCAGACGGTTATTATAATATCCATCTAAAAGAGAAAAACAATACAAATAAATGCTGAAAAAGGCTCTGGTTTTCACTAGTTATACAATAATGGATACAAACATACCCCATTTGCCTTCTATTAAGTATAATTCTTCAATTAAGTATAATATATTACTGTTATTTAGGGTTAATTCTGATCACCAGATTGCATAATATCACATCAGAACCATCTAGCTCGGATGCAAATCATTCATATTGTCTATAGCATCCAACAGGGCTCTGTTTTCATGGGATTAAACTGAATGTTTAATTCTTTAATGAGAAGTGAAATCTCGTAATATTTTACAGACTGCTATTGTTGTAAGGCTCTCTGAAAATTCTGTACAAGTATCAGATACATTATACGGTTCAAGTTAATCAGTTAAAAGCATCATGTTATAGTTGAACGTACCTGCTCCATTCAGAGTGGATAATCCCAGGACAATGCAAATGTGTAAGAGAGTTGACATCGACATGTTCCTCTGCCAAGCCACTGTGTTCAATAAGAGGAAACCGAGCAGGACTTTAGCTACTCTTCAAACAAACAGGCCAATCTACTACCCCAGAAACAAAGAGTCACATGTTACTAGGCAGACATTGTAAGGACTGGTATCTTTCACTGAAAGTTGTCTGAGAGAGTAGTAAGCCAGTATGTATACGGTACAGTTCACCCACCAGCACTATTTGATCCAATACCATCAGGTTTATCAAAGTGATGCTGAGTGAAGCCCGTCTCACTAATAGTAAGGGAAACATATGAAAATCTGCGAAGTAAATCGTTACCAAAAATTTTCTTCACCAATGTGTTTCTAAAGGTGTGTAATAACATGTACTAAAAGGTTGAAATTCAACTCCTGTGAAAAACCTCATAAAAAAACTGCTCAAAGTTGGGGTACCGATAACCGATTTTCGAAAATTCGAAAATGCTTAAATTGGACTTGAGTAGCTTTTGAGGGGTCAAACTAGGCATTGTTCATGATTCTGAGTTGATTGCAAGCATTTAATTGTCACCAAGACCACTTCCTGGTAGAGAAACTGCCACGCCCCTTACCATTTACATATACATTTATTTAAATTAGCTGCATAATACTCAGAGCAAATACTGATCCACCATAGGTCAAATGCTTCAGGAGTCAATGTCTGAGTCTTCTTCAACAACATCATGAATACCATTCTTGCATGTAATGCCTTTACAAACTCCACATGCTGAGATGCACTTGACAGCATTTTTCTTGCAGCTGCATCGCCGGTTGCTGCAATCTCCATTACAATTGCAGCTTGTGAACTGGAGTAGCTCGTCGGGAGCCATGGGGTCTAAGGTTGGAACTGGCTCATAACCATGAACACCTAATGTCCATCCATAGTCACTGGGGTCCAGAGACATGCTCTGTAGAAGGATCCAGTCCCGGGTCTGTAGGTAGGCACGGAGAGAATGCTGTGCAGCTGCACCCTCTGTTGGAGGTAGAGTTTCTGGTTTGATCAGCCCAGCCGCTGCCTTTCCCGAGAACATGTTGCATCGAATTGCACCCAGAGTAGTACCTGGCCCATGGTGAATGTACTGGAAGATCCTAGTACCAGCCTGAATCACTGCATCCTTGGTAGCGTGTATGTCAAGGAAGATGTCCATATGTTCGTCGATGTCCCCTGCACAAAACCTGTAAAAGAATGCACTTCAAGGTTTGTTTCAGATATTTCAATATACAAATATTTCATTATGATATAATATTATTATTATTACCTGTCAAACAGAGTTGTTTTCCCATGGCCAGCGATAGCAGAAACCGTATCACACCCAGTGAAGGCGTGACAAAAGAACAGGTAGCGTCTCTTTCTATCTGAGAGAGCTTCTCGGATCCTCTTGACATCATAAGAGCCCTTCGATGTGGTTAAGAAGAGTGGGTGGTTGGTGCTTGAGCTATGGTGCACCAGCATTGCCAGCACGTCTGCGTCTTCTGCCCGCAACTGAAAATAGAAGAAGATATGCAATGCATGTTCAACTATGTGAAAATATATAAAAATAGTAAAAACTCTTCTTTTAAAGTAGTCATAGCTAATGCAAGTAAAATACCTACACAAATGTTACTGACCTCAACAAAGCCATCTGTAGCAGCAGCCAATGCCTCTCTCACAATCGAAGTGTCAGCATCATTGTCACTCTGCTCCACGGTGATGTGAATTTTTCTGAATGTTGAAGAGAGGAGGTGAATGAGCTCACTCTTGTTATGAGTGTTGTCCAAGAACTTCGCTCTTGGTGTCCAGTGTATCATATCCGGTCGAATCTGGAGGTCACAGCATGACTTCTTGGTACGTCGGATGTGGTCATGATCTTTTGGCGATCTGTTATAGCCATCAAAGACCACAATGATCCTTTGAGAGTTACGGCCAAGACACTGCACGTAGCTTAGGTAACTGTTGCCAATCTCCTGCCGAGTCGGACCTTGTTCCCACGTCACTCACCATGTAGAGAAGCCATCCGCCATCAACCACCAAAGTGGAGCAGGGTTGGTTAGTGAGTTCAAGTGGATCAGTTAACTCCTTCAGGCTAGTCTTGGAAAAGCCTGCCTTGTTCGCCTTGTTCATTTTCTGATCTTTGTTACTGAAAAGGGACAATGGGACGGGAGTCAGCTCATACTCCAAGCTTGTCTCAACTGTCATATCCCGTTGGGCAAAAATGATCAGTCGGTTGAACAACTTGAGTGAGTCAAGGTGAATCTTCTTCTCGTTGATCTTGGGAATCTTTCTGAGTGATGACAGGGCTTGTACCTTTGACTTCACCTCCATGGTCGATGTCACTGACTGTCCATCCAGCTTAATCTGCATCTCTCTCCCTACTTCAGCTGCTCTCTCAGCATTGACTGGGTCATCTCCTGTGCTTGTGAATCCTGTAGAGAAAGATACAAACATCTCCTTGTCTCGATCATGGTCGAATGGGTTGTTCTCCTCAAACCATTGGAGGGCAAGTTCAACTGCTTCAGCATCTCGCTTCATCTGTGTTTTGGCAAGGTCTCTGTGGGGTGGAGCATGTTCCTTGACATCTTCCTCCATGCACTGGTTGACATTGGAGAAGTGACTGAGGGTGAGCACCCAGCACTTGTGGCCAGAATCACTGTTTCTCATCCTCCCTCTGCTCAGTCCACCTTCTGATTTGGCTGCCTTCATTAATGTCTGCTCAATACAGATGTCACACCAGGTGCCAGACCAATCATGGCTGGAGTAACGGACAACATGGTTTCCATGGGCAGTGAAACTTTCTATGGTCTCTTTGTAAGCAGGCAACGTTTCAAGTTCCTTCATAAGTTGACAGTACAGCCGTGCACCTTTGGCATATTGATGATGGCCCGCAGCTGCAAAGATGTCCAGCATCCTGGTAGCAATGCAGGACAGGTGCCCCTTGTGGTCTGCAAGCCGCTCACTTTGGATGAAGGTCTTGATCACATCTACCATGTGGTGGTACTGCACCCAGAGTGTAGGCGTTCTTCCTCCTTCAGCGAGTCTTTTGAAGTTTTCTTCAAACCTATGTTCAAACAGTGCCACTACTGGATCTGTGTGTCGGGCTCCCATCTTACCATCAGCCACCTTCTCCATTAAGGTCCTCATTTCACCAAGCTCCTCCTCAGTGAAGGCATGTTTCATGATGTGCTGATAGATGGCTGCATCAATGAGGAGGTGGGCACGGATTGCCTTGTCAAAACACCCCCCATCCAGGATGTGCTCTTGGTGACAAATACATGCTTGCAATCAACTCAGAATCATGAAAAATGCCTAGTTTGACCCCTCAAAAGTTACTCAAGTCCAATTTAAGCATTTTCGAATTTTCGAAAATCGGTTATCGGTACCCAACTTTGAGCAGTTTTTTTATGAGGTTTCCCACAGGAGTTGAATTTCAACCTTTTAGGACATGTTATTACACACCTTTAGAAACACATTGGTGAAGAAATTTCTTGGTAACGATTTACTTCGCAGATTGGTCAAATATCTGGTAAAATGCCCTTACTATAACCCTAACCCTGCCAGGATATTGTTGTGACCACCTGACCTGTTAATCAGCCTGTATCCTATAGTGGCCATACCTGACCTGTTAATCAGCCTGTATCCTATAGTGGCCCTACCTGACCTGTTAATCAGCCTGTATCCTATAGTGGCCCTACCTGACCCACCTCATCACCAACAGGCAGGCTCAACTCTCCACAAGGAACAGCAACACTGTCTCAGGGAATCACGCTCACATGCTGAGTAAACCTGCTAGGCTATCTCAGCTTATGTGTCGTTCATGGCCTTACATTTTCTGGCTCTCACTGAGACCTGGATCTCACCTGAAAACACAGCTACACCAGCAGCCCTCTCTGACGCCTACTCCTTTTCTCATTCCCCTAGACCCTCTGGTTGAGGGGGAGGCACAGGACTCCTCATCTCGCCTAAGTGGTCACATACTGTCCTTCCAGTATGCCTGTCCTTCCTCTGCCACATCTGTCAATATCCTCCTTCGAATTCCATGCTGTTTTTGTCTCCTCCCCTGTCAAACTTCACATTGTTGTCATCTATCGCCCCCAGGTCAGCTCGGCGACTCGGCGACCCCCCAAACTTCAGGGTCAACTCCCAAACTTCAGCCCCCAAACTTCAGCCCAGTGTCTCAGGAGACGCAGTGCTACCCCCCAGCACTGCGTCTCCTGAGACACCCCCTTTTCCACTTTACTGTGTCCCCTATGACTTCTACTGCCCCCCTTGTACCGTTTCTCTGTTCTCCAGTGTCTATATATTAATACAAATTAATTAATTAATTAAATAATTAAACTATTTCCTTCTATCACTGAGACTGCCAATGGCCCCGGGCCTGAGCTAGATTACTCTTCCTGCTTCGACTGGTGGATTGATGATTCACTTGCTAAAATTCTATCACATTGGTGCTGTGACTAATATAGGGTCCCTGCAGAGGAGAAGGTAAAAGGTTACAGGAGGGTGAAGTGTAAATGGGCTGACTTACATAGCGCTCTACCTCCTGAACCACAGCCGCCCCATGTGTAAGTGTAAGGAAAGAGTTCTTTTTTTAACCCCTTTGGTTCTCTTGGTGTGAAATTGATTAATATTGATTAAAATTAGATTCTGTACAAACTGTAAAATGTTAAGTTAAGCAAAAGTCACATAGTTGTATTGATATTACGTTTTATTGATATATTGATCAATAACAACAACAAAACAACAAAAAACACAATCTTGAAAGTCAGAGCTAATTAAAATTAAAATTCAGAGCATTCAGAGCAAATTCCTTTTGTGTGAATTATTGATTAATATTGTAATCTGCCAAATCATATAATGGCATATGTTTTGCGTTTAAGCTTACATTACCTAAATGTTTTAATTTATTTTACAAGCACTCTCTGAATGTAGTAGAACTGACATTAAATTGGCGGCCCATTCTTAATAGTACACAACTGTGACTAGTGTGTCATACTAGTGTGATGTAATATTGTGTTACTAGAAATGCGGTTTAGTATAGTACAGGATAGTGTTGTGTCCTGCCCTTTAAGACGGAATCACGTGTTAGACTAAGGAGGAAGTTGAAGTGTATGCTGGGTAGTGGCTGCCATACTGATTCATGCTGAGAAGTTATGTTGAGTAGTTTGCTGCTATACTCATGCTGAAAAGAATAAACCTGCGTTTGATGGACCACGTTCTCTATCGACTATTATTACTTACAAGTCCAGTCCGGACATCACAATTGGCGACGAGTAATCGGAGTTACTAGTTTTTACAATGGCTGTAAACGTGCCGTTTCCCTGTTTTTTCCTGCCTGCGCCTGGTGAGCCCACCATTCCATTCAAGACATGGCGGAAATTTTTTGAGAACTATTTGCTGGTCATCAATGCTAGCGGTAATGCTTGGCCTGCTGCACGGCGTAGAGCCGTCTTACTACACTGCCTGGGCACCGAGGGACAGCGTCTCTTCTACTCGCTCCCGAACACAGGTGCAGATTACGACACTGCAATGACTGCGTTGGAGGAGTACTTTGTGCCCAAGACAAACACTGTTGCTGAACGCCATGCTTTCCGTAAGAGAGTACAGATGCAGAATGAAACGGTCCTTCAGTATGTGATTGCACTACGTGAACTTGCAGCTACGTGCGACTATGGCGATCGTGCGGATGAGGCGATCCGTGATCAGCTAGTTGAACATCTACACAACCCGCGGATCCGTGAAAGACTTTTGATGGACAATAAACTTACACTGGAAAGAGCCATGACAACTGCTACACAGATTGAGGCTGCTACGGAGCAAGCTAAGGCCTTCTGTGAGCCGCGGGCTGCATCTGTGCAGGCGGTGCAGCACACTCCACAACAGTGGGGTAAGCGTACAAAGCCTAGGGAGGCTTCACAGCGGAAAACATGTTACCGCTGTGGATCAGATGGACATTTAGCTAATGCAACTAACTGCCCAGCTGCATCAGTTACATGCAGACAATGCAACAGAGTGGGTCACTTTGCCAAGGTGTGTCGCAGTACACAGACACACACCAAGGAGGTACGTGAGGTTGATCTCCCTGAATTTACAGTGTTATATACTGAACATTCTGCACGTAATAGTGATAAGATCACATGCACTGTGGAGATTATTTCAGAACACTCACAGTCCAGTAAAGTGGAATTGCTGGTTGACACTGGTTCATCTGTCTCTATACTGCCACAGAGCATCTACGCACAGTACTTTAAAAACATTCCACTTACTGAACCGACTGCCAGGCTGGTGTCTTACTCTAAAACCAGCATTCCAGTGCTGGGGTGCATGTCTGCTGATGTTTCTCTCCATGGCCGCACTGCTCCAGGTACCTTCTTCATTGTGGAGAGGGGGACCTCACTGATGGGGAGGGACCTAATGACTGTGTTAAGTGTGCATATTGCAAACAACAAAGTGGTGCCTCCTAATGACTCTGCATCTCTGCCTACTCCTGTGCTCCAGTGCACTACTGCATCTGCTCCCGCTGCTGTAGGGTGTGCAGAAAACTTTGTGCACCGCGTGAAGGTCGATTCCTCTGTCACACCGGTACGCCAAAAGCTGCGCCGGCTACCGCTGTCTGTCAGAGACGCAGTTTCTGATGAACTGAAGCGCTTACTCGCTGCTGGAGTGATCGAACCTGTCGACGCCTCTGCTTGGGTGTCCCCCATTGTCGTCATACAAAAGAAGACTGGAAAAATAAGGATGTGTGTCGACCTGCGTGAGCCCAATAAGGCGGTCATTATTGACGCCTTTCCACTGCCTCATATGGATGAGCTCCTTTCCAGCCTGAAAGGCTCCACCATCTTCTCATCCATTGACCTGGCTAACGCCTACTACCAGGTGCCTCTTGCTGAGGAGTCACGCGACCTAACGGCATTCATCACCCATGATGGACTGTATCGGTTCTGCCGTGTGCCATATGGACTGGCATCAGCGCCAGCTGCCTTTCAGAAGATGATGAGCATCATTCTCGCTGACCTGCCGGGTGTGGAGTACTACATTGATGATGTCATCATACATGGCAGTGACAGGCACACACATGACGAGGCTCTTAAAGTTACCCTGCAACGTCTGAAATCTGCTGGCTTGCAGCTTAATAACGACAAATGCCGTTTCCGTGAGCCCAGTCTACCATTCCTGGGTCACACTGTCTCTGCTGATGGTCTGCTTCCAGACACTGTACGCATACAGGCCATCGCTGAGGCTCCAGCAACTACTACTACTGCTACTGCTGCTGATGCTACTACTACTACTACTGCTACTACTACTACTACTACTACTACTACTACTACTACTACTGCTACTACTACTACTACTACTACTACTACTACTACTACTACTACTACTACTACTACTACTACTGCTGATGCTACTACTGCTACTGCTGCTGATGCCACTACTGGTTCATCTCCTTTTGAACTGCTCCACGGTCGGCCCATGCGAACCAAGCTGACTCTGTTACCTCCTGCTCCTGAGTGTACTCCGGCGACGATGAACATTCGCCACAGAGTCAGTGAACGACAGCGCAAGATGAAGGCCTACACTGATGCCAAACGTGGTGCACGTCCTCCTGCTTTTCAAAAAGGGGACAAAGTGCGGGTTAAGAATCCTCTGCATGTGATGAAAGGTCACAGAAGGTACAGTGATCCTCTCACCATAAGCAAGAAGGTGGGGGACAGCACATACATTCTGAGTGATGGAAAGACTTGGAATGCCTCTCATCTCACTGCTTTCCCAGACACTGCCGCAACCACAGACGGAGACACTGTAGAGCCTGTGGTTGATCATTCACCCAGGCCTAGACGTAATATCCAGAGGTCTGGATGGCTAAAGGACTATGTCTCTTGAATAGCCTAATAATGGGTCACTGACAGTTGTTGAATTGTATTCCTGTTGTATGGGGATTGTTGCACTTATACTGTTTGCACTACTTTGGTCTATTGTTATTGTATTAGACTGTCATTACCTAGATTAATAATATTTAAGTTTCCTTATGTGATATTGATTGGGTGATGTGATATTGTTTTGTTTATACATGCTGAATCTACCATTTCATTTTTTTGCTTGCCTTGTTGTTAGTACAAGTAACTCTTTTCCAGAAAGGGGGAAATGTTGTGTCCTGCCCTTTAAGACGGAATCACGTGTTAGACTAAGGAGGAAGTTGAAGTGTATGCTGGGTAGTGGCTGCCATACTGATTCATGCTGAGAAGTTATGTTGAGTAGTTTGCTGCTATACTCATGCTGAAAAGAATAAACCTGCGTTTGATGGACCACGTTCTCTATCGACTATTATTACTTACAAGTCCAGTCCGGACATCACAGATAGCCTTTAGCTATGCTAGTTGTTGTGCTAGGCTAGTTGATTGACTGTGTTCTAATGCTATGCTGTTATGCTATGTCTAGTCTGCTAGTTGAATGGTGTTCTGTTGATTGTGTGTCTGGCCTGTGTTACTAGAAATGCGGTTTAGTGTATAGTACATGATAGCCTTTAGCTATGCTAGTTGTTGCAGTGCTAGGCTAGTTGATTGATTGTGTGGAGTTGACACTTCAAGGTAAGCATTGATATTGTGTTAGTATGTTATGGCTATATCAGTACACCAGTAGACATTTTTTTTAGCTAAAACAGCTTGATTTCCCTGCATTTCATCTTCCCATGATGTTTCCACATTACAAAGGACTTTAACAGATTCAGGTGTTTGTCCCTAGTGTCTTCTCAGCCCCTCTGATTGAGACCTTAGTTGCACTCGTTTCCTTTGATGAGGAAGAATGTTCCAGTAGCCACTCCCAGCAGCCCCAGAGTCAGGCCCACGCCACAGAACACAGCAGGACCCACACTGGGCTGGTTCACCTCGGGCTCTGGGGAGGGAGGAACACACACACACACACACACACACACACACACACACACACACACACACACACAGACACACATACACACATACACACACTCACACACACACACACACACACACACACACACACACACACAGACACGCACACAGACATTCATGAAATAGCTTACCTATTACTGTAAACATTCAATGTGATGATGGCATGTTGAAAACGAATTTTCCATGGCAGTACACTTTGCGGTAACATTTTGATATGATACTGCCAATTACACTTATGCTGCTTCATTGACAATTTAATAATTCTGTACAATGAAGTTGTTCAACAGTCCATTAAATGAGACCCACCCCATATCCGTGTAAGGGGCTCAGTGAGAGACTTGTGTCCCACACTGCAGCTGTAGATGTCTCCCTCCTCTGGGGTGATGGTCAGGCTGGAGAACTGGTTGAAAGTTTGGTCGTTGTTGGGGTAGGGACTGCTGATTCTCACCCCCGCTGTCACATTATTGTTGTTCTTGGTCCACCAGACTGTCACAGGTGGAGGGTGGTATCCGATGACGTGACAGATGAGAGTGTTCTCCGTCCCCAGCTCCACATCGTCCCTGGGATAGATGGAGCTGTGAGGAGCGTCTGTAGGGGAACCCAGTTAGTATCACCTTCCCCTCTGAAAACACTGATCATGCTGGCATATGAATATGTTTGGACAAGATGGGGAGTGTGGGTAATCATTAGGGTGCCATTTTATGAGCATTTAATCAGTTCATGAGTAGGCTATGAGTAGGCTATATGAGTATGAGTAGGCTATATGAATAGGCTAAATGAAGTGTATTACAGATTAGGACTTGTTCTTTTGTTTGCTATTCATGCTGGTGTCATTGTCTTATATCCTGAACAACTTGAAATTCGACTGTTTCATACAAAATTATGTACAATAGTTTGAAACAAATTAAAACAAAATCTGAAGGATATTATGATTTGAATTAAATCTATCTGAAATGTTCACTTACCTATGGCCTCTGGTGGGTTGTTGAGCACTCGAGCGAAAGTAGCCAGGTTTAATTTGCATATGTGCTGGTTATATAGAGCTCTCTGATAGACTCCATCTGGCATTACAAATGGGTCCGCAAATTCAGGAGGTGTCATCTCTCCTTTCCCTTTCACAAAGTCTAAATAATAGAACTGATCACCATCAAGTCCAATTATAAAGTCGGTGGTTATATCTGAGCATCCTAATGTGTATATATCATCATGCAGAACTGAAAACGGACACAAGAAACATGATGAATATAGATTTATCAGATTCAGATCCATCAATGTTTTACAGAAAATTACATCAAATTGAAATTGTAATGTCAATAGTAGGGTTGTAGAAGATCAATAATGCATAATCAATTACAATATTTTGAATCCCAATTTCATGAAGAGTTGTTAGAAATACATGACATAGGTGTTATGAAAGATACATTTACATTACATTTGACATTTTTAACATTTAGCAGATGGTTTTATCGAAAGCAATTTACAGTTAGAGATTACAGGGACATTCTCCCTGGAGTAACTTAGGGCTAAGTGCCTTACTCAAGGGCACAATAGTGGCGGTGTTCCCAGGTGGGATTTGAACTCATGACCTTATATATACAATATACCCCTTCTAGGAAATGATACCATCGGTCCTCAGCCTAACCCTTGTGCTAACTTTAACATAGTATAACACGTACTCATAAATTATTAGTGAAACACCTACTAATGTAGGCCTAATGACGGGTTATGAAGCTTTGATAACATACACTTTGTTAAAGATGTGACCACCTGACCTGTCACCTAACCTAGCAGCACTTTTTGGTGACAGAATCATCTCAATAATCATCTGTTCAGACACTTACCTTTGGCCTCCACACGGAGCAGGCAGGAGAGGATGAGGACGGTCACAGAACCCTTCATGTTCACTTTACAGACGGCCGTGTAGAGACAGGAGGACACAGAGAACCAGAGTTACCTTCTGACCAGCGTCAAACTTCACTGAGAGGGAACTGAGGTTTTTTTTGTTTCCCCGGAGGCAGCCTCTTGCACAGTAGGACCAATCAGAGTTTGTTTGTCAGTTGTTGCTAGGTAGACACTCACATTGCTGTTCAGGCTTGTCTTGTATATGGAGAATCATCTGAGGGGTGATTGACTAATTATTGCCTAAACAGCATCAATTGCTTTTTTTTTTTTTTAGTTATTTTTGCTGAGTGGGGCAGTCACAGTCATATTTTTCATTTTAAAATATTGCATTTGAGTTGAATTTAAGTTGTGTATAGGTTGCTGTACAGTACTGTATGAAGTGGATCACTTATGACATAATCATCAATGATGTTAGTAGTGGCTTATGATGTTAGTTGTGGCTTATGATGTTAGTTGTGACTAGTTGTTAGTTGTAACGTATGATGTTAGTTGTGGCTTATGATGTTAGTTGTGGCTTATGATGGTTAAATGATTGAATTGCGTCCCAGCAGCCTGAGCCAGTGGATCCATCCCATCAGCTGCTGTACTGGATGGCAGATCTGCTAGTCTGATGGAATGCAGTTGTTGTGATAAGCTCACACAGGTCCCATGTGACCACAACAAGGAAACATACCTGTCCAGACAAACCAGTCCATAAAAGTCCCTAAAGTTCTTTTTAAACTGAACCCATAGAAATGCTGAGGGTGAGTTCATCACCAGTTACTAGGTAAAGAAATGTTTGAGATAAATGTTATTTGAGCACAGGGAGGACTGATAGCTCCTTAGAACCTGTTGTGTTGTGTTGTGTTGTGTTGTGATGTGTTGTGTTGTGTTGTGTTGTGTTGTTTTGTGTTGTGTTGTGTTGTGTTGTGTTGTTTTGTGTTGTGTTGTGATGTGTTGTGTTGAGTTGAGTTGTGTTGTGTTGTTTTGTGTTGTGTTGTGTTGTGTTGTGTCGTGATATGCAGTGCTGTGTCATGTTGTGTTGTGTACGTAGGTGAGACTTTACAGCTTAGGAACAATTCAACAAATGAGAACAGAAAAGCATGTGGATGAACATACATGCAGTACTCATCTCATACTCTGAAAGTGGAGAATTGTTGAAACTGTCACCTACAGTCATTTTTAAAATCTGTACAACGATAACCTGTTCTAACCTGTTTAAGCGTCTGTTATTGGAGGCTAAACAAAACTCCACCCCCCACAGCCAAGCAAGCTAAACCCAATGAGGTTGTATCACATGAGCATTTAGCTGACATTGTGAACATCAGTCATGCTGGTTCATATTATTGATAATGAAAACAGGTGGATAAGCAGGGTCAGAGGTCGTATTTTAGAAGCCAAACATTGATATGATCTGAATCAGCATCGACTCCCTGATGGTAAACAAGCCCATCAGCGTGGCTTCAGGAGCCACAGAGCAAAGTGATCGTTCCTCCAGCTGACCTGAAACAACCCTGTTGTGTAGAGAGAGTCTGTCTGAGGCAGAGAGGGGGACCCACCCATGACATCACAGGTACCTGGCCTCACCGGGAGGGTGTCTGTTACCATGGCAACCAGTGGACAAAACAATTAGCACCAGATAGCAGCAAAGGTAGAAACATTACAAATTCTCTATCCACACAATTATGTTTAACTCCCTAGGTTTAATGTTCTGTATAGAGCCCTACTAGAGGTAGCATTTATGACATGCTGCAAGAATTGCAGTATAAGGGGAATGGGCGATTAATATGTGGAGTGATTGTGTCTTGCAGTGTGTGGGCCTGCTCTCTTTCTAGACACTCTCTTTAGCTTACACGCTGAGCATCTTTTGACACAGTGGGTGCAGAATGTCTTTTATCTGATTATAATTATTAGAATCTGAAAATTATTTGAGGTGGCCTAGGGTGGTCCAGTGGTCTAGCACCATGGCCTAGGGTGGTCCAGTGGTCTAGCACCATGGCCTGGGCTGGTCCAGTGGTCTAGCACCGTGGCCTGGGGTGGTCCAGTGGTCTAGCACCATGGTCTGGGGTGGTCCAGTGGTCCAGCACCGCGGTCTACAGTGCACACATATGCCCATGTCGGCATGGGTTTGAATCCGGCGCATTCCCTGCTGACATGCACTCTCTCCCTTCTTCTCCTTACTTTCCTGTCTGTCTTCACTGTATCTGTCCAATAAAATGAAAAATATGAGTGGGACTGCCCCACTCAGAAAAAATAACTTAAAAAACACAATCCCTAGTTGCTCAGTTTCTGGTTCACAGATCACATTCTGAGCTCCCAAACTGGAATTCAGCATTGTCAGCTCATCCATGATGTGATTAACTGAAACTCAACCCCAGTGAAAGTGAGAGACAAAACAACAATACCTTTAAAATTGTTTATTGAAAAGCTTTTGCCATAATTCTTATGAAGTCAACTGGTTAGATCGATTCAGCAGGAATATAACGGTCTCAAACCACCACCACGTTCAAGCAGAAGATGAGCAACACAAGCCTTTGAGAGAAGCTCAATATACTGTATATCAATCACAATAAACCTGCTTTTATTTATATGTGTATTAGTGTATTAATCAAACAGTTTACTTTACCCCCTCTCCAAAAATCACACACACACACACACACACACACACACACACACACACACACACACACACACTACTTTCAGAAAAAATATAAAATTAATATGTTGATCTGGCCTGTCAAATACAATAGTAAGACACACAAAGACGTGCCTCTAAAGTTCCAAAGCTCAGTTGCCAACTATTGGGCTGCTCACTCAAATATCCCAACACCAGTGAAAGGCTTTAGGTCCATTTCATGATGATAGAAAATGGACTAGAAATACAAAGTACTTAAGTACAAAATAAATGCAAAACAGTGACACTAACAATCCGTCCTGCATATTAATGACATCAGTGTTTTTAAACATCCCCAGTGATGTCATCATGTCACTAGATGACATTTTTCTTCATTGTTCATTGCCTGTTCCTGTCAGTTGAGTCATATTCAGATGGACTTGACCCCAGACCTAATCTTCATCACTCCCATTCTAACAACGTAGAGCTGTATCATTTCATATCTCACTGTAGCTGATTTATTGCATTCAAGTTTAAGATAATAATTGTGGAAAAAGTAAAGGAATATAACTTCTACAAATACACAATCACACAGTGTATAATCAATCTATTGATATCTGAGAAGTTAAAGGCAACAGCAGCTATTGGTTCAGTAAAGCTCTGCATTGTAATCAGCTTCTATGACAAGGCCTCATTTCAGGCCTACTGTGATCTAAGGACAGCTGTAGTGGGTCCACCTGTCAGCAGTGGTTACAGCAATGTGCCTGCACGCCTGAAAACACAACAAACAATTGACAATCAAATGAATGACCATCATGATATATTTTACAAATGAATAAGTAGTAATTCATTTGAACAGGATTCTCACATTAGTTATTTGGTACCAGAATCCGCCCTGTTACGGAAATAAACGAGAGAGAGAGAGAGAGAGAGAGAGAGAGAGAGAGAGAGAGAGAGAGAGAGAGAGAGAGAGAGAGAGAGAGAGAGAGAGAGAGAGAGAGAGAGAGAGAGAGAGAGAGAGAGAGAGAGAGCGAGAGAGAGAAAATTAGTCATCTTGATATTTTCATAAATGAATCGACATACTGTAGCAGTGACCTGATGTAAAAAGTAAACTGTAATGTACAATTGTATATCACTCCAAATGTATACAAGACCGTAGACCGTAGTGATGTATAATGTTGAATAAAAATTACTTTCAGTAATAAAGACTCATAGGCAGAATGATGTTTCTCCAAATGAATGTTTGTAAAACTGTAAAACTTGATCAGCTTGACAGTTATATTTGGATGGTTAATGTATCTACACAGATAACCTATAATAGAGCATGGATGGTTAATGTGTCTACACAGATGACCGTTAATAGAGCATGGATGGTTAATGTGTCTACACAGATAACCCGTAATCAGTGATGCCGGTAACGCGTTACTAAGTAACGCGTTACTCTTATCTGAATACTTTTTTCAGTAACGAGTATTCTAACGCGATACTATTTCCAAATCAGTAATCGGATTAAAGTTACTTATTCAAGTGACTGTGCGTTACTATTGCGTTACTACCTCATAACTTAGGCTAAATGCAGTATTTCTTTGTAATGTTCGATAGTAAACAAACATTTGTTTGCTTTTCTCGCGTCTTGGGGAGTGACGTCAGTGCTCACTTTTCAACACGAGGTTGCAGCAGAATCGCTCACGTGTATCACCACGCTGATTGCACAGTGTAAACAGAAGCGTAGCCTACACAATGGAGCGAGAACAGAGATATGCGTTAAATAGCTGGACTATTATATTATAACCTGGACATAAGGATTATTTTGAGTTTGTGTCAGCAAAGGATGACAAGAACATAAATGTTCGTTGTACACTCTGTGCTGGCAAGAAAATATTGTCCTGTGGTAAAAGCCTGAATGGTCAGGGTAGGTTTTAGGTTTTGTGAAACCACTCCTTGCTAGTTACTGTTAAATAAAGATTATATTTATTTTATTGTTTAAAAAAAAGTATTTATGTTGGGTGAGGCAAAGAAATACTCTTTATTTTGTTGTTTTAAGTTATTGTTTAAAGTTTAATTATGTAATTTAAGTTACTGTTAAAATAAAGTGAGTTTTGGCAAAACCAGTTTTCATTTTTATGTTGCGGGGGGGGGGGGGGGGTCGGGTGCCTAGGCAGCTGCCAATAGTAACTAAAAAAGTAACTAGTAATCTAACTTAGTTACTTTTAAAATCAAGTAATCAGTAAAGTAACTAGATTACTTTTTAAAGGAGTAGTCAGTAATCAGTAATCAGAATACTTTTTCAAAGTAACTGTGGCAACACTGCCCGTAATAGAGCATGGATGGTTAATGTGTCTACACAGATAACCGTTAATAGAGCATGGATGGTTAATGTGTCTACACAGATGACCGTTAATAGAGCATGGATGGTTAATGTGTCTACACAGATAACCCGTAATAGAGCATGGATGGTTAATGTGTCTACACAGATAACCGTTAATAGGGCATGGTTGGTTAATGTGTCTACAAAGATAACCCTTAATAGAGCATGGATGGTTAATGTGTCTACACAGATAACCCTTAATAGAGCATGGATGGTTAATGTGTCTACACAGATGACCGTTAATAGAGCATGGATGGTTAATGTGTCTACACAGATGACCGTTAATAGAGCATGGATGGTTAATGTGTCTACACAGATGACTGTTAATAGAGCATGGATGGTTAATGTGTCTACACAGATAACCGTTAATAGAGCATGGATGGTTAATGTGTCTACACAGATAACCGTTAATAGAGCATGGATGGTTAATGTGTCTTCACAGATAACCTTTAATAGAGCATGGATGGTTAATGTGTCTACACAGATAACCCTTAATAGAGCATGGATGGTTAATGTGTCTACACAGATAACCCTTAATAGAGCATGGATGGTTAATGTGTCTACACAGATAACCGTTAATAGAGCATGCAAAACCAGATGGATGTTTGCAGATTGTCTCTGTTTTCATCACAAGACGACCCTCACCATTGGCTTTCCTCTTGTAGTAGATCAGCCCTGCTAACGCTAACACCAGTCCCAGCACCAGTCCTGACGCTCCGATCGCGATTTTGTTCCTCTCAGACTCAGGCAGGGACGGGTCTGCCAAAGAGAAATGATGGATTTGTTTGTCACACAAAAGCAGAAATCAGATTCTATAAACCACGTAGATAACATAATGCATGTTCCCTGTTACTACAGCAAGGCCTGTTCAGTGTCTGATAAACTAATACTTGTTTATCCTTCACCACTCAAACACACATTAAAACACTTTTTAAAACACCCAACTCACATATCTGATAACTTCCTTACCCAAAACACCATTATAACACTTATAATAAACCTCCCTGTAATAACACTTACTCCACTCTGTCACTAGGGGGTCTCGGAGGCTGGCGTGGTGCACCATACAGGAGATCTTCTCTCCAGATCTGGGCGTGTACTCCAGGTGGGAGTGGACCTGGTAGTACCAGTCCCCATCGGCCAGCTCCGCAGTGGAGGTCACGTCTGTCTTCACGTCCTGTCCGTCCCTTGCCCAAGTCACAGTGATTTGTTTGGGGTAGAAGTCGTAGACACTGCAAATCAGCATGGCAGGGTGTCTTCCACTGGGGGGCGCCACTGAGCTGAGTCTGACATAAGGCTTAACTGATGGAGTGAAAATGGAAAACTCAGATTACTGTTATTAAGTGTGCTTGCAGTAGCAAGCAACACTTATTAGTATTGTACATATATATTTATGTATTTATTATTATTTAGGGTTAGTCCTGATCACCAGACTGCATAATATCACATCAGAACCATCTAGCTCAGATGCAAATCATTCATATTGTCTGTAGCATCCAACAGGGCTCTGTTCTCATGTGATTAAACTTGAATGTTTAATTCTTTAATGAGAAGTGAAATCTCATAATATTTTACAGACTGCTATTGTTGTAATGCTCTCTGAAGATTCTGTACATTCAAAATGAGCCAATAGAAATGTTTGTTTGTGATGCTTCTCTGAGAAAAACAACTGTATAATATAACAGTGATGCACGTGTTCAATGATTGTAGCTACAGTATCCATGATCATTCAAGATAATCCCACAGAAAGATGTACAATATAGAACAACATTTCTGATCCTATTATTATTAGCTCTATCGTCATATCCATCAGGAATCTCTAAAAAGTTTTCTTATTCACAAAGAACACACTAACATTAACATCACATTAACATCACATGAACATCACATGAACATCACACTAACATAAACACTAACATCACATTAACATCACACTAACATTAACACTAACACTAACATCACACTAACATTAACATCACATTAACACTAATATCATATTAAAATTACATTAACACTAACATCACACTAACACTAATATCACATTAACACTAATATCACATTAATATCACATTAACACTAATATCACATACATATCAAATTAACATCACATTAACACTAATATCACATTAATATCACATTAACATCACATTAACACTAATATCACATTAATATCACATTAATATCACATTAATATCACATTAACATCACATTAACACTAATATCACATTAACACTAATATCACATTAATATCACATTAACATCACATTAACATCACACTAACATCACATTAACATCACATTAACACTAACATCACATTAACATCACATTAACACTAACATCACATTAACATTACATTAACACTAACATCACATTAACATCACATGAACACTAATATCACATTAATATCACATTAACATCACATTAACATCACATGAACACTAATATCACATTAATATCACATTAACATCACATTAACACTAATATCACATTAACATAACATTAACACTAATATCACATTAACATCACATTAACACTAATATCACATTAATATCACATTAACATCACATTAACACTAATATCACATTAATATCACATTAACACCACATTAACATTAACTCTGGTCAGGTAGGGATGGTAAACTGCTGTGGTCAGGAGGGCTGCTCACCTGACTTATCCAGTATGTGACTGTAGAAATCACCAGCGTTAGGCTTGCAGAGCCTCTCCAGCTGCCCTTTCGCTCTAGCCAGTTGAGGACTTTTATTCCAGGCGTCTGCAATCTTTATACCAAACTCTGTGTACCCAACATACTTGCCCACAGTGCTGTTGAATCTGATTTCCTCTATCTTATTAAAAATACAAGATCGTATATACTCCATATCATGCAGATCACGAGAGCTGTACAGGCAGTATGAATCTTGGGTTATATAATATCCATCTAAAAGAGAAAAACAACACAAATAAGTGCTGGAAGGGCACTGGTTTTCACTAGTTTACCATACAGTAATGGATAAAAACATACTCTATTTGCCTTCTATGGAATTCAATTAGTTGTCTGATATTCCAGGGTTATTGATATTTGGATATGTGTACAATAATTGGTAACATCAAAGGGTTAGTGATTAGGTATAATTCTTCAATTATCAGATACATTATACATGAATAAAAAAGTATATTATCGTTTAACGTACCTGCTCCATTCAGAGTGGATAATCCCAGGGCAATGGAAATGTGTAAGAGAGTTGACATCGACATGTTCCTCTGCCAAGCCACTGTGTTCAATAAGAGGAAACCGAGCAGGACTTTAGCTACTCTTCAAACAAACAGGCCAATCTACTACCCCAGAAACAAAGAGTCACATGTTACTAGGCAGACATTGTAAGGACTGGTAACGTTCACTGAAAGTTGTCTGAGAGAATAGTAAGCCAGTATGTATACAGTTCACCCACCAGCACTATTTCATCCAATACCATCAGGTTTATCAAAGTGATGCTGAGTGAAGCCCGTCTCACTCTGGGGGGTAGTGGTGGTCTAGTGGACAGTGAGTTGGACTTGTGATCGGAAGGTTGTGAGTTCAAATCCCACCTGAAACCACACCACTACTAGTGTGCCCTCAGTTACTCCAGGGGGAATGTCCCTGTAATTCGTAATTGTAAATCGCTTTGGATTAAAAGCGTCTGCTAAATGGCAAAATTAATTAATTAATTAACTCTGCCAGGATATTGTTGTGACCACCTGACCTGTTAATCAGCCTGTATCCTATAGCAGCCCTACCTGACCCACCTCATCACCAACAGGCAGCCTGTATCCTATAGCAGCCCTACCTGACCCACCTCATCACCAACAGGCAGCCTGTATCCTATAGTAGCCCTACCTGACCCACCTCATCACCAACAGGCAGACTCAACTCTCCACAAGGAACAGCAACAACACTGTCTAAGGGAATCACGCTCACATGCTGAGTAAACCTGCTAGCAGGAGACCTGAAGGTTAAACCAGAGGAACAGCTAGAGAGAGTTTGAAGCCCCTGATTGTCCCTTGATTACTTGGTGGTACAACAGTCTTATTGAGAATGATGCCAAAAAGCATGTTGCCCCATTGAAATGTACTATACACTTTGTATTTCATCTATTTTACAGAAACCTTGGATTCCAATATCTCCATCTGGTGTATCAAGTCTTTTTTTATTGCCAACAGAGGAAATTTGAGAATTTATCTTTCCTTCAAACCCATTTAATGAGTGATACATGTGAAGACCCGGGCAAAATGGATCACCTCTAAGAGGGTTAGGATCACCTCTATGAGGGTGGTAAAGGAAAGGAAAGGTTACAAGGAAAGTTAAAAGATTGCATTCCCTGTACAATCTGAAATGCAGCCCATGACTTTGTGCTTTACTGATGACGCCAGCATGCAGTGTCTTCAACATGTTCCCACAGAATGCCATATTTCAGCATGTTAAATGTGCAACAAGAGGAGAAAAAACACTGGATAAGGTATACACCAACATCAAGCTTGCTTACAAGGCTAGACCGCTACCTCATCTAGGCATGTCTGACCATGTGTCAATCCTCCTGATCCCAGCCTACACTCCCATGAGGAAATGTGCTCCCATCACCACTAAGACTGTCAGAACCTGGCCAGCAGGGTCCGCTCCACTGCAGATCTGCCTGAATGACACCCCATGGCAGGAATATGAGCATGAGGACCTGGAACAGTTCACGTCGTCGGTTCTGAACCACATAGTGAACTGCACCAACTCAGCCACCGTGGACAAACGGGTCCGGGTCTACCCCAACACGAAGCCATGGATGACTGGGAAGGTCCAAAAACTGCTCAAGGAGAGGGACAACGCCTTCTCAGGGAAGGACACACTGCTGTACAGCACCACCAGGGCTAACCTAAAGCGCGGCATCCGGGAGGCCAAGGCAGACCACAGAGAGAAGATTGAGGAATGCTTCCTGAGCAACGACTCCAGGCGGGTGTGGCAGGGGGTTCAGCACATGACAAACTTCAGAGCCAACAGGCTCACAGCCGCGGAGGACGACCCCCTGCTGGCGGAAAAGCTGAACTCCTTCTACGCCCGGTTCGACGAGGGGCGAACGGAGGTAACCACAACACAAACACCACTCTCTCCAGCTCTCAGCAGCCTCACCCTCACAGAGCATGAAGTGAGACGCGTGCTGAAGGCGGTGGACCCCAGGAAAGCCTCAGGGCGGGATGGCGTCCTGGGACGGATGCTGAGGGACTGCGCCGACCAGCTGGCCGGGGTTTTCACCAACATCTTCAACCAGTCCCTGTCCCAGGCCACCATCCCACCCTGCCTGAAAACCTCAACTATCATCCCAGTCACGAAGAAAAGCACGGTGAGCTGCCTAAACGACTACCGCCCGGTGGCACTCACACCAATCATCATGAAGTGCTTCGAGAAACTAGTCCGGCCCACATAGTCACACGCCTCCCGCCCAACCTGGATCCATACCAGTTCGCCTACAGAGCCCACAGGTCCACAGAGGACGCCATCGCGACGACTCTCCACTCCACTCTATCCCACCTGGAGAGGGGAAACAGCTACGCGAGACTGCTCTTTGTGGACTTCAGCTCTGCCTTCAACACCATCCTTCCAGACAGGCTAGTGACCAAACTACTAGACCTGGGACTATCACACTCTATATGTGCATGGATCAAGGACTTCCTGTCTGACCGCCCCCAGAGGGTGCGGGTGGGCTCCCACACCTCCACAGCCCTCAGACTCAGCACTGGGTCCCCCCAGGGCTGCGTGCTAAGCCCCATCCTCTACAACCTCTACACCTACGACTTCACCCCCGTCCACCCCAGCAACTCCATCGTAAAGTTTGCAGACGACACCACCGTGGTGGGCTGCATCTCGGGGGGGGACGAGGCGGCGTACAGGGATGAGGTGGAGCAGCTGGGCAAGCTGTGCAAGGTTAACAACCTGCTGCTGAACCAGTCAAAGACCCAGGAAATCATCGTGGACTTCAGGAGGAAAAAATCTGAGGTCCAGCCCCTGCTCGTCGATGGAGGGAGCGTGGAGAGACTCTCAACCCTCAGATTTCTGGGGGTGCACATACAGGATGACCTGTCCTGGAAGATCAACACAGCAGCCATCATCAAGAAGGCACAACAGCGGCTCTACTTCCTGAGAGTCCTCAGGAAAGACCACATCGGACAGGAGATGCTGGTGACCTTCTACCGCTGCGCAGTGGAGAGCATCCTCACCTACTGCATCTGCGTGTGGTTCTCCAGCTGCACAGCCGCAGAGAGGAATGCGCTACAGAGAGTCGTGAGATCGGCCCAGAAGATCACCGGCGCCCCCCTCCCCTCTCTGGAAGAGCTGTACAACACACGCTGCCTCAGGAAGGCCTCCAAGATCTCCAGAGACCCATCCCACCCTGGGTACGAACACTTTGCTCGGCTGCCCTCGGACAGGCGGTTCAGGAGCATGTTCGCAAGGACAAACAGACTGAAGCTCAGCTTCTACCCCAGGGCCATTCAGGCCCTGAACACAGCAAAGACCTAGGTTCTAGGCCCTGGACAATCTAGACAATTTGATGGCAGCTACTAGATTGAAATCAAGTGCAACACTGAAACACAACTGTGAACATTTCAAACCTGCAAACTGCGACACTTTAAATGAATGTGCAATAACACTATGTGCAATATGACAACCCTCGGGTACATAAGGTTCAGAGATAGGAAATGTTAGAATAGGTATAGCATAGCATAGAGTACAGCACAGTGTTTTATTTGTATAGTATAGTATAGTGGATAGTGTACATAGCCTTTATTTATGTAAACCAGCTCTTTTCCCTTCTTGTTTTTAGTTTTTTTTTTCCTAGCACCAGGGGAGCCCCCCCTCCAAAATTTCGTTGTTTGGTACCTGTACTATATCAATGACAATAAAGACCATTCATTCATCATTCATTTAAGATCGCAGCATCAGAAACTGCCTTTCTGGCCTCATGCACCATCCATTTATATTTTGGAGATGGATATATTAGATATTACATAAGTCAATGGTTCAAAACTATTTGGTCACATTGGTGCTGTGACTAATATAGGGTCCCTGCAGAGGAGAAGGTTAAAGGTTAAAGGAGGGTGAAGTGTAAATGGACTGCACTTTATTACAAAGTGCTTTACAACGGCCTCTCATTCACACATTCACACGTCACACACCAATGGCGGCAAGCTACCATGCAAGGCGCCGGCCCGCTCATTGGGAGCAATTGGGGGTCAAGTGTCTTGACCAAGGACACCTCGACACATGGCTAGCCCGTACTCGAACCGCGGACCATGTGATGATTAGACGCCGGCTCTACCTCCTGAACCACAGCCATGTGTCAGTGTAAGGCTCTACCTCCTGAACCACAGCCATGTGTAAGTGTAAGGCTCTACCTGGCTCTCTGAAACGCTTCATGCTTGTAGACTAGAGCTCAGAGCAGCTGAGAGGAAATGGAGAAAAACTGGCCTTTCTGGTGACCTTAACCTCTATCACTCTCTCCTTGCCAACTACGCCTCCTCGGCATCAGCTGCTAAAACATCCTACTATCATTCAAAAATACATTCTTCTGCCTCTAATCCTAGAAAACTGTTCTCCACTTTCTCTTCACTCCTTAATCCACCTCCTCCCCCTCCTCCTTCCTCCCTGTCCGCCGATGACTTTGTCACCTACTTTGAAAAAAAGGTGGACGACATCAGCAGCACCTTTCTCCCCCCACCGCTCCCTCCTCCCACTAACAATGCTAACACTGTTCCCACTAACAATGCTAACACCCCTTCCAAACTCTCCCCTCGACACTCGATCTCTGGATTGTCATCTTTTTCCCCCCTCTCCCCCGATGAGATTCTCACACTTATCACATCAAAGCGGGCAACCACATGCCCTCTTGACCCCATCCCCTCCCCACTTCTCCAATCCATTTCCGCCGACATCCTTCCTTACCTTACCACCCTAATCAACTCCTCCCTATCCACTGGATCTGTCCCAGCGGCCTTCAAAATAGCCAGAGTCAAGCCTCTCCTCAAGAAACCTACCCTTGACCCATCATCTGTCCACAATTACAGACCTGTATCCCTTCTCTCCTTCCCTTCCAAAACCCTTGAACGCGCGGCATCTAAACAACTGACTGACTATCTCCGGAAGATGGATCACTTAGACCCCCACCAATCCGGCTTCAAGGCTGGGCATTCCACTGAGACTGCGCTCCTTGCTGTCACGGAAGCCCTCCACTCTGCCCAAGCTTCCTCCCTCTCCTCTGTTCTCATTCTCCTTGACCTGTCTGCTGCCTTCGACACAGTCAATCACCAGATCCTTCTCTCCATCCTCTCAGACCTGGGCATCTCTGGCACCGCACACTCCTGGTTTTCTTCCTACCTGGCGGGCCGCTCCTACCAGGTGACCTGGAGAGAATCGCTATCTTCTCCACGAACCCTCTCCACTGGAGTTCCCCAGGGTTCCGTCCTAGGGCCCCTACTCTTCTCCCTCTACACCAAGTCTCTTGTCTCGGTAATCTCTTCACATGGGCTCTCCTACCACAGCTACGCAGACGACACTCAACTCTTCCTGTCCTTCCCCCCGTCTGATTTACACGTGGCAACCCGTATCTCAGCATGTCTCGCTGACATTTCAACTTGGATGGCTGACCACCATCTCAAGCTCAATCTTAACAAGACCGAGCTCCTCTTCATCCCCGGGAAAGCCTGCCCTCTCCAAGACTTCTCCATCACAGTGGAGAACTCTACTGTAACCCCCTCCCTGACAGCCAAGAACCTTGGAGTGATCCTGGATAACCGACTATCCTGTGCGGAGAACATTGCAGCAACGGCTCGCTCCTGCAGATTCTTCCTCTACAACATCAGAAGGATACGACCATTCCTTACCAGAGAGGCAGCGCAACTCTTGACCCAGGCACTGGTCATCTCCCGCCTGGATTACTGCAATGTACTCCTGGCTGGGCTCCCCGCTTCAGCCATTAGACCTCTGCAGCTCATCCAGAATGCTGCTGCCCGGCTGGTATTCAACCTCCCCAAATACTCGCATGTCACCCCTCTCCTTCGCACCCTGCACTGGCTCCCGATAGCAGCTCGCATCAGATTCAAGACCCTGGTGCTTGCATACCAGGCAGCTAAAGGGACAGCCCCTGCCTACCTGAAGGAAATGGTAACCCCCCAAACCCCTGCCCGCTCACTCCGCTCCTCCACCTCGGCTGGCCGACTGGCCCCACCTCCTCTACACAGCAGTCGGGCTGCCCGATCACGTCTCTTCACAACACTGGCTCCCCGCTGGTGGAATGAGCTCCCCACGGCTGTCAGAACGGCAGAGTCACTACCCATCTTCCGTCGTAGACTGAAGACCCATCTCTTCAGGTTACATCTTAACTGCTCCTCCTGAGACATCTTCTGACCCTCACCACTACGTCTCCTAAAGACACCCGCTTTCCCCTCTACTGTGTCCCTAAGAACTTCTATTGCCCCCCTTGTACTGTTTCTCAGTTTCTCCAGTAATATTTAAAAAAAAAAAAAAAAAAAGAAAAAAAGTTTAGTAGAAGGCGATAATAGGGAGAAGGGTTTTCCTTCTATCAGTGGCCCCGGGCCCGAGCTAGAGTACTCTTCCTGCAACGAATGGTGGACTGCTGATTCACATGCTTAGTATTCAAATGTATTGATTGTAAGTCGCTTTGGAATAAGGCGTCTGCTAAATGCCAAAAATGTAAATGTAAATGTAATGTACGTCCTGAACCACAGCCATGTGTCAGTGTAAGGCTCTACCTCCTGAACCACAGCCATGTGTCAGTGTAAGGCAAGAGTTACCTTGTTTTGGTTTTTGAACCTTTTGGTTCTCTTGGTGTGAAATTGATTAAAATTAGATATAGAATTGTGTACAAATTGTAAAATGTTAAGTTAAGCAAAACTCACATAATTATATTGATATTACCTTTTATTGATATTGATCAATAATAACAAAAAACAACAAAATACACAAATACAATTGAAAATCATAGCAAATTCCCAAATTTCTGTGAGTTATTGATTAATATTGTAATTTGCCAAATCATATAATGGCATATTCTTTGCCTTTAAGCTCACATTACCTAAAACATTTTATTTTTCATTTTGTAATATTACAAGCACTTCCTGAATGTAATAGAATTGACATTAGATTGGCGACCTATTCTTAATAGTACACAAGGTAAGCATTGATATTGTGTTAGTATGTTATGGCTATATCAGTACACCAGTAGACATTTTTTTTTGCTAAAACAGCTTGATTTCCCTACATTTCATCTTCCCATGATGTTTCCACATTACAAAGGACTTTAACAGATTCAGGTGTTTGTCCCTAGTGTCTTCTCAGCCCCTCTGATTGAGATCTTAGTTGCACTCGTTTCCTTTGACGAGGAAGAATGTTCCAGTAGCCACTCCCAGCAGCCCCAGAGTCAGGCCCACGCCACAGAACACAGCAGGACCCACACAGTGGACGCTAGCCTACTCGCAATGACCTACACTTCTCACTTGGTTGCAAGGTATTTCAACCTGGGGCCTGGGACTGGTTACCCCTGGTTACCCCTGGGGCCTGGGACTGGTTACCCCTGGGGCCTGGGCCTGGTTACCCCTGGGGCCTGGGCCTGGTTACCCCTGGTTACCCCTTAATATCCAGGACCTACTGTCCCTTCTTTTAGCCTACTTAGACCTCGGCGGGTCGAGGTCCATCACACGTTAATACAATATATGTGTATATCAGACAGTGGTGTTCAATCATTTATAGAATGTCAATTTAATTCATTTGTCAATTTAATTAATTATTATCCTTACTTGACGGATCGTGACGGATCTTCACAGACACAGATCAGAATGGGTTTGACACACGATTCAGGCCCAGCACTTCCACCTAAAACACTATTGTCTACCTAAGCAGATTTCATTAAATGGCTCTGCTCACCTTTTTTGTCTTGGTACCGTGGAAGTGCTCAGCCCGAATCCAGATTCTCCCACTCCTCCTTGCATCCCGTTGAAGATCACGTCGGGGTCACCAATTTTGTAAGGCGATCAACTTCTCCAGAATCGATTTAATTGAGTCGTCACTTACAAGCGAGTTCGTTTAATCTCAACGAGACGTCCTTGATATCACTTCTTAAGATAATATGATCCAATCAAATATTAGGCACCACTACTGAACTGTTCATTAAGATAATATTTATTCAAGCACATCAGCAAGCAATAATAGTTCATTTCCATGGAAAAGTGGTCCCATCTAGTTTCACCTCCGCAGGCCCGTATCAGCTAGCCGTCAACAAGTTAACTGCAGAAGCTTCACCAAACAAGAAGCCCCTTTAGCCTTCGTACATAGTCCTTTATACATTTGATTTAACATTTGGGGCTGGGCTGTCCCTCCCCCCCTATCTGGTAGTTTTTTAATTGTCAGCATAAAATCTGTTGCAGCTGTGAGCAAGTGTTCAAGTTAGTTACAGTATGTGGCCTTCAACTTCTCTCTGTGTGGGTGCGAGAGTGTACTGTGTGTTATCTTCTTCTGGCCTCCCGTTGTCATGATGATATACTTGTAGCACTGAGCAGAGCAGTGTGTCCTTATCAGTAGCATGTGAAAACCTAACTATTGAAGCTACACAGTAATATGAGTTAGGATTCGATTCACAAGTTAAAATATAGTATAGAAGAATAGACTTATCATTAATCATTAGTTATGAAAGTATAAAATCAGTACAGAAAAATAGAATATCATAACAGCAGGTATAAAATGGTTGTTAGCACATAGGTAAAAATAAGTAATTTACAGGCGGTTTGAATCATAAAACGTTCTTTTAGTCAGGAGCTTGTCTTCTTCTTGTCGCTCAAAAACAGAACCTCTCTTTTGGCTTTGCGTGACCTTCCTATTGTTCTCAACTGACCTCAGTCACATATTATTTAAATGAGCACATAGTACATGATTTATCACTTCTAGTTATTTTAATACAAATTCCCAACAAATCTCATACATGTGCAAGACAGCGCTCTTTACTTTGTCATAGTCGCGGCTGTCTTCCCGCGAGAGAGAAGAGTAAGCATTTCGAGCCTTACCAGTTAGCTTGCATTACAGGAGCGTGGCCCACATGTCTTTAGGCCAGCTCATGGCATCAGCCATACACTCAAACGCCCCGAAGTAAGACTCTACTTCCGACTCCTGGAATGCAGGAACCAAACAAACGTTTTTACTCACATTGAAGCCGGAGGGAGGGCGCCCGCCAGGGTTAGAACCGCTTGCCCGCAACTCTAACTCACGCACCTCCAACCGCTTCAATTCAAGCTGAAACGCTCACTCCCTGTCTCTGTCCTGCAAGTCTCGCTCCCTGTTTCTGTCCTCTTGCTGTCGTACCTCTCGCTCTTTGTCCAGTTGGAGACGAGCTAAACGCAACCTAAGCCGGGCATCCCCCGTAGGACTAGGAGATGTTCCTGTGGAGGGAGCGTAATAGGGTGGTAAAGTGAACGCCTTCCTATCTTCCGCCCTATGTGCCACAGTGGGAGTATCAGGACCAGGCGACTCCTCAGCCTGTTTTTCCCCAGAGGACGCCACTTCCATATCCCTGACCACCATACCAGCTGGTAGCTTTTAGTTCCCGTTTAACAAGAGCTCGAGAAATAGACATTATTTATATATATATATATATTATAAATAGACAAATATTTTGCAATGTCATGCAAATCCTCCTTCCTACAGTCATCCACCTGACCCAGAGTAGGATTAGCCACAAACGCGTCTATATCAAACACTGCCATCCTCACCAAGCGAACAATGAAAACCAAGCTAAGCTATGCTACAAACAAATAGCTTAGGTATTCTGTATTTTTTTTTAAACTTCCTGACCTTATCCACCGGCAGCCACGCGATAAGTACTGATGCCGGATATCACACGATATGTAAACAAGCCCAGCCTTCCGAGAACAACTTCCCCCGTCCTACCGAAGAAAACTATCCCTACCTATCTTCTGGAGCTTGCCGGGCACGAGGCGTCTACCCCCAACAGGGAACTGATCCCAACCCAGGATTCGCTCCGAAAATAAGAAAGGCAAAATAATAACAGGGTGCCCGAAGGAAAAACTAAAAAGTCTAGCTGGACACCCACCTAAGCTGACAGAGGAAGCTGCACAGTGCTTGTTGAAGGCTGGACCACGGACATCCAGACAAGAGTACTCAACGCGCTAGCCACCGGAGACAAGGTCCAACACAATCCTTTTAATAAACTTGATCTATTCCAACAACCGACTCTTCCGTCCTTGTCCACTTATCCTGGACCGAGCCCCCACTTGTTACGACCCCCTAGATCAGTGGTTCTCAACCTTTTTTGGGCCAGCGCCCCCCTGTCCATTATCCAGGCCTCTTACCCCCCCCATCAAAATAAGTAGGCTTATTTTCTTCCCTAAATATTAATGTTGATTCTGTGTTATATAATTTAAAAAGCATGTCACTGAATGCCAAATAATAGATTGGATTTAACTGGGCAGTTGGAATATCATTATCATTAGTTTACCAGAGAGCAGAAAAGCCATGTGAATGTGAATAAAAATGCTGTTTCTGAGTGTTAAACAAACTCAGACAACATCAGAGAATACAAACAGACTGCTAGGAACAGCAGCAATTTCACACATGTCCGATGCAGAACAAACAGTAGCTGTACATTACAACTAGGGGGCTATTATTTTAATATTATATTTAGTATTCTATGGTATTATTTTCATAAACTGACCACTTCGAATTTCTCATATCAAAACATATCAAAACATAACAAAGTTCCAAAGTTCAGAGCTCTGCGCTCTGGGAGTGCTCAGAGATGGGCGCTCTGACTGAAAACACGGTTTTGTCCGAGCGAACTGACCGTTTGTGCATTTACGAACGTACCCGTAATAACACTGATGACAGCTGATCAATACAAAAGACGCTGCAGCTGATGCGTTCGTTTCCAGGACATCACAAGAGGAGCAACATATCACAAAAAAGCAATCGTATATTTTAGTTTGCAAACACATCGCAATGCTAACCTCAGAATGGCACTAGGGATAACATCCACAACAACACTTAACAGTAATACATTTATGTAATATACTGTGATGAACCTGCGAGGGGAGGGGACATTCGTAGCTGATTTCTCCAGGTTAGATTATTGGTAAGCGACAGAGAACTTTCAGGACTGGTTTATTACGATCGCTTTTTTGAGATAGGTTGTTCCTGCTGTGATGTTCTGGTATGGTGGTATGGTATTAGCACTCATTTTAACTAAATTAAATAAGCTGTATTGAAAGGAAGCGAACGAAGCGAACGCAAGAATTACAATGAGCCCACAAACTGAAACATATGTCACTCAAGCATAGCCTACAAGGAAAACACTCATAGAAGTTGGGCATTGGTCAACATGATGTTACAGATGGGATGATCAACCGACTGATCATTTTTGCCCAACGGGATATGACAGTTGAGACAAGCTTGGAGTATGAGCTGACTCCCGTCCCATTGTCCCTTTTCAGTAACAAAGATCAGAAAATGAACAAGGCGAACAAGGCAGGCTTTTCCAAGACTAGCCTGAAGGAGTTAACTGATCCACTTGAACTCACTAACCAACCCTGCTCCACTTTGGTGGTTGATGGCGGATGGCTTCTCTACATGGTGAGTGACGTGGGAACAAGGTCCGACTCGGCAGGAGATTGGCAACAGTTACCTAAGCTACGTGCAGTGTCTTGGCCGTAACTCTCAAAGGATCATTGTGGTCTTTGATGGCTATAACAGATCGCCAAAAGATCATGACCACATCCGACGTACCAAGAAGTCATGCTGTGACCTCCAGATTCGACCGGATATGATACACTGGACACCAAGAGCGAAGTTCTTGGACAACACTCATAACAAGAGTGAGCTCATTCACCTCCTCTCTTCAACATTCAGAAAAATTCACATCACCGTGGAGCAGAGTGACAATGATGCTGACACTTCGATTGTGAGAGAGGCATTGGCTGCTGCTACAGATGGCTTTGTTGAGGTCAGTAACATTTGTGTAGGTATTTTACTTGCATTAGCTATGACTACTTTAAAAGAAGAGTTTTTACTATTTTTATATATTTTCACATAGTTGAACATGCATTGCATATCTTCTTCTATTTTCAGTTGCGGGCAGAAGACGCAGACGTGCTGGCAATGCTGGTGCACCATAGCTCAAGCACCAACCACCCACTCTTCTTAACCACATCGAAGGGCTCTTATGATGTCAAGAGGATCCGAGAAGCTCTCTCAGATAGAAAGAGACGCTACCTGTTCTTTTGTCACGCCTTCACTGGGTGTGATACGGTTTCTGCTAGCGCTGGCCATGGGAAAACAACTCTGTTTGACAGGTAATAATAATAATATTATATCATAATGAAATATTTGTATATTGAAATATCTGAAACAAACCTTGAAGTGCATTCTTTTACAGGTTTTGTGCAGGGGACATCGACGAACATATGGACATCTTCCTTGACATACACGCTACCAAGGATGCAGTGATTCAGGCTGGTACTAGGATCTTCCAGTACATTCACCATGGGCCAGGTACTACTCTGGGTGCAATTCGATGCAACATGTTCTCGGGAAAGGCAGCGGCTGGGCTGATCAAACCAGAAACTCTACCTCCAACAGAGGGTGCAGCTGCACAGCATTCTCTCCGTGCCTACCTACAGACCCGGGACTGGATCCTTCTACAGAGCATGTCTCTGGACCCCAGTGACTATGGATGGACATTAGGTGTTCATGGTTATGAGCCAGTTCCAACCTTAGACCCCATGGCTCCCGACGAGCTACTCCAGTTCACAAGCTGCAATTGTAATGGAGATTGCAGCAACCGGCGATGCAGCTGCAAGAAAAATGCTGTCAAGTGCATCTCAGCATGTGGAGTTTGTAAAGGCATTACATGCAAGAATGGTATTCATGATGTTGTTGAAGAAGACTCAGACATTGACTCCTGAAGCATTTGACCTATGGTGGATCAGTATTTGCTCTGAGTATTATGCAGCTAATTTAAATAAATGTATATGTAAATGGTAAGGGGCGTGGCAGTTTCTCTACCAGGAAGTGGTCTTGGTGACAATTAAATGCTTGCAATCAACTCAGAATCATGAACAATGCCTAGTTTGACCCCTCAAAAGCTACTCAAGTCCAATTTAAGCATTTTCGAATTTTCGAAAATCGGTTATCGGTACCCCAACTTTGAGCAGTTTTTTTTATGAGGTTTCCCACAGGAGTTGAATTTCAACCTTTTAGTACATGTTATTACACACCTTTAGAAACACATTGGTGAAGAAAATTTTTGGTAACGATTTACTTCGCAGATTTTCATATGTTTCCCTTACTAATTTACATGTTTCTAGGCTATTTTTCTTAACAATAACTGTAGGCAACTTGTTGAGATTATTTTGATACAAAAATGTTACTCACGCTTTTCATTGTAGATATTCCTTTGTGTTTGCTCATAAGTTCATAGAAATTCAAGTTTGTGAGTAAAAGTTGCAATTTTAGATGTAATCCGTAGAAAACAACAAAGCAATAGTTCTGATTCTAAATGTATTGCTGCATATCCAAAATTCTGGAACTCATCGTCATAATAGTTTACATAATGGAACAGTGCCGCGTCAATATCCATGGTAGCGAGTGTAATGTTTAGACCACCTACTGCCACCTGGTGGTAGACTCGATACACTGTCAAGAGTCAAGACCCGGTCATGCGCAGTCCGGAGCCAGTGAATGCATATGCTGTAATGGGTGCACATCGAATAACTAAAGAGTCCAATTGATATCCAGTGTGTGTCTCATCATTTATACATTATATTCTTGCTACACGTCAGAATATCACAATGGCGACGAGGATTCAAAGTGGAAACGCCACCAGTGTCGATTTTTTAAGGAGGAAGAAGAAGAATCCGTCCGGAAAAGTCGAAGTGAGTAGTTAGCTAGCAAGAAGCTAAGCTAAGCTACCCAGGCTAACGCTAGTATCATGCAGTCGGCATTTTCGGGCCACATGGCCATACAGCCATTCGACACAGAAACCGATCCCAGTTCGCTTGGAACGCGATGGAACAAATGGATCAACCGATTTGAAAATTACACCGTAGCCACAAACATTACTCAAGAAATAAGGAAAAGGGCACTGCTGCTTCACTTAGCTGGAGAGAGAGTCCATGATATCTACGACACGCTGGCTGACGACAGTGATGACTATGAAAACACAAAGACGAAGCTCCACGGATATTTCTCACCGAAAAAGAACACACACTACCTTGTGTACAAGTTCAGACAAGCCATACAGCTTCCCGGTGAGTCTTTAGACACATTTCATACCAGACTGAGGATGCTAGCTAAAGATTGTGAATTTGCAGATGCAGACAGAGAAATAGTCGCGCAAATAATACAGAGCTGTACCTCATCACGGCTGCGCAGGAGAGCGCTCAGAGAGCCAAACATGACTTTGACTAATATGTTAGACCTAGGGAGAATGTTAGAGATCTCTGAACAACAGGCAGAAAGCATAGAAGAGAAGGCTGTCACCGCAATCAATGCACTGCATCTCAAGGGCGCCAAACAGCAACATGCAGCATACAGGCACAAAGAGAAGAGCTTGCAATGTAGAAACTGTGGAGGAAATTATCCACACGAGGGTGACTGTCCAGCCAGAGGGAAGGACTGCAGGGCCTGTGGAAAGCCTAACCACTATGCCAAACACTGCCGTGGTCAGAAATTTGCACATCAAAGCCAAGAGGAAGACACAGCTCACTACAAGCAGCGGAGCACTAAGAAAGTGAACCAGGTGACAGCATGCTCCGAGACCAAATCAAGAGACTCATCAAGTGGAGACGAAAGGTATGTGTATGTAATCAACAGCACAAGTATACAGCAACCCCAGACCAACATCAAGCTGAATGGTGTCAGTGTTAAAATACTGATTGATTCAGGAGCAGCTGTCAACATAATTAATGAAGATGTGTTAAACACACTTGACCCAAAGCCTATGCTCAGCACAGCCATGATCAAAATATTTCCATATGGGTCCAACAACGCTCTACCTATCATTGGTAAATTTGCATGCAAAGTACAGGCTACTAACAAGCGGACAGAGAGTGTGTTCTACGTTCTCAGAGGCGACGCCGGACAATCTCTGCTCAGCTACGCAACTGCCAGTGAACTAGGGCTGATCCAGATCATCAATATGGTGAACACGCCGCCAGTGATGCCACCCAGTGGGCGTACTGTCGCAGATGAGCTCGTGCAGAGCTACCCAGAGCTTTTCACCGGAATCGGAAAGCTGAAAGACTTCCAGGTGAAACTGCATATAGACCCCGACATCCAACCGACGTGCCAGCCGCACAGACGGGTCCCTTTCCATGTCCGTCAGAAGGTCGAGGCGGAGCTTCAGAAGCTGGAGAACGACGGTATCATTGAAACTATATCTGGACCAACACCCTGGGTTTCCCCGATCGTCACACCACCGAAGCCAAAAGACCCTGATAAAGTCCGAATCTGCGTTGATATGCGTCAGGCGAACACAGCAATTCAGCGAGAACGACATATCACCCCAACAATGGACGATGTAATACACGAGCTGAACGGTGCCAAGGTATTCTCGAAGTTGGACCTCACAGCAGGCTACCACCAGCTCGAGCTGCATCCAGAGAGTCGTTACATCACAACGTTCACAACACACCTCGGGCTAAGAAGATACAAACGCCTGAACTTCGGTATATCATCCGCCGCTGAAGTGTTCCAGAACGCCATCTGCCAGACGCTGCAAGGTATACCGGGCGTGAAGAACCTCAGCGATGACATCATCATCTATGGCGTCTCTCAGGAAGCACACGACGACACTCTGAGAGCAGTGTTTAAAAGACTGAAAGACAGTGGTTTGACACTCAATCGCAACAAATGCGAATTCAACAAGCAGCGCCTTGAATTCTTTGGGTTCATCTTTTCTGCCGACGGGATTTCTGCAGATCCAAAGAAGGTGTCAGCCATTCACGACGCCAGCGACCCCAAAGATCCAGGTGAGATCAGAAGTCTTCTGGGCATGGCCAACTACTGCGCCAGGTTCATAAAGGACTACTCAACCATCACTGCACCGCTCCGTGGGCTCACGAAGAAGGACGCTCCGTGGCAGTGGGGCAGTGATCAAGCTACGGCACTCCAGACGCTCAAGGACAGCCTGACGAGCGACACAACAATGTCATATTTCGATCCCAGGAAGGAGACGGAGCTCATTGTTGATGGAAGTCCGGTGGGGCTAGGCGCCATCCTCTGTCAGAAAGGAGGAGGGGGAGAGAAGCGCATCATAGCCTACGCCAGCCGCGCACTCAGTGATGTAGAAACGAGATACTCGCAAACAGAACGTGAGGCCCTAGCCATCATCTGGAGCTGCGAACATTTTCACCTGTATCTGTATGGACATCCATTCACCATGGTAACCGACCACAAACCATTGGAGATGATATGGAATAACCCGAGATCAAAACAACCTGCACGGATCGAGAGATGGGGCCTCAGACTACAGCCGTACAACTTCAGAGTGGAATATAGAAAAGGAGCTGACAATCCAGCTGACTACATGTCTAGACACCCTCTCCCGGTACAGTCGTCACAGAACACAAGAGCATCCAAGGTTGCAGAGGAGTACGTTAACTTCGTAGCACTTCAAGCAACACCCAAGGCGATGACACTACAAGAGATACAGCGAGAGACATTGAAAGACACACTCCTGCAACAGGTCAGTGCACACATCAGAAATAACTCATGGCGTTTAATCACAGACCGCTCACCAGGTGCTGCTGCACTGAAACCATACAAGCTCGTCAGTGATGAACTCACAGTGTCCACAGGTAACGACATCATACTGCGAGGCACCAGGATTGTCATACCTGCAGCTCTACAGCAGAGGGCGCTGCAGATTGCTCATGAAAGCCACCAGGGCGTAGCTAAGACAAAGGCCCTACTCAGAGAAAAGGTATGGTTCCCTACCATAGACCAACAGGTAGAGACCATCACCAAGACCTGCCTCCCATGTCAAGTGAACACTCCAGTTACCCGGACCGAACCACTCAAAATGTCTGAGCTGCCAGACGCACCATGGCACAGTGTTAGTGCTGACTTTTATGGCCCACTCCCATCGGGAGAATATCTGTTAGTTATAGTCGATGACTACACACGATCCCCAATTGTTGAGCCAATTCGATCTACCTCAGCAAACACAGTCATACCAGTCATGGACAAAGTCTTCTCCATGTTTGGAATCCCAAGAATTGTTAAGACTGACAACGGACCTCCTTTCAACAGCAACCAGTTCGCTGAGTTTGCCAACTACCTAGGGTTCAAGCACAGGAAGATAACACCTCTATGGCCACAAGCTAATGCCACAGCTGAGAGATTCATGCGCACCGTCGGGAAAGTACTCAGAATCGTCCAGATGCAGAGGATGCCATGGAAACAACAGCTGCACGTCTTCCTGCGTGAGTACAGGTCCACTCCCCACAGCACGACGAACACGTCACCTGCCGAGTTACTATTCCAACGGAAGATGACCACCAAGCTACCCTCAGCAGACACAATCACCATCCCTGCTGACGAAGAGATACGCAGAATCGACAGAGAGGCCAAGGCAAAGATGAAAGCTCTCTCAGATGCTCGACGACACGCTACGCCTTCTGACATCAAGCCAGGAGACACCGTCCTGTGTCGTCAACCAAAACAGAACAAGCTTACTACGCCTTACAACGCAGAGCCGCTCACAGTAATCGATGTCAAAGGTTCCATGATAACAGCTGGAAGAAGTGGTTACACCACCACTAGGAACAGTTCATTCTTTAAGAAGATTGTCCGAGACAACCCAGACACTCTAATGGACTTAAGTTCAGAGGTCAGTGAGGAAGTAGGCCCAGCTACGCCTCCACCCGCACCTCCGCCGAGGTATCCAGTTAGGGAGAACAGACAACCTCCCGCATACCTGCGTGACTTCGATTAAAGAGCAGGAGTACCAAAGGACTGTTAACATGTTCTTCTGGGTTAACAATGTTCCAAGTTAATGGACTGTTTGAATGTTATGCACTTTATCATTTATTAAAAAAAAAGGAGTGATGTAATGTTTAGACCACCTACTGCCACCTGGTGGTAGACTCGATACACTGTCAAGAGTCAAGACCCGGTCATGCGCAGTCCGGAGCCAGTGAATGCATATGCTGTAATGGGTGCACATCGAATAACTAAAGAGTCCAATTGATATCCAGTGTGTGTCTCATCATTTATACATTATATTCTTGCTACACGTCAGAATATCACAGCGAGCACCAGATTTCTAAATTAATGTACAGAAACAAATAAATAAAGCTCAAATTCAAGTTGATACATTGCAGTCAATACTGTCTGAAATAACAGGCTCAATATTTTATTGATAATGTAGCCATGTGACAGAAGAAACATTTTTTAAACATTTAAAACATTAAAAAAAACATGCATAGGAGTCGTGATAGTCTATACATTCGTCAAGTCATTAGTAATGTTAAAATCCATCATTAATCAATGATGGGAAAATAAGTGTAGCGAAGGTGATTTCGAATGACGCGGTGATCACTTCCCGCTACAATTTGTCCCGTTCTGTCCTTAATGGCGTTCATTTCCCTGCCCGTTACCTTGTTTTCGCAAGGTCTCTAAAAGGTGTTTTAAGGAGGCTGGCAGCAAAGCCACAACATAGTTTCACAAACAAGGACAGGACCTGAACTACCTCGCTGTGGTGTGCGCCAAGAATGGTGCGGCAATGCACGCTTTTAAACACCCTCCATTTCATCTTTGGGCCAGGATATACAACAATGTTTCATTCATGTTTTACACAAGATAAAACTACTGTCGCAACTTTCAAGGTACCTCTATATGTGATATTATAAGGCTATTTCAGATATTCCACCTGTTATAGAATTAATTAAGTATCTAAATATAAAATCAAAAAGGCAGCCTGCTTCATTTCAAATTGCATAGGAAAATGTATTTAATATATACCCTTGCAAGACGAGAACCGTTTTACAAGCATGTCAGAGCAAACTTAACAGTGAAAATGTTCCCTCAAAAGTCAAGACACAGGGCCACATGTATTTGTATATACTCAGGTAGTGTGTTGATTCTGCCCAAGGAAGTAGACAGCCATTGACTGTTTTGAGTTTTAGTCTTAAAGGTATGGGTAGGCTATTAGAAGAATATTTGGGTGGTGTGATAGGCGTAAAACGTCATTCACCACATAAATAGATAAACCATGTTATTTAAATTAACAAACTACCTACCCCAAATGGACCATAATAACCACAGCATCGGCCTATGTTGCAACACAAGGTGACGAAAGAAAGCGCGCAATTTCACCTAATCAATTATTAATTTAGTCTTTCCAACAATGTGTGAGAGAATATCACCAAGAAACTTGTGGTAACAATTAAAGGGTTTTTATTCACAACATCGTAGGCTAATAGTTAATTCATTTATTTAATTTATTAATTTACACTACACTCGACACAGATATTTAGCACAGTGGCTGTGCATTTTCCGCAGACCGCTTTGCTGCACTTCAGACACTTGGCGGAGGTTTTGTTCCGCTTGCATCGTGCCTTCACCATGCAGGCCATTCTCCTGTTGTCTTCTGTGCCAGCAGGGACGAGAGGCACGGGGACGAGAGGCACGGAGACTCGCGGTGCCTCTTTTGCTGCCATCCACTCTGCCCGCAGCTCCTGGGCCAGCTCAAGCATGAAGTCCCTTCTGTTCTGGGGATGTTGCTGCTCATGCAGCTCCGGTACAGCACACAGGCGTTGATCGCCGCCAAATCAAGCACATTGTAGAACACAGCAACGGGCCATCTACGTGTACCACCTTGAGAGAGAGAGAGAGAGAGAGAGAGAGAGAGAGAGAGAGAGAGAGAGAGAGAGAGAGAGAGAGAGAGAGAGAGATACATTTGTTTGTCAACTGTCATAGGCCTAAATCACCTTGGATTGAATTAACAACCTAGTAATAATAGGCTAATAATAATAATAATAATAATTACCGTTCACAGAGTATTGGCGAGCCATTTGGTCAAGGACGTCAACCCCTACTTTTGTTGTGTTGTAGTAGGTCACTGTCTCTGGCTTCCTCTTGCTGTCTGTGGAGATGTCCACATGCTGGTGCTGCGTACTCAGGATGGTGACGTTCCTCTTGGGCTTGCACTGGTACACGGTCAGGGTAACTTTTCCATGTTTCAGTATTTGGGTACTGAAAAGCTCCGCTCTCCCATTCACAGTGGGTGGGAGCTCCCGCTTGTTGTGCTTGATGGTGCCAACCAGGCTGGTATTCTTGGACAGAAGCTTGTCGGCGAGTGGGAGGGAGGTAAAGAAATTGTCTGTGGTGATATTCCTCCCCTTACCAACAAAGGGCTCCACCAACTTCAGCACCACATTCTCTCTGAGGGACTGCGTGGCTGGTCTGGTTGTATCCTTACCCAGGTATGGGAAGCCATTCAGCAGGTATTTGCTGTCAACATCTGCTGCCAGCCAAAACTTTATTCCAAATGTATCTGGCTTGTTGGGCATATACTGTGTGAACCGGCACCTTGTTTTCGTCGGGAACAGCTGTTCGTCCACGGTGATGTCCTGCCCTGGCTTGTAGCATGAGATGCAGTTTTGCCTGAATCCCTCCCACACTTCAGCCATGAGCGCAAACCTGTCGGTGGTCAACCGGGAGCGTCGGGTCTCCTTCCTGTCAAAGCGCAGGAAGCGCATTATCTCCCGAAACCGGTTCCGAGATAATGTGGAGTTGAAAAAGGCATTTCCCCATTTCTCCGACCACAAACTTTCCATTTCTATGTTTTTTTCCGCAGTATGCACCCCTCACATATAGCAGAGCAATAAATGCCTTCAGCTCAGCGACTGAGACATCCCAGGAGGCGCGCTCTCCACTATCTCTGCGCGCTTCAGCCACTGTACATTCTCGGATGTGCTCCAACATCACCCTATCACACAAGCATAAAAAAGCAGACATTTTGTCGCAAATGTTACGCCTTGCATGTGGTGTGGGGCTAGGTGATTCCGTGAGGACGTTTTGACATTGCTGTCTCCCCGTGCCTCTGCCAGACTCAATGGCAGTCCATCGAGTGCCATCCCTCCCGATCGCTGGCTCTGTTGGGGCTGGCTCCGTTGGGGCTGGCTCCGCAGCACACTCTGAATAATAAGAGATAATCCAAATTAGCCTACTTTGAGACTGTTTTCACAATAAAAAGTGATTTATAAATACAATTTGTTATTTTGATTGAGCCCGTGGTGCGAGCCTATTGTAAGGCCTTTAGAAAATCTTGAAAAGCGCTATAGAAAAATTACGTGTTTGGCATTTAGCAGACGCCTTATTCCAAAGCGACTTACAATCGATAATCGACATTATTATTATTACAACATTATTATTATTATAACATTATTATGTCAAGCTTGCAAAGGGTATTTTATAGCTTCATATTTAGGCCTACAGTAGCCTATAGACTACGTGACATAAAACATTTATTCATGCAAACCTTCTGTGGTGCTTGGGCTCCTAGGGCTGGTTGCCAGTGCTGTCGTTGAGCTGGCTTGAAGTGGAGGCTCGGTCCGTCTCTCTTTCCTCTGAGGCTCTGGATCACTGTCCGATGACCCGTCAGGTGAAGAGCCAACCCAGGAAACGTCGCTCAGTCCTGCCCCACCATCCGACTCGTCACTGTCGATTTGAGTTACTAACTCTAATGCCCTTTTGGCATCCATACCAGGCGCGGATCTATGGGTGGGCCCTAGGCCCACCCAGATTGACAGCTGGCCCACCCAGTCAGATTCATAAAAATACATATTTTTAAATAATAAAATATTTTTAAAGTTTAATTTTCACTAACTAACTGTAATGTGAATAGTTTTGTCTTGCGACCGTCATTGCCACCGGCTTGTGAAGAACTGGTAGGACTACACCGTCGGATCTGTCAGCCATGGAGGAACCAGCCACTCAACCAAAGCTGGTAACATTCCCTACTACCACTGTAATAGATGGGAAATCGCGCTCCTTCAGTAGAAATTGGTACGAGAAGTTCAAGTGGATGGAATATTGTAAAGAAAGAGACGCTATTTTTTGTAAAGTGTGTCGACATTTCCCAGAGGCGCACACGGAGTTCACTTTTATAAGAGATGGATACAAAAATTGGAAACGTCTCCGGCAGGCCTGTGACAAACACGAGTCTAGCAAGCCGCATGCTGTTGCCCTCACCAAGTTGGATGGGCAAAGCCATGGACCCCAAAGCCGTGGGACAGTGTTAAATCAAATGCACGGTGATGCCGTTTCATTCATAGAGCGAAACCGGCAACACGTTAAAGTTGTGTTAGACATTGCTATGTTGTGTGCCAAGTTGGAAATTCCACTTAGAGGTCACAGAGAAACGGAAGAGGCGCTCAATAAAGGTAATTTCTTGGAGCTATTCAAGTTCATGTCAAAATATGATCCAGAAATTGAAAATAGACTGAAGGAACTGCCTCGAAATGCCACGCTCCTAAGCCATCACATTCAGGATGAGCTGCTTGAGGCTGCAGCCTCACTGCTAATTCGAAAGATAAAGTCTGAACTGCATGAGCAATCCACATATTATGCCATACTTGCGGATGAGTATAAAGATCTATCCAAGCGCGAGCTAGTTGCTGTCTGTATTCGATTCATTCATGGAGGGGTAATTAAAGAACGAGCAGTAGGCTTTGTGGAAACTGCGGAATTGTCTGCTCAAGGAATATCACAGAGGATCCTAGTGTGTATTCGTTCATTTATTTGTTCATACATTCATTTATGTACCTATATATTTATTGTTAATTCTGTCAGACTTGGTCCTCCATAGTTGATGGTTATTGGTTAATTCATTGAATTGCGTGCGCTTGAATGCCTTGCGTGTGTGTATTATAATAACTTGTTTGGCTGTCCGTTGCATTGGGTAGACAGGTATTTTATTTATTTTCTGTTCGTTTCATGGTCTGCATAGTGATCTCCTCCAGTCCCTGCGAATATTTTGCGTGTGTGCATGCGTGTTGGTCGTACCCAAATGTTTCGAGCACCCACGGGCAGAAACATAAATCGGCGCCTATGATCGCGAGCCCGGTTGTGTTCCATCCATCTGGCTGCTCATACATAGGTCTAAAACGTGCGGTGATGAGTTTCACTCAGGCCCACCCAGATTTTTCCAGGCCTACCCATCAGCCACTTTCTGTATCCGCCACTGCTGCTCATACATAGGTCTAAAACGTGCGGTGATGAGTTTCACTCAGGCCCACCCAGATTTTTCCAGGCCTACCCATCAGCCACTTTCTGTATCCGCCACTGATCCATACATCTTAGAAATCTCCTATCCATTTTGACGCTCTCTCTACCAACGTGTAAAATCTACCCTTATATATACTCTATTATATAGATTTTGAATCATATCATTGTAATTACTAGGCAACTACATATACAATCGAATGCATTTTATGCTGTTACCTAGCAATGTTATGATTCGAATAGCAATATTTTTATTTGAAATTACTGCATTTTATTTGTGGGTAGATTTTGAATGATATCATTGTTGCTAGGCAACGGCATAAACAATGCAATGCCGTGTAGAGGGACTATTGTTTGTGCCGTTGCCTATAGCGGTTATAAAGCATTTTTATATGTGGGTCGATTTGACTTCGTGGCGGTTATAGGTATAAATGCCTGTATTTTTAATTTAGATGTATCTATACCATATTTAACAAAAGGAAGTGCAACAAAACACAATTTTAGGAAAAGTCAAAGACTTAAATATTTTATTAAAACATAGTTATGTACAATTGTGAGAGAAATACAGAGAAATCTATTCTTAACGCAAAGGAGACAGCAAGAAGCTAATTTGTTTTATAAAGTTAGACATACTCTGCACAAAGGAGAACTACAGTGGACATGTACTGAAAAATAATGAATATGTCACATGTAACCAAATGAGGCAAAGGAATTACATAACACAGTGTGTGGCTGTGCCTAAAACTTTTGTTTGTTATATTGAGTGAGCTCTTCAATACTTACAACTTTCACAATATGAAAAAGACACATTTAAATAAATAAATAAAACAGGTTTTTTGATCATTTGAGAACTGTCGGCATTCAGATCTTTTCACCAGACCTTGTCACATATGACCATTACCTGCAACGTACAAGAGGATATGGCTCAGTACCAAGAAGAAACAAAAGAATCATACCCTGACCTTTCATCAGAGGTTATTTTGACCACACTTCAGATTTTATCTTTACTTATCTAGAATTTTAAACAAAAAACAACACCTGTGTGACCTGGCTGGACTGGAGTTGTGGAAGAGGAGGTAGGATGTAGGACGTAGTGAGGTGTGTATATAAGGATGGATGTTGGTGTGCTACACTACTGAGAGTGATCCAGAAGCTTCTGTTAGACCTTGATTAGACCTACTCTACTCTACACCATGCAAGCCTTCATTCTGTTGACCATCAGCCTGGCTGTTGGTAGCTTGGCCCAAAGACCTGAACATTGCTGTAAGTAAGAATTAGATTTTAGATTGATAATTATATCTATGGTACTAAATGGTAAAACTATGGTAAATTCACTGTTTCATAAATGCTTTTGATTTGAAATACCAGGATGCATCTCTAGGAAATTGCTTTGTTCCATTTGTTGCTTCTTCATTCAATGTAACAAATGTGTCGTGTTTTTTGTTTGTTTTGTTGTTTAACATTGAAGCATCCCCACGTCCCATGGAGGGCATGCAGGCAGTGGTATGTCATTTTCTGGGAGATCATTATTTTGTCTCTAGGACTCAATGTTCAAATGTAAGCAGAAATAGAATTTACGAATAACCCAAGAATGATATAATGTTCATTTCTTATCACATGTAACAGATGATGACCAAGGAGGGTCATAGTGCCATTGAGAGATTTGCAATTGACGGACAGAAGGAATACCGCCAAACTGTCGAGACACTCGACAGCAAGACCACCGTTTTAGAAGCCCTGCATTTCTTTGAGGAGGTAACATTGTTTAACCTTCTAATTACAAATGCATATTCTATTGAATTGCATTGTTAATGAAGTATACAATACATTTGGAGGGAACAAAGTGGAGCAGAGTTCTGCCATCTTAGGAGACTGGAGGAGAATTAGTTTAAGACTTTATTGCAGTGGTTGAAACACAGAGCTGATACTGTATGTTTGAGCAGTAAAAATCAGTAAACATCATTGTAACATCTTGTCCTTCTTTTATACTCTTGTACTTGTCCTTCCTCAGGGTGTGTATTATGAATGGAATCGCCACACCAAAACCTGTGTATCAGCCACCATTCCCAAGCAGCGGTTCCCCTTCGGGACTCCCAAGCATGCCCACTTCCATTCACAAGCGATCATTGGAACCTTTTCTGCTCGTGGAGAAGGTCTGCTGGTAAACAACTGGGTTGGAAGGATACCCGAGCTTAAGGGTGAGTTACTTGATGTGTAAGCTATGTAGTCTAAAAAACCTACCTCATGTTTTCCAATATCATAAAAGCTTCTCACCTACCATGATCACCATTCCCAGTCAAGCTCCACTGGCTTAGTGACTATCATGACTGAAAGTCTGATGTGTTCTCTTCACAGCAAGCTACTTCATGACTTTCACTGCCCATGGATGTATACCCATTGCCAGCATGGTCAAATTTGAGAAGGAAGGCGAAGTCTTCAACAGGTTAGTGGTATACTATATGTAATGCTTAAAATTGCATAATTTTAAGTCA